>NW_028263372.1:11833467-12146324 GCF_051168715.1 Poecilia mexicana
AACTCGTACCCAACGCCAAAAAGGTTTTTTTTTTTTTTTTTAACATCCTTTGAGGATAGTGAATTTACAGTATGAATTTAATCCTATAGATATGACACTAGGCTCACACAAGCTCTCTTTAATCTCTGTCATTTTTTTTCTTCTTCTCCAAAGCAGAAGGTTTTGAAAATAGAAGCTAAAACGCGACTCAGCAGTCGTTCCCCGGAGAACAAAGCGACGCGTTGCGTGCTGCACGTGCATTTGCGTGCACACGCGTGCGCCTGTCGTCCAAGGATCACTGTGCCCTTGGCTGTGAGGCAGAATGGTGAAGCTAATTACAAGCTCAAAGAATCCCAAATTAAATCCAAAATTAGAAAGTGAACACCTCCCACTGGTGGCCGGAGAAGCGGCGGCGGCAGACTGAGTCAGTACAGGAGAAAATAGGATTGAGAGAGAGAGAGAGAGAGAGAGAGAGAGGGGGGGGAGGGGGGATGTTAAACATTTAGACAGCAGAAATAAAAACATGTGGCTGTAAACGTTGAAGTTTTGAACGCTGGGCCTTTAGAGGATATGTCTTTAGACTCTGGGTTGAAACTAAAAGTTTTGAAGTTTGTTACTCAGTAGTTAAAAGAAAACACTATTAATCATGCTTATCTCTAGTTTCGGTATGAAAGAATCCCAAACTAAATCCAGAATTAGAAAGTGAACGTCTCTAGTTTCATTCTGAAACTAGAAATAAGACAAAGTCTCTGGGATTATTAATAATTGTTTTGGTGTGTGTTCCTGACTGTATCTGTATCCACAGCAGTATGACGGTGCTTTACAAGTTTATCCAAGTCATTGGAATATACTCAGATTAAAGTACTATTGTCAGTGAATGTTTTATTTTGTTTTGTGTTTTTTTTTTTTTTTGTGAGTTATAATCTTTTCCTTTGTAGGCCGGCTTGTGGGAATATTTGTTGTGAAATCTTTCTAAAATCCCTGTTCTTTAAATTCAGGTCATCTGCCTGGAGCCCATAAATATCTACAGAAACTCGCTGCAGCTCGGCCAGAGTTCATCACAAAGAATGAAATATCTTTAAAAAGAAACAGTAGTGGTCCCTAAAATATATCTTCTTTCTCCTTGGACTTACAGGTTGCTACCCAGAACTGGAAAGATTACTTCTCCAGAAATCGCAGAGTTTGTTTTATTTTTTATTTTTAAACAGAATCCATTACTAAATCATCCACATATTTTTAAGGATCTGTGTTTTGTGGCGACTTGTGAAAACCGGTCAGAACGTTCTAGAACCTCAAGCCCACTTTGAGGAATCTGGAGAAAGTTCTCGCCAAATATGAGCAGAGATGAATCAGAGTCCCATGTTATTTTTTTAGACAGTGTAGCTGAGGTGTTTTCTTGGTGACTGTATAATTATTTAAAAAAAAACCTTCACTAATTTTGACTTTACTTTAACGCGCTGGTCAAAAAGAGAAACAAAACAGTACAACAGTCTCCTGCAAAGGTGTTAAGCTCCACTCTTGCAAGTTGTCCCATAATACAGATAGATGCTGACACTTTCAGTTTATCCACGTGATCCAGTTTACGAACCCGAAAGCTCCAGAATGCGACCCATAACTTCCAGGAAGCACCCTGAAAATTATAGAAAGTATTCTCATAAGTCTGGAAAATCCTGGGGTGCAAGTCACCTTGTCATACAGTTAGTTCTGAGAATGTTACTGTAATATGTAACTTTCATAAAAATGTTTCTTTTTTTAACACATTTGTTAAAAATGTCACTATATCCTGACAATAGAATATGAGAGATAATTTGGGGAAGAAAAAAAAAAAGAAGATGCTCTCAGTGATCCTACTGCCATTTGCAGAAGTGCAACGCTCCCGGGCAGAAACAACTAATCAGAGCCAGGAGGAGGGTCTGTCAATCATGCTCATGTACGAGGTGTTCACACCTCACACTGCCGGTCAAGCTTGAGAAATGTGCCAACAGAGAAACAAGTTAATGTTACAGGAAAACTGTCCATTTCTCCAGTTCTGGGCCTGATGACGAGTCACCTCATAATATATCACCCAGTCCCAATCAGTTCCATGTAATTTATGGAAAAACCCCATCTGTAAGCCCCTGAAAGTCACAGTTAACAAGTGCCTTTGTGTACAGTTCAGTGCCTGGGGATCGATGGAAGAGTAAACTCTGAAAAGAAATCTGCAAATTTCAGAAAATATTCTGTAAGCTCTGGGAACGTTTGACTTGCATCGTTCACGGCTACAAACAGGAAAAAAAAAAAAAAAAACACAGCAGGCCGGTTTCTGTGTAATGCCACAAACTTCTACTCAAAACATAGAAGAAACGAAAGCGGCGCTTTGCTCACCGAGTCCTACAAGATCAGACCTGACGTGTGCACAGAGTGTTAGACTCCCTCTCATTCACAGAGTTTACCAACACACCGCGCTTCAGAGCCAAACCTCATCCCAGAACAGATTCCCTGGCGTTAATCTGCTTCCGCCTCCAATCCTCCTTACGTAACAGACAAACATTTTGTTTGTCGGCCTGTTGCAAAACGTCGCGACAGATTGAGACACTTTATATTTCTGTCATTATAACTTATTGTAATCAAAACAGAGTGTCTTTTGCGAGGACCTCGAAGGGGAACATAAACAAACTCCTTGTAAATCTCTGTGTGAGAACGTGTGTGTGAGCTTGACCATTGTTTCACATCAAATACAGAACAAAATGAGGCTGTGAAAATAAATCTCGCAGGGCTGGAACCCACAATCATCCCACAGGATGCAGATGGTTTGTGCAGGGAGAGAGAGGGGGGGAAAAAAACAAAAAAACAAAAACATGTCAAAGCAGTGAAAGTTGCAAAGAGCTGCGTGACATTTGCCTGAAGTGGCCGTGTGTGTCGTCGTCTTTGGAGGGGTCCAGGTCATGTGTGGAGAGGAGGCCTGTGACTTCGCCCTGCTCCTGCTGCTCGGTCATGCTCCTGGCCCTGGACACACAAACACGCACACAACTCAGGGTTAACAGCAGGCACGTCTCCCCCGCTCGATCCCCACGTTTGGCTTCAAACAGAGAGAAAGAGAGAGAGAGAGAGAGAGAGAGAGAGAGAGAGAGAGAGAGAGAGAGAGCTTCCCCGAACGGTTTCTGGGTCAAAACAAGCGGACTCTGTCTTATCGCTGTGATGCAACGTTTCCAGTTGGATTCGGCTTGTTTGTAGTACATTAAAAAAAAAAAAAAAAAAAAGGAGTGAAGAAAAATGCCCACTTGGCAGATTAAAATTGTGTTCTGGTGCTTTTGGTAAATAGGTCAGTGTGTACTCGCGCCCAGATGTCTCATGCAGAAAAAGTAGAGCACCTTAGTTAGAGACTGTGCAGATGGCTGACCTGATGTGCTGCCCCCTCCTCCCCCCTCCGGCGCCTGAAAAACACACGCTTTAGACGTCTCCAAGTGCAACCTCAGCGAGTTACAAAAGCGGGAAAACATGACGGTAATGCAAGAAGAATCCCCAACGGATGTTTTTTTTTATTTTTTATTTTAAAGTTAAAGTTACCCATGAGTCTGTTGCTACCTGAAACTAAAAGGAGGAGGTTTGAAATAAAAGCTGTTTTTTTCCAGCTTTGCGTTCGGTGTGATGGATTTTGTTGCTCAGGTCAGTTCAAGGCCTCGCTGACGCTGGTTTGTGCACGACTCAAAACAGATGCCAGGAATCAGTTTTGTCTCTAAGTCTCCGTCCTCTGCGAGGCCGTCGAGGATTTTTATGGCCACCGACCTCAAGTCGACACCTGCTGGTGCTGCCGCCTGGCCGCCGCACTTCAACAGAAACGTTTCAGCTCTACGGTCAGCCATCAGTAACTTGATCTTCAATAGTTCAACACGACAGGGAAGACTTACATGTGAAAGCACTTTAATTTGAAGCCATCTCTTTTAGGAAAATATTTTCCACTTACGTTGGACGATGGTTCCTAGAAAAAAAATTTATATGTAAGCTTTTCCCAGTTTTTCACATTAAAACCAGAAACCTCGGGGTATTTTACTAAAATGCTATGTGATAGTCCAACAAAATGCAACATGTACTTATGAAGTGGTAAGAAATACCTTTTATTATTATTATTATTATTATTATTATTATTAATATTATTAATTTATTTTTATAAAAATAAACCTCTGAAAAGTGTGGTGTGCATACGTCCTCCCAACTAAGTAAACTCCCAACATCTAGTTAGGAAATGGAGCCGACGTGTGTAAGATTTAATCACAATATCAATACAGATGCTTTATGAAGGCCTATGAAGTTGGTTAGAGAACATCAGTGAACAAATAGCATCTTTTTTTTCCAGGAAAAAATTGCGTCAAAGTTTAAATCAGAGTTGTCTTATAAAGCAGTACCTCTGGTTCAGAAACGTCGCACAGAGCTCTCTTTAAACTTACAACTTATAATAAAAAGGAGCAAAGACTCAAAGACTTAGGATTTCAGTAACTTTGGAGGAGCTGCAGAGATCCGAAGCTCATGTGGGAGAATCAGCTGCGAGTTGTGAACTCCATAGATCTTGCTTTGCTGGAAGATTGGCAAAAAGAGGCTAGATGTTGGAAAAATAAGCAATAATAATAAAACGGGGATGGTTTGGATCGAGATGCGTTGGTGTTTTATATTGGCCCAGTCCAAGCTTAGACCTGAGCCTAATTGAGAAATTGTGGTAAGGTCTGGATTTGATGTTCACTGTTTCTCTCCATGTGGTCTGAAAGGCCTTGAGAAATTAAGAGTAGACAAAGATTTCATCTTTACATGTTCAAAAAGTGACTTTAAAAAGTGCTGAATGCAAATGCATGCCAGGCTTTTTAGATCTTTATTCGTCGAAAAACATACATTTTGCTTTGACTTTCACAATTAATTTGTGTTGAACTACTACCCAATGAAATACATTATATTTGTGATGTGACGAAATGTGTTTACCTGAAATAAATGTATACAATTTCATACATGTAGAGAACTGCTAACTATCCTGACAACGTCATCATATGAGAAACCCGTCATCAGTATATAATTACATAACAAGCTGACAACTTGACAACCGTGCTGTAATTTTTATGAACAAACCAAAAAACATGGCTATTACACCAATGAAGTTACTACAAAACTCTTAAAACTGATACATTTACTTCGTTACATCACTGATTGCTGATTTAAATGTTTTTTTTTGTTGTTTTTTTTTTCCTTTTTTTTCCAAGGTGTTTCTGGTGATTTTCCAAAAATGTAGCGTGTCATTTTGGAAAATCATTTCGTCTCATCATCAGACCACAGAACGCTGCTCTCGGAGTCTCCCGCATGTCTGTAGATAAACTCCAGGCAAGATTAAGATTAAATCCAAGCTTTTTTGTTGCCACTCCACCATAAACTCTGATCGCTGAAGGACCCGGCGAACTCTCTGGAGCGTTAAGCTCCTTTCCCGTGGCTGCAGGTGTCTCGACACCCTTCCTCTCCAGTCCTCTCCTGCCAAATCACTCAGAGAGCTCCTGGCAGATTTAGATAAGAACTAAACTTTCTCTAACCTGTTAATTACCGATTTAACCAAACTGCATGTGACGTCCAATGTGCTGAAATTTTTTTTTGACTGCATCTTCAATCAACCGATACGCACAGCAGTTCCACTCAGGTGATCCTAGTTTCTCTGACACCGGCATCATCAAAACGTCTAAACTTAAACTTATCGACTGGATCAATCAGAACCACTACAATCAGTTGACATATCAGAAAGAGTGTGGATGTCCTTCCTTAACATTGTTTGCTCTGGACATTAAAGTTAGCGCTCAGATTCGCTGCATATTGACGTTTTTAAGGGTCTTGCTCCATGGTCATCACTGTGTTTTTTTTTTTTTTTTGAAGCATCGTTCACATCCCTGTTTTTTTTTTCCCTGCCTTTCTAACATGGATGCAAACATGTCACCTCTGTGCCGTCCTCTGGGGGCTGCGGGGAAGTCGCTACCACCTGCTCCTGTGTAATTACAGGTGCTGATGGAAACAGGCAACCTGCATGGAGTTTCCAGAGTATTATCTCTAATTGGCCAGAAGCTTTACGTCAGCCGCTGACCTTTTCAAACAACAATGGCTTGCTGATGCTTGGAGGTAGAGCTGACTGCTTATGTGGGATAGCAGAGGATTAAATGGGACATTTAAAAAAAAAAAGAAAAAAAAAAAAAAGAAGCTTTTTGTAATAGATAAGGCTGGGAACTGCAGGGTCATTCCACTTTTAATCTAAGTTTAAAGGATTCAGGGATTGACTTGAGTGTAAAATGGGGACTTAAAATTTGCTGTTTGGTTAAAAAGATGTCCTGATATCAACTCTTTACCACACAAATGAGATGTTTTTTAATGCTGAACTGTATTGGTCACAGTCAGACTTAAACAAGTACTTACTCTGGGGCAGTAGCCTGGGGCATGGAGGTTTTGAAGGTGGCAGTGGGGTGGGGGGGATAAAATCTGGTTTTCTGCGCATCGAAATGTAGCAATGGCGTCAGTTAGCAAACGTCAAAACTTGATTGTCTCAGCGTGGCACCTGGAAAAGATAAGGTCAAGTGAACCGCTCCCAACAAGTTCTGCACCAAATATGACTGACTGCGTAGCGCTAAAAGGGAATGCACTGAAACAACGACAAACACGAGGAGCCGCATTTTACCTGGAGGTGGAGCTGCTGCCGCCAAACACCGGAAACACACCAAGCTAGCTACGCTAACGCAGAAAAAACAAAGCCAGTTACGGAGTTTATTATAAATTTTACCATAAAATATCTGGGAACATTGGAAAATAGCAGCAGCACGTAATGTAGGGAATAATTACCCTACATGTTCTGATACGTGATGACGACCAACGTGTTTGGTCAAACAAAATCAGTCGAACGACCGAATAAACATGAATATGAACATCGCAGGTTGTTTTATTTGAAATCATCGTCCGAAACCGAAACGTCACCTTTGACCCCCGAACATGTGAAACGTAACAGCAGCAAGTTTCAGGCTCATGTGACATCACCTGAAGGCCAGGCTTAGTTAAAGATCTGCAGGTGTTTTTTTTTTAACTAATGGAGGCTGTTCAAGAAACAAAACTGCACACACTTTTAAAACCACAACAAAGACGTATCCTCAGGGAGCCAGACTGTTGTCTACTCTTTTAAAGTGGATTCATAAGTCTGGAGGTGTTTTTCTCTGGGCTTTTACTAATTCGTATTCCAGTCTTTGTTTCCTACAATGTGTGTTTGAAATTTAAGAGACCGGACAAGTGCACAGATAAATCAATGTCTTGGGCCCAACTAAACAAAACAAAAAGTCCTGCACAGTGTCAGTGTGTTCAGTTGCCAAGTTTTCAGGACACAGAGACATTTAAATCAACATTTATTTGGGGGAAATAAGACTTAGCTTGATTAAGACACAGACAAACTCTGTGATCATCAGTAACTTCCAATTAATTCGGAACATTTTCTCCTGCAACATCCCCAGCTCATATTAAAAGAGCAGGACAAATTAAAGAAAATGTGCAGAGAGAGCGCTGAACATGCTTAACGCCGAGATGAAAAGAGAAGTGAGCTCAAGCAAGTTCCCTCTTAGGAATTCTTGCAAACGCGTCTAGAGACGAGGAAAAAACCCAAGACCGACGAAATGAACCACCGCAAAGGCAGCCTTTGGTGATGTCCTCAAATGAGCTCCTTAAACATGAGATGAAACAATAACTAATAAACACATAAACAGCAGCAACATCCACGCATGCAAAAGTTTTCATGCAGCATCAAATTACAACAATAAACTTAAATGCATACGCTGTTGATTTCCTGCAGTCGACCAATAAGCGCTGAAGGAGAAAGGATGTACGGTTTTAGAAGTGTTTCAATTTGACTAAGCCTCTTTTACTCTGACGCCGTCCAATGATGCTCGAGAAGCAAACAACTGCAAATGTTCCCACCTAAACTGACAGGCTGAGCAATTTTGTCTTTCCCTCCATACCTCCAGCTTTTACGGAGAAGTGGCAAGAGGAGACTTCTCAAAGTTGATGGGGGGGAGACATGGTGATACGGAAAGCACAACAGTTAGCGAATGACCTGAGACTGGTGTGGAGGTTCACCTAAACGGGCAGAGCTGCAATGCCACAGGGAGCGGACCAGAAAAACCCCAGACACGTCCCACTGTCTGTCTGTCTGTCCGTGTCCTTCTTTGTCTCTTGGGAGAAACATTTTGCGTTGTCACAAGACATCCTCCAATCCAATAAGCTGTAATCGTGTTAGAGGCTGTTAGTCAGTGAGAGGGTTGAAGCACGCGTTCTGCCCCCATTTGCCTGCAATCCTTCAGCAACCATGTTATTGTTGTTTTATGCAAAATGACCGAAGGCTCCACCATCAAACACTTTTTTTTTTAGTAAAAAAACAAAAAACAAAACAGCCTGTCCTTGATTATAATCAGTTACAGGTGTTGTGTCACCATCCTATTTCCACACCAGCTGTAACTGACACTATCGGTTTACAGTGCCATCCTGTCGTTTTCCTGCAGTTTAATTCGACGTATTTACATAGAAACAAATTGCAGCTACGCCAGCGCAGCCGACCTTTGCTGTCAGACGATGTCAGACAGGTAATTGTTACTGCTGGCTGTGCAGGGGGGAATGTTTGTTATGACGAGCAGGCAGTGGGTTTCTCGAACTTAGACAAACAATGGCATGATTACAAAACAAACGAAACCAAAATAAATGCAAAGCAGGAAATGAATATCTGCCACTTTTGCAACTCAGGTAAAAAATACCCTGGTACTCTTGGTAACATTATTCTCTTTTAGTTTTTTTTCCCCCTCCCGTCGTGCGTCCTGTATATCTATGCATTTTCTCTTTTCCTTATTGCAGTGCATCGTCTTTATTTGTTCTTGTTGTATTTTACAGGCAGAAAGCCCATCAAAGTGCAAAAGAGGTCCAGCCTTTGGACTCTGACATCTGCACTGCTTGAGGCCTCCTGAAATAACCTCCCCATTGTGCAAGCGCCTCAAAACAACCTTTGATGAGAGAGGTGTGTTAAAGTCTGCACAAAGCTCCAAGTGTTAACCTTTCTGAAGATTAACGGGAGCACAATAAGTACTGTTTATAGCTTGCTGGGATTTAAGGATAAACAGAAGTTATAAAAATAACAGTTTAGGGAAAATAGAAACATCTTTTTGCTTAATAAGGTGTTATGCTGTAAGGTAAAGGTTCCCAAGACAGAAAGTAGAATATCTTTTTTTATTTAAATATCATAAGCATTTTCTTTTAATGAAAACTCAATATAAATATATATTTGAAAATTACAAAGCAAATCCCAATAGTTTTGTGAGGTTTTGTATTTTATTCCTGAACATTTTCTACAGTGAGTTTTTCCAGAACAAGTCTTGAGTTTATATAATATCAGAACAGTTGCAGTTTGGCGAAATTACGCTAAAGACCGGAAAAAAGCGTTTTCCTTCAAAATAAAATACAGATACTAACTTAATAAATGCATACTGTATGCAATCATATAGGAATACAATATTTTAATAGTGATTACGTAACCATGCAGTCCAAGGAAAAAATATTTCAGCATTTATTTTGTTACATTAAAACATAAATTGAGAGGCGACAATTTTTATTTTGAAATCCTCACCGGAAGTTCGTACCGTACTCGCACTAGATCGACTTGATTAAAAGTCTTTTACCTGTAGCTCTCTATGTGCGGCGACTCTTTCCGCTGTGTTGCCACCTTGAAGCCCCGCGCAGCTCTTCAGGTCTCGGATGCATTTCCAGATATCATTTAATAAGTTTTATCCGCGTTGAGAAAAAAAAGCCTCCCAAGCCGTAGCTCCCTTACCGTAAATATAGAACTAGCAGTAAGATGAGCGAGCCCTGCTGAGCTGCGTCGCTCTCACAAGTGTGTCCGTCTGTGGAGGTGGGTTGAGCTTACCTATCAGCCCAATGTGGGCTGGGGATTAAACCGAGGCTATTTTTTACCCCACCGACGCCCAGTGAAAACAGCGAACCTGTATTATTATTATGCGTGACTAAAGTGCAAAGTGAAAATATTATCTCCGCGGAAATAAATATCTAAACTTTATTTATTTTTTTATTTTTTAATATACGGAGTGTTCATATTTACAGCCATGGTTGTAAAACGAGCTGTAGTTTTTAACTTAAAGTGCACATCTTTAATCTTTTTAATGGTTTTTACATACCATATTGTAGACAGTGAGTAAAGCAAGTAAGGAGCTGGGTTTTCTCAGCAGATATATTACCATGTGTGTCTATTGCTATGTCCATGAATTAAGTTATGAGTAATGAACTCATAACTTCAGTTGTTCAATACTTACATAGTGTAAGTATTGAACTGAAGAAAATGAAATGCTAAGAAAACCAAGAAAAAATCTGAAATATGTAAATATTTAGAAAACATCAATATCGATATCAAGCTGATTTAATAGCTATAAGAAGGTTTCTGAGTGCTCTTACTAAGGACTGCACAGAGTGGTATAAGGTAAGATACCTTCATAAAAAACCGATTGAAGCTACACTTCTAAATTTGTGAATTTGATAGTGAGTACTAATGGAGTCATAATTCAGAAAAATAATATTATCTTTTATTCTCATATATTGCACTCACTGCACAAAGACTCCACTGCTATAGAAAAGGCACGTTGTATGAAGTGAACTGCAGAAGATTAGGACAAGTCAGTGAAACACTGAGAAGATATAGTTGGTTATTAAGAACACTATGTTTTGAGGAATAAGGGTTCTGCACGGCATCCTAAAAAAATACTTGTATCCAATTGAAAATGTGCAAAAACAAACAAACAAAAACAAAAAAAAACTCTGAACATCAGAGAGTTGACCCTGAGAGTCTTCAAGGCTTGAGTGCAGTTTCTGAGGAAGGATGTGTTTCTCCATGCAGGAGTGATTATATATTTAATATTAACATATCCCGCTAGACGTCTTACTTTTAGAAAACGCCAGAGTCCGATCGACAAAAGAAGCAGTGCTGGAAAATGTCTGTCACTGCAGTTCAGAAAATACACAGAAAAATAATAACTTGAGTCAGGTGAGCCCAGCGACGAGACGGACACCGCTATTTACGGTACAGTGAAGCTGAAGAGACTTTAACTTTAGAATATTTACAGAGGAGTTACAGAGAAGGGTACGCAGACCGTAAAACAAACCCAAATCATCAGTCCCCCACTACCGCTCCGGAAACTTCAAATTAGCACAACGGTAAAACCTCAGCTTTGAATGAGAATCCCAATAACTTTTGACCAAATATGCAAAATAACTGAGCAATATTTCCAAAAGTAAAGGTAATTACATTAAGAATGATAGCATTAGCAGTTTTTTTCCTTTGGTGTTTTCATGCAAAATAGGCATGACATTTCTGAATGTTGTCACTAATGGTGTAAAAAATATTTTAGTGTTTTTATTTTTCTATCAGTAAGTTTTACTGAAACAAAAGTTATTTTGCTTCCATGTGCTAAAGTTGTTTTTGTGGCTCTAAAATTTCGCTCCGCTGGACCAGAAGTAAAAATTTCTCTCAGGCTTGCAAAAGTCGCTGACCCCTGGCTTACGGATTAAATGAAACTAAAAATAGACGAGGAGTGACACAATTAAAGCATGAACGACTTAATCTAATATTTTGGTACAACAATGAATCATTGGAATTTTATCGATGAATAGATACATGTTAAAGATTCTTCTGACAAAACTTGAAATATTACTCAAAAGTTAGTCATTTTGTAACTGATCCCCTGCAGCCTGGAAGGAGAAGAATCATTTTCCTCCTTTATAGCAGCACAGTGCAAACCACAGGAATCTGACTTCACCTCTGTGAGGGCCTAGTTAAAGCTCAACAAAGCCAGCGTTAGAGCAACAAATGCTGCCATGATAATTATGTCTTTTTGACATAGTCATTTCCACAAGGCTGTGTCATAGCGCATTATGCAAGTGTTAACGGATGCGTGACTCTGCAACACTGCTAAAGAAACCTGTAACGTCTTGAGCAGCCATATTGCAAATAAACTTTATGAATAATACAGAAAGAGCTTCAGGCCCTGATGACCCTGAAAAGACAAGCAGGTAATGGAAAAACGACAGATTCCTGATTTTCAGCCCCAAAACTGGTTCATCTCTCATCGCTTCATTTGATCGACCGAAACCTGTGTGAGTTTTGAATTTGCTTTACTTGAGTCGTCCTCTGGGTCTGATGGCATTCCCTCGCTGTTTTTGACTGAAAGGTTCTCGACTGGTTAACGATGCCTTCCCTCCAGATTCCTCCACTTATACTCATCGTGTGTATGCACATGTGCTAAAGTTGCATCCCACTAGCATTACTAATAATGGTTTAGCATAAAAAAACAGCTCTGTTGATGTTATAACAAAGGATTAATAATAAAATACCCTGGACAAAAATGATCCAAATTTAAAAATTTTAAATAATAATAATAATAATAATAATAATAATAAAAAACACATCTCACGTATCAGAGCTCTCTGCAGTTCTTCGCAGTCTTTAAATGTGCAATTAGTTTCTACTTTCTACTGATGGACGTTTGAACTGCAGGGATAAGAGAAGTCATGTGAGGAAATAGTCAAAGAAACTGTGACACACACACACTCACTCACACACACCCACACGTGACAGACTGATATCCTCTCAGTGCGTTCCTCTGTTTCAGTGCTTTGAATCTGCTCATATCTCACCATTTTCTATCTCTAGAGCTTCTCAGTCATGACTCCCAGAAAAAAAAAAGAAAATGCAGAAACAACCTGCTTTTAGACCTGTATTTCCATAACTTATTTTACACCAATTTATAAAGATTTCCATCTAATTTACTTATGAAAACAAAAACAAATCTATCCCATAGTGTGAGGACTGCTTTGGTTCAGTTTTACTCCCGATGTGGACTTCCTGTGTTGCGTTCACTGACCTGGCTCTGCAGGCTGCTATCCTCTGACTGCAGTTACCATAAGGATGGCTGTAGTGGGGGAGCTGGTAGTATCTGTCCTGGCCCCGGGCCTCGTCGGCGGGCAGAGCCTTAGGGCTGGCTGCGTAGATAGTGCATCCCATGAACACCTCTTGGAAGTCGCCCTCGGTGTCCGACGAGCAGCTGGCGGGCGCCGGTGTCCTCCAGGTATCCTTCCTGTGAGCGGCCTGTCCTGTCCTGATGCCAGCCAGCTGCTCTGTGGTGGAAAAGCCATTGGCTCAGCACATTGGTATCTTTAGGCCCTCCTCCTCCTCTTCCTCCACCCTCCTCCTCCTCCCTTCCGCAGAGCCCAGAGCGGGGAGGATAATCAGATTTCCCCCCCCATTTACACTCAACAAAATCATCCCCGGCATAATCACTCTCAGTCACCGATGTTGCATTATACTAATGCACGGAGCCAAGTCACTTCAGGGGCATTGGGGGCAGTTAAAAATACCCCGAGCAGCCTCATGCCAGTGAACGCCACATCAAACCCAGACAGGGCTGTGATAGAGAGGGAGCTGCAGACAGCTGGGTCACAACAGATATCAGAAATGTTGAAAATGAAGGAGCAGAAACGGGATGAACACTGAACTAAGAGATCAGTGGGGAGAAGATGGTTACATTTTACAGGTTTTTTATGGTTTTTCTATGCAGAAATAGTAAAAAGACAGTCTGAAGACACTCAAAAACGTAACCGTTTCATTTCAAAATGATTTGAATAAGAAAACTTTGTTTAAATCACCAAGTATATTTTCCTTCTACGTCTTTTGTGGACAGTAAGTCGTCCAGGTGTTTCTGATGACCTTCCATGGTCTTCCTCACACGTGGTCCATCTGCTGGAGAGTAAAACTCCAGAAAGTCTAGAAAATGATTGCTCAAGACCGCTGGAACAAATTAAAACAAAATCTGACTGAATGGAAGCAAAAACTAAAGAAATAGTGGAGATTTCATACTTTGAAAATCTACATACAACTTTAATATGTATTAGCATTTCTGGGATGAAAACTTATGAAAGGATTTGTAAAGATGTTGAAGTATTTTAACCTCAAACTTCAGCCTGATGTATGTGGTCGTGACCAGCGTGATAGAAACGCTGCTTTAAACTGGACATTGATTCAGCTCAGACCGACTGGCCCGTTTATAGACACTGCCCTCCTGTGGCCACATGCAGCAGTGCACCCTGACGCCTGCAGTCAAAGGGATTTTTATTTTAAATTTAGTGATAAACATGTTAAAAAGGGAAAATGTAAACTGGAAAGTGCTGGTCTTTGCAGAAAAAAAAAAAGTCTGCTTTGAGTCAATTTTCTATCTCAGTTTGATATCCGACATAAAAATGACTTGGGATGAGATTTTTACTGTGTCAAAACCCTAAAAAAACCCGGCTTCATAATTCTAATGGCATTTATTTAAAAAATAGATTGTTTTATTGTTAGTACCGTCTTCTTGTTGGCCGTAACATTTAAGTATTGTTTTGAAACAGAGACTTAATCAAGAACAGACTAATTACCAGTTAAATTGAGTTATTTTAAATGCAGTACATGCTCAGGATGTCCCGTCGATGGGGTTCAGTTTTCCCTCAGTAACATTCAAGTAATTTTCAAGGTAAGTTTGCAAACTTTTCCAGCACCACACCTTAGAGATAAAGACAATGAACTAAAGAAGGGTTTAAATTCACAATTACAATATATCATTTATTTCTCTTAATAATGTCTTGTGACAGTATTCAACATGAGCTAAAACATATCTGAATGTTTTGTATCATGTAAAATAACTTTGGTCATTTTAATTGACCTAAAACAAGAAAAATTTAGCCTAATTTAACTTCAGACAAAAAAAAATGTTCATGTGTTTTTTGATTAGGTGTTTAAAGATATCTGGTTTCAACTATAAATAAATGTTTGTTTTTAATCAAACATTTAGTACTTTCCAAACCTTGGAAACACCCAATTGAAATTACAGGATCTTCAAGGATTTTAAGCACATTAACAATGGAGTTATCCATTCCTTTATTCTCCGGCATTATGTTTAGAGCGTTTACTTTGAATTTAAAGTTCAGGGTGTCGTGGTGAAGCGTTATTTTTCTTTGTCATATAACATCTTGGCCAAGAAGTTCAGTTTCGATCCTGATCAGCTTCCACGTCTCTGCTATCCTGCTACGTTTCTTCTTGAACATCTCATAGCTGTTTTTTTTTTTTTTCCAACTCTTCCGTAAACCAGAGACGGATTACGCAGTCAGCATGACTAAAATGCTGTTCGATCAGGAGATTTGTCGCCACCTGAGCTGTGAATCTCTGCAGCTCCTCCTCGGTAACCAGGCTGCTTCTGCCTTTGCTGGGCCAGTTTCAGCCTTTGTAGGTCTTTAGATGTGAAACTCTCCGGATGACTGAGAAATATTTAAACATCCACTGAATTTTAATCCACGGGTGAAGCAGTAAAACGCGGCTGAAGAAAAGATCAAAGACACATTTTCAAAGGCACCGTTTAGCAGAGCCGACGAGCAACGGAGGAGAGAAAAAGCCATTGAGCAGTTCTTAGGACAGATTGTCTCATAAAAAGATTTATTTTTTCCAGCCCAAATTTACAAAGGCAAGTTACAGAGTATTGTATAAAAAAGAACCATGGTAATGTACACTTTACACAAACTCCTGAAGGGAAAGACGACAGAGGAGAGAAGGGGGGGAAGAAGAGTTCTGAATTTCTCACACAAAGAAAATGAAGACATTGTAAACATCCTTGCAAGCACCGAGCTCCGGTACTTTTAGAGGGGGGTGGGGGTCGGGTGAAGGGGGTGGTTGGTGGGGGGTTAAGGAGAGGCAGGACGGTGGGGTGAAAATGGAGGGGAGGGAGGGGTGGGGGGAGGGCGGCCGAGTGACAGGAGGTGGGGTGAGGGGGAAAAAAAAGACAAACGAGCGAGTGTCTCTGTGTTCTCACAGAAGAATGTTGGACTAGGCACCAATTGAGACAACTGCTGGCCAATAAATATACTCTTCATCATGAAACAAATACAGTCCTGTGAAATACAAGAGCCAAGCACTTTCCAATATGTTGATAGCAAACGTTAACTTTTCTGGCTTTTTCATACACTTTAGAATAAATGATTTTCACTGGGCTTTGCTTACTACTGAGATAACACTACTCTCAGAGAAAGAGAAAGAGAGAGAGATTGAGAGAGAGAGAGATTGAGAGAGAGAGAGAGAGAGAACAAATGCACTTGTCACAACCATTGTCTGATAAAACTATATGCAGTCTGCTGGTACTAAAATCCCACTGACTTTAATGACAACATCACAGCTGCCTAGATTACCCTTACAGATTAAGTACAAGTCACACACCACCACATTCAGCTTTTAAATCATGTCAGCCATTCTTCTTTAAAATGCGCACAAAGTCAAAAATATATACCGTCCTGTCAACTTTTTTCCCCCCTTTCTTTCTTTCTTTCTTCTTCTTTTTGGGGGGTGAGGAAATGGTAACTTTTTTATTTTTTCCCCCACCAGGAATGTCCGTGAACCTCAAAATGAATCGCTGCGGTTTGCTAAATGTGAGAAATGCCAGGTTTGGACGCCAGGTGGGGGTTGATAGGCATGATTCACTGTTGGTGGAGGGGGTGGGGGTGGGGACGCGATGTGGGGTGGAGGGGAGAAATAATAAAAAAAAAACAAAATTACTTATAAAAAAAAAAAAAACAGACATGGTCAATATCCTGTCATTAAAATGCTTGAAACACCTCGGTATGACCTTAAACCTTCAACAATCGGTAACCTGCAATCAATGTGAGCAGCACATGGATAGGATTTCACCCAAAAAACACCCCCGTGGTTTGGGAGCCGTGTAATTTAAAGCCTCTGGTAGAACCGGGGGCCACGCTCACGTCGACAAAAAGCTCACCAATGGGGATTTACGGAGCAGGACCCACATGTTGTAAGGCGACTCCGAGGCAGGCCGTTTAAATTTAGTGTTTATTTATTTATTTTAAATCAGGTGTCAGAATCTGATGTTGTGCGTTAGGAGCGGCTTGGTCACCATGGATCTGACCTACCAGTTGTTACGGTGAAGCCACATGAGCAAAAGAGAAGAGAACCCACCCCACTCCGCTTGATCACATTAGCCAAAAAGAAAAAAGAAAATCACTCAGACTTCCTTCCGTTTTCACTTCATCTGACTGGATTAGCTAGGAGACGCTAATTTAGAAGTGCGTTTAGAGGGGGCGAACGGAGATGTAAACCCAAGACGAGGAAAACCGAAAGAAAACGCACAAAAACACGTGGGCGTCTGTGCTCAGCGTGGCCAAAAAAAAAAAAAAAAAAAAAGGAAGACGGCTTTTTGACAAGTTTCTCTAACAGTTGCATGCTTGAATAAATACAAACATTTACGCACAGAAAGGGGTTAGAAGCCTATATATTACAGCAGAACAATACATGAGCCCAAGTTTTACACTGTTCACAGGAAAAACAATCAGGGTGAAAGAAGTGCAGTAACTGAACAAACCCGATCGCTCGCTGATGTGGCTTCACCGTTTTAAGTGGATGCGACTCCTTTCATGGTGAAGGGGACCAAAAAAAACCCAAACGAAACACATTTAAAAGAACTAAACAAAAGCATGACTGAACCCGGCGTCAGACACCTCCGAAGATGGACACACAATGATATGAAAGAGAGTTTAGAGAGAGAGAGAGAAAAGGAGACACGAATAGTGTTGGTTTGTTTCTCCATGAGGTGTGTTCGCTGAAACATGACGGCATCATCCCTGAAACTAAATGCGAGGTGTTCCTTTAAGAAACAAAACAAAAACAAAAGCCGAAAAAACTTGAAGTGATGACGATGAAGATGGGAGAACTTCACTCTCAGGCTCTTAAGTCTCTGAAGAAAGCAGCTGTTACCATCCTCCCCCTTCCTCTCCCCTAAACATAGCCGAACATTTGTCAAGTTAAGGATATACTGTTGTTTCACGGCGTAACTGCAAAGCCCGTCTTTAGTTGAGTCGACGCCGCTTTCCCTCCCTCCTACCCCTCCCAAGTACCCCAAATTCAACCCGCCAAGTTCTTTTCTGTGTGACAAAACAGAAACAATGCAGTCTGAAAACAAAAACAAAAAAATTGAAAAGAAAACACGGAAAGCTGTTCTGGCAGTCTCTTTTTGCATTGTATTTGTCGACAGTGCAAAGACTAGGTATTCAGCGGGTCGGCGTTTCCTCTGCGGGAAGGGGCAGAGCGATGGCTTTGAACCTGGGTTATACTCTTAAGTCGTGTTACAGTCCTCGGATCAGAGAATTTGGGGTCTTTTGTGAGGAGAAGAAAAAAAACAACAAAAAAAAAACAACAAAAACAGCAACAACATTCTGCCTTGCCTTGGGGCAGAGAAACTAAAAAATAAAAGATAGAAACACCATTCAACTGATGTCTAAAAGGTAACAACCAGAGGATGTTGCTCTCATGTGAGCCAGTCACATGAATCTCTGCAGGGTTGAGGTGTGACGGTCAGGTTTCCCTACGAGAGAGACGCACAAAAAAACTGTTAATTACAGGTTACTGGTCTTAATCATTAAGATAAGGTCCTCAAGATATCTGAGCAACTATATGATCTCAATAAGATTCCAAATATACAGAGAGAGAGACATTTAATGACTAATTTATTGGAATTGGCAAACAGTTTAAAATGAAAAAAAGTCAAAGTTATTATTTCATTTAACTTTACAAACATGTTAACATGTTAAAAGCATAGAATACAGTCTGGTATTTTAATGTTTATTTTTTTGTATGGATTTAACCTTGTTGAGAAGTCAGACGTGTCAGTGTTTTGACTGAGTTTTACCATTTTATTTTGTTTTCAATAAAATGTCACTTCCTAAAGATTATGAGGTAATGCTCAAGTTTCAAATTCATGTTGCTGAACTGATTTCTAAAGTTGGTACAGAAGAAACAAAAGGAGCCAGAGCTCAGCTATGCATACTTTACAAGGAAGCAAATAAGTTAGTTTTTAATCCGACATAGTTAATTTAAACAGAATCAATTACCAACTAATTTTATCTGGTTGCATTTAATAGGACAGGCAGGTCCAACTCATGTCCACTTACATAGAATCCAATGCAGTTCTTTATTATGATTTTTTTTTTTTTTGTCAAATGTTTGCAAATTATGTTTTTTTCGTACGTTACTTTGTGTAACTTTTGATACCCCACTGAAGAAAATTGTTTTAAACATAATAAAAACAAAACATTTGTTTTTCTTGATTTAAAAAAAAGCAGTAGGTAAAAACGTGGTGCTGCTGAAGTGTCGTGCCTTTTTACATCATCAAAATTTTACAATATCCTGTTCAGGATTCCCACAATCATCTCCCAAAATGTTCCCTCACACCATAATAACCTCTTGGAAAGCATTTCTGCTGAAGGGACACATGAATCACACCGTCCTGACAAGTAATTGATCAGATTTGGTGTAATTTCACAGAGCTGCCACCAGAGGTCGTCGCAGGCCGCAGCAGCTGTGCGTCTCTGCGGCATCTTCAACATCTCTATTATAAACACTGTGATCCACTTGTCCTCAGAGGACCTACTTAGGGTGGATGAGCTGAGAGGCTAAAAGCTGCGCTGCATATTGTGCTCGACTGCAGCAGAGAGACGAGAGCTTTGTTTGGACACAATTTAGCTTCTCTGCAGATTGCTGCCTTTGAGCCGACAGCATAAATGTAATTGAAGAGTGCAGCGTGACGCCCGAGGGTGTTCCACTCAAATAAACCCTGGACAAAGAAACGCTATTTATTTCTTTCTACAGCACAGATATCTGGGCCAGAAATCATCTCAGCCATTACTGTTTTAAACTGGAGCATTTCTGAGCCACCTGTGCTTTTCTGATCTGCAGTCAAGGGAGCTTGTGTTGAGTTTCAGTGTTAGAGGTACTTTGCCTACATCTAATGAAGTGGAAACTGTTTAGTATTATGGATTCCCACCACTTAAAAAGTGATCAGGCACCAAATCGGGGTGTAGTGATGGACTTAGACCTGAACCTTCAGAGTCACATAAAGACACTTATAAAATGAGCCTTGTATCACCTGAATAAAGGACTATTATCCTAGTGATATTTAGAGAAACTCATCCATGTGTTTATCTTTAGTTACACTGATTACTGCAACACTGTCTTCACAAATCTGCCTAAAAAAAAAGAGAAAAAAAAAAAACCCAACCAAACAAAAAAAAAAACAAAACAAAAAAACAATTCCTGTTGTAGCTGATCCAAAACGCTGCTGCTCAAGTTCTCACTAAAACCAGGAAGACTGAGCACATAAACCCAGTTCTAAAGCCCTTACACTGGCTCCTGGTAGCTCAGAGAATAGATTTCTTTACAAACTATTGTTTTATAAACTAAACTAAGTTCCTTTAAATCAAGAGTAAAGACCCACCTACTTAGAGTTGCTTTTGAGCCACAATAAATGGAACATTGAACAACATAATTGAGGTGCGTTGAAGATTTAAACCACTTGACAAAATGCGATGTCTGTTATGGATTCACTGTAGCTTCTGATGTGTTTATGATGTTTTTATGTTTTCGTGATGTAAAGCCTCGTTGCTGAAATGTGCTTTGCAAATAAATCCGATCGACTGATTGGTCTGGGTTCATTGTTTACAGTCCAGGATGACTGTGGACAGGCGTACCTGTGGCATAGGACAGGTCATATTGCCCTGAGAGCAGCGGGTATGCCAGGTGGTGGTGAGAGGGCATGATGCGCTGGGACGGTGACGAGCGCGGTCGGTCCACGTCCCTGTCTCTGTCCCTCTCACGCTCACGTTCCCGCTCCCTGTCGATGGCGGCTCCCCGGTCCTGGTCCCGTTCTCTGTCGTGGGGCGGTTTGTCGCCCACCGTGGGGGATTTGCTCTTGTACTGGCTGACGTGGTGATGCAGGATGTCCAGGGCTTTGGAGTCCGTTGCCGTTTTAGTGACCGTGGGGCTAGCGCGGGATTTCTCGCTGCCTTCGTCGCCTCCCGCCATTTTACTCCCGTAAGTCGAAAACGGATAACTTCCAGATAGGTAACCTGCAAGGGGAAAATGTCATTTTGACAAGCAGATTTGGATACATTTAACGTTTACCACCTACTCTTGACCTTATATTTTGGGTTGTATACACCACAGCTACCATGAATGTCATCATATTAATCTAATGTATATAATCCACTATCCTCTTAAATATTTTGATAAAAAATTAATAGAGGTGTAGACTCTGTTAAAACATGGTTTAATTCCAGACCAACCACTTAAAAATGTCTTAAATACAGAGCAGCCACAAGAGCTATGCCCCGTTTTTTATTTGCATTCACACTGGCAGAGGAAAGCTCTGACGTTAGCCACTGGATGAGGATAATATTCATAAAAAGAGCAAAGTTCACTACCAGAGCTCACTACAGTAGAAGTGAAGGGTCTGTTGTGAATAAAAGAAGTAAGAGTTTACAGAAGAGGTAGTATGGATGTGTGTTTCTGGAGCACGTGGTTTAAATTACAAGGAGTGCCAAGAAGCTAAATTACCCCAGAGCTACATTTTCATTACGCTGCAGCAGCTGAGAGAAGGGCAGCTAAGAAAATCACCAGTGTAACTTTAGCGCTTAACTTGCAACCAAGTGCCTGAAGGAGTTGTTGAAGATGGAATATCAAAGGATACTTTATGAGTTCAAAATCAATTACGCAATACATCGTTTGCCTGTACCACACACTGTAAAGGTCACACTGAATTGTTTCTTGGTGGAACCAACTAGGGCCTTCAGCCGTGGGTAGTTTTTCTCCCAGAATCAGATTTGCCATCTTGTTGTGTTAGGTGGTCAGATGCCCCAGGTGTGGGCTTTAAGAACATAATAGAGTTGTATTTTTTTCGAGGTGTCACTCATTGTCAATCTGTTTCTTCCATAAACTTCAGTGAACGTAATTAGTGTCTTGTGCTCAATAATTTTTAATCAAACTATTAATGCAACGACAATGCTCACATACAACTAACGAAGACTCGATGAAAGATTTCAACTCTGTTTGCTAACATGTAAATAATTTAATAACCATAATGTTGTTAAGCAAGATGACATTTATGGACCCATTTAACTGTTTTTAACGACTCTGGATAAACTTTGGCAATAGATCAAAATACTTAATTATTTTCTCAAAGACACCAACGGACAATGAATCACAAACTATTTAAAAAGACCAATCTTGTTCAATTTTCACTTGTTTTAGATTTTCAGTTAAATCTACCCAAAAAAACATAGAAATATTGTAATGTATAGTTTCACTGGCCATTATTTTCAATTTACTGTACCATAATGCTTGTTGAAAATAGCAGTGTGAAAAAAA
Source organism: Poecilia mexicana (assembly GCF_051168715.1). NCBI lineage: Eukaryota > Metazoa > Chordata > Actinopteri > Cyprinodontiformes > Poeciliidae > Poecilia > Poecilia mexicana. The sequence goes on from NW_028263372.1 coordinate 11,855,747, forward strand.
ATCTGATTACATAGCCTTAAATCATACCGTGATATTGGTATGCTTTAGAGTCAGACACTTAACCATCTTAGGTTAATGGAGAAAATAAAAGGAAAATACATACATTACCTGAATAAATACAAATAAAATCTTAGTAGTTCAGACTTTTTACAGCTCACCGCATTTGGATGAAATCTTAAATCATACCTGGGTAATTCTGCATCATGACCGAAGACATGCCCCTGTATCCTGGGTGGTTGGGGTCATAGCCTTGTCCATAGGGGTATCCATGCATGTACGGCAAGTAGCCTTGGTGCTGTGCTAGTTGTGACGAGAACTGCATGTGCGGGTTAGAACGAGAGTCTTTGCTCATGGCTCGATGGTCCTCGGCACTGATTCTGGGATCACTGCCGTCTTTTCCATCCTCCTTGGGTCCACTTTGACCATCCTTTGGCCGGACCCTTTCTTCCTTTATTTTCCGATCCCTTTCCCTTTCGTCTTTCCTCCGATGCTGTTGTTGCTGGTGTTCATCCTCTAGTTGGAGTTTCTGGCTCTCGGGATACGGCTGAGGGCAAGAAAACATGTCAGCACAAATCTGAATAGTGACCTTAAAATACCAAAACATTTTTGCTATGAGTTATTCAACGGTACTACCTGTCTGTACCACATGGGCTGTTCCATCCCTGCCTGGCCTCTGGACTCGAGAGCTTGCAAAGAGTCTTCCTTTCCATGGTGACCCCCTTCAGTCAGTTTCATCTTCAGCCCCTCAGTTTGCTGGGACTTTGGATCCTCCCCCTTTATGCTTCCAATAGACTTGGAGGACAGCTCAGAAGGCGAGTCTCTGGATTTGCTTGGCGGCTGTGATATCTTTCCAAGATCTGACTGACTCGGGGCTTTGGAGAGGCTTGGTGGCATTGGGCTCTTTTGTTTCCAATCCTCCTTCATGGAGGCTTCTCGCTCCTTCATGACAATGTCCGACTTCTTCTCAGCAGCTCGATGCTGTTCAGCCATCTGCCTCTGCCGCTCCTCATACTGTTGCCGGTAGGCTGGGTTGGTGTTCATCAAGTGGTTATGGTAGGCTTGATCAGGGCTGTACGCATACGGGGGAACATATGCATACTGGTTGTAGTACAGAGGCTGCATGTACATGTTTGACCGCTGCTGGATGACCGAGGGCTGTTGTTGCTGTTGGCCAGCAACACTGAGGTCAGGTTTTCGCTCTTCATGAACTTCAACCTTTACTTTCTCCTCAACTTGATCATGTTCATCATCTCTTTTGATCTTAGCCTGACCTTCAGCCACTGGTGCAACTGGATTTGGGCCGCTGGGACTGGGGTTTACATAGTTAGGAGAGTAGTAAGGCTCGTAACTGGTATAGTAAGGGGAATCTTTGTTGGGTGTCTGATTTGGAAAGAGTGCTTTTTTGACGCTTTCCCTGATGGTTTGGTCATCTGTCCTGACTTTGACACCCTCTGGTTTCCCTTCACCATCCTCCCCAGCATCTGAAATGTCTGAATAGGCTGGGCTATTGGTTTTGACTGAAGAGTTGTCAGCACCATTCTGGTTTACCACATGATGTGGTGTGAGAGGTTGTGGCATACCAGTGCCATCTATCCGACTGGCAACACCTATAGACGGACTTGGCGCATTGTCAGAAAAGCTGTAAATTTTGTCAGCCTCTGCCTTGATGCTGGCCAAGCGACTCTGATGGGGGTCTGAGGAACCGTTGAGGAGACCTTCTCCCTTGTTCCCTTGATCACAAGGCTCAGAATATGGAAGCTTTGCTTCCTCTAATTTTCCACCCTTTCCCGGAGGCTTGGGACTATCAGCGTCCTTTAGACCATCCTTTTTCTTTTTGTCTTTCTTCTTCTTGTCTTTGGAACTACTTGAAGCTGGATCTCCAATAGCTGGGGGTTTAGGCTGTGTTCCTCTCATTTGAGGGCTCTTGGGGATTCCCTGAAGCATTGGGGCTAGTCCTGGGGAGGAATTTGGGTTTCCAGGTGGAAATGGATACATTTGTTGGGATCCTGGTGGTCCAGGGCCAACAGGACGTGGCGACTTCAAGTTTTTCTGGGCAATTTTATCAGTTTTTGTACCAGTGTTAGCCTTCTTAGACTTATCTGATCCTCTTTTATCATCTATGCCATCATTACTAGCCTCATCAGTAAGGCATGGCCCATCTTCACAGCCATCCATCGGTGCACCTCCTGTGTCTGGATCTGCCTCAACTATTTTCTTTTTACTCTGCTTTGAACCAAACTTTCCAGGAGAAGGAGAAGGACTTTGTGCATCAAAGTTTCTGCCTTTTGGAGTAATTGAACGTGCTGGGGACAAAGATCCTTTCTGGGAGATAGATGCCCCATTACAGTTTCCCGGTTCAGGGTGGAGAGTTGAGTCCTCGCCATATTCACTGTCTCCATCCAAGTCCAACTTTATGTCATCATCATTGTGAGCACGGGTTTGGTGGTACTTCAGTCCATTGATGTGCTTGTATTTTTTGTTGCAGTTGGGATGGGGACAGTCTATAAGAACCGGAGATGGACAGCTGCGATCAAGTGGCGGTGGAAGTGATTCCGTCTTAATAGAAGGGATAGGGAGACCTGCGGCTCCCACGCCTCCATTGTTGGAGTTTGTCCGCATTCGTTTGTTGCCTTTGGTGTCCTCTGAGCTGGAGTTGGGCTCCATGTCAGAGGCAGGTTTGGTCTTGCGTTTTCCAGCCGAAGAAGGGCTGGCTTTGATGTCCTCCGTGTTGCTGTTTGGAGGGGTGCGGCGCTCTGATGGCGTCTGGCTGCCCCTCCGGCCCTTGGTGTTTGAGGCGGCACGCGTCTTGTTGTTGGTGGTGCCCTTGTTGTCAGATGAGTTGCTGTTCTCATTGATCGGTGTGTTGCTGTTCGGTCTCATTCGCTTACCTCGACCGCGACCATTCCTCATTTCCAGATCACTTGTGGGTGATTCACAAAATCTGCAGTTGTAAGTAAGAAAACGTGTTTGAGTTAGTTATAGGAAATACATAAAACTACACAATTATTTTGTTTGCTGTTTCCATCACGGAGAGCAGTTTTAATTGCACTGTTGCTGAAATGTGCTATACAAATGAACTTGCCTTGATTTAAATATGTGCAAAAATGTAATATTAATTTTAAAAAATTCCAACAATTAGGGGTGCACCAATAAATCGGCCCTAATTTCCTTAATATCGGGTGATCGGCCAATACTTTTAGAAACTGATCCTATTTAAGGCCTGAAAACTGTCCCCGTTTGCTCTGCCATGAGAGAGAGAAGACTGACAGACTCCGCCCACCTGGTCATGTCTGCACACGCATTTCAACTATATTCACTCTGCTGTTTAAAAAAAAAAAAAAAATCAGCATTGGCCAAAATCAGATTTAGAAGGCTTTTTAAAGATTTGTTATCGGCCATTAAGCTGCAATCAGTGGACAATTACAAACAATTTATACTTTTATTAGTTTGGCAATAGACAAAAAAAAACTTGGAGAAATGCTTTTGTTTTACAGAATGTTTTAGTTTTTAGTATCTTTTTTACTTAAAGTAATACAACTTTTCCTTTTGCAATCAATGCTGGACAATATTTCAGCTGGAAATTCTAAGGATAATCAACTAAAGCTTGTGTCAAGCTCTCAATAAAGGTAGGTTTTACGTACATTTAAACATGTTTTTTTTTCTTTTAAGAAAACTGTGGAACCAAAATGTGGAAATCTACATTTCTGGAGTATTTCTGTAACCATAGTTTTCTAAATATTTAAAAGGCAGGTGAAATTCCAGAATATAAAAGATTAGTCACTTCCCTTTGTTTAATAAAGCCACAGAATTTGACATTCTTTCATAAGAAAAAATAACTAATATGCAACAATAAAACTAAGGCTTATTTTACATAACTCTGCAGTTGTGAAGAGAGATGTAAACCCTGTTCCTCTGAACATAATATCCAACATCTCTTACACAAATAAGCCTGTCAACAATAAACAGCAAATTAATACTATATGAATAAATAGTTGCGAACACTCTAGCTCCTTTCTCATCAAAACACAAAGCCATTCAGACACTTAAAATAGCAATGTGGGATTATCTCCCCATAACAGTAACCCAATTATCTTTCTGCACAGCAGTGAAGGTTAGCAGTCTGTGACAAAGTCAAACCCAGGGCTGCTATGACTCACAGCTTCCTCTACAAGTCTCTCTAAACAATTTCAACCCCAGCAGGGGATGTGAATACATCCGCAGTCTGACAGTGGTGCAGGAATTTAGACCAATTACAAGCCCCCGTTTATATCCAGTGTGTTGAAAGATTTCTGAATAATTTATAGTGGGTCCTTAATGCAGTCATGCTGCAAACTGTAAGACAATCTCGGAGCAAATGCACCCAAGCAGACCTTATAAACCGAGCGCCACAGTGATACATTAGTGGGATAAAGCATCTACTTGTTTTCCATTAGCACTGATTTAATCTTGATTTTTTTCTGGTGCACTTAAGATGCCTATTTGAATTCCAGACTTGTATTTACATTTAGATACAGTTTTTTGTTGTTGTTTCTAAAGCAGGTGTTTGGTAATGTAACACCGCCATTTTACAAATCCTGCTTATTTTGCATCCATTATGTTTGGGGAGGATTTGTAGACACAAGACCACATAAATACCCTCATGCTACTGCCATGAGGTTGATGTTAGAAATGGCAGCCTTTGTGATAGAGAATGCTATCCAGTGTTGGGGAGAGAAAAAAAAAAAAAAAAGCTCTTAGTCCAATAATTGGATTCTGCAATCTGGCTTGTTAGAGTAGCTTTCTATTTCCACTGCTGCCTCCTGAGACATCAGCTGCTTGCCAATGAATCCTGTTTCTCCAGGCTCAACATAAAGACTAACATGCACTCGGTGGTCCGGCGGCGCACTGGCAACTCATTGCATTAAGCTGTTGCTGCTACAGCAGATTCATATCACACGCGATATGAAAAGGTTAAGAGGCTTTGTAGCGCGGGTTTGGATAGAGTATGCATCAGTGATTTGTGGCGATTGTGAACCCTCTTCCACCTTGACATTTACAATCCCCAATGCACGACAGCAACTTTAATTGCACGCTAAAGCTGCTTTTCCACTCCTGAAGGGAAATAAACAGGGGGATGCGTCTCACCTGGGGGGAGCCCAGTCATGCCGTGTGCAGTCTAACAAGGTGCCCACGTAGGTCTTGTTTCTCCAGGTGACATTGACCACCAGCATGCCTGTAAGACAGGTAAAAAAAATAAATAAATCACACGTTGACATACATTAAAGCACAACGACTACTTTGTAGTAAATTACAAAGAAAAGCAAAGCTTTAAAATACACAAACATAAATATTAGAGTGCAGAAACTCTTTTACTGCCTTCAGGCTGTGAGCAAAATGTACAAGAACAAATCTTCTCTAAATGATTTCATAATGGAAGATGATTATACAAGCAACCAACCAGAGCTGGGTGATATGTCTTGAAAATGATGTCTTCATACTAGACAAGTTTTTTGTCCATTTTTTTCTCTCGCTTTCTTTACTAAAAATTTAATTACAAATGACAGAAAATATTTTCAAAAAGTGGCTTTTATTTTAGCCATTACTTCAGTGAGTTGCGTAACAGAGTATCAAGGCCTTACTGCAATAATTTTTGTGTAATTTGAGAATAGTCATAATATTATCAAAATAAAGGCAGAGAAGAACAGCGTAAAATTACAAAAAAAAAACAAAAAAAACTTGTTTTAATGATAGAAGCTTCTACTGAGCAGCTCAGTCAGTGTGACTTTTCAAAATAGAAAGTCGTTTGGTCAATCGTTACAAATTCCTGCAGAAGAAAGTAATTTGATGGTAATGCCAAAGTATAACTTCACAAGATGCACCTTACTCGTTTCATTTTTTTATTTTCATGTAGAAATTCTAAGAAAACTTAATTCTTCTAATATTGTAATATTACGACTTTAAACATGTAATATTAACACTTCATTCTTGCATTATTTTAACTTTATGGTCTTACAACCTTATTGTTGGAATCATAACATTTTAAGATTTTAGCTTGATCCTAATATTTCATCATAAAGTTGACCTGAATTCAAAGTCCAAATAAACAGAAGCTGTAAAACACGTCTGCCAAACAAGATGACGTCCCTGGAAAGCCCCAAATAATCCAGAATTTCCAGAAATTCAATCTCAAAAGCCAAAAATTGGATTAATGGATCAAATAAATGTATCCATTAATCAATCGTCCAGTCCTACCACCAACACTTTTTAAAAATCTTGCCTGTAAAGCAGTGGACTCCCTGAAGAAGCCTGAAAGCCTTCGCCCTCAGGCTTTGACTCTACCACAACTTCTTAAAAAACATACACAACCAATCCAAAGTGAGTGGTTCAGTTTGACAGACAGTAAATGAGTGTGTAAGACAAACCTATTGACTCCCCTGGCATTGCTGCAATCTGTCACATTTAGAAGCTTCTGCGTTGCCATTTGGCCAGCGTGAATTATGTAGCACCCATCGTGTGCTACCCAACCCGACCCCGGGGCCGAGCATGACACCTGATCCTGCATCTAAAACCTCAAATTAGTTCCAGACACAACTAAATAAAGGACTGGGAAATAGTCTGAGCCTGGCCTTGAAAATAATCCTGCGCAAAATTAATTATCACACATGCACTGCTCAGGCTTTTCCAGCCTATTACAGATTTACTATCTTTAAGGTCCAACATGGCTATCCTGATTTTGACCAATTCGGTTTGTTCTTAGCAAAATAATAATAATAATTAAAAAAAAATCAGGATCTGATCTAACAATAAACACAAATCCAAACTGATCTAAGGGCAAACTGACCAATTGATGGGTGGATCTCTACATTTGAGTTTCATTGTTTGTGACTCTGCTATCAACTCTTGTTGTTCATTGGTTCACTGACAAAACAACATAATGGCAATTTAACATTTCATTAAACAGTCCCTTCAGGATTTTGCAATTTTTCAGATTTTTTGCAATCAAACTCAGATTCTGTAATGTTACTTTATAAGTATCTGCAAGGAATTTTGACATATTTGCACTTCTGTATGACAGTAAATATGGATTCTTGTTACTTGACGAAAAGTTGTTCTACACTGAGGTTGCAGTGTAGAAAAGTAAAAAATACTTCCACCTGCAGGTGGGAGTTAGCCATTTAAAGTTAGTCACTGAAACCCAATGTTTTTGACCATTTTTGTGGAAAATGTCCAATAAACTCTCAATTATGGATTTGGTGTAAAAACATGTGGGAATCTGTAGATTTTGTGTGTATTTGCACAATCACAACAAAATGGAACAACTGATAAATATCTAATTTCACAAACAGGAGCATCAGGAGTAGGGCTGTTGTAAACGAATATTTTAGTAATCGAGTAATCTATCGATTATTCTTACGATTAATCGAGTAATCGGATAAAAAAAAATTATAAAATGAAATATTGGTAAATCTGGCATAATACCGGTGTTACTATCAGATATCAATATCAGTCCAATTTTTCATATTTGAGCATCCCTAACAGTTGCTTTATTGTAGTTTAGAAAACTAACCTGTAACAATAATAGCTCACGTTCTAAGTTAATCAGAAGAAAAGTTATAGAAAAATCTGAAATTATATTGAATTTAATAACAAAGAGGCAGGCTCACAAATATGCTTATAAAAAATGTCTACAATCCAGCTTTTAGTTTATGTATTCATCTTCAGTGAGTTTAATAGATTAATTAAACTCACCTTGCCACCTAACCTGTCACGCTTTGGGTTTGAAAATACGGGAAATGCCGCCTGGAGTGGGAGGAGAGGGCGAATGAACGAACATGGGATGGAGGGGAGGAAATAGACCAGCGGACTGACGAACCGTTAGACCGGGGGACGAACACGGGGGGAAGCAATACGGGATATTTACGACACCTTCACTGGTCACACTCAGAAACTCATCTACCAGCCATGTATGATGCGCTCCGCCACCCGTTTCTTCAGACCGGGATATGAAATTTATTGTGCGGTTCGTCGGTAAAGCTACATTTACACGGTAAGCATCAGCTACTCAGCCGCCCGCCCTGTTCAGGCTATCCGCTCACCTCAGCGCTCTTCCCGCCGTTCGCTTTCAACCAGCAGCCCCGGAGGAGAAATGCTGCCGTACTCCAGGCATTCCCCAGTCATTTTAAGGATGCTTATTGGTTCCCCAAAAACGATAAAAAGTCGGGCATTATCATCAATCAATAAAATCCCAATCTTGAAGATTGGACTTTATGCCGCTGAGACTTAGCTTTTGTCAACAACTCAGAGGCGGAAGTGAGAGCTCCGCGCAACGCAAATGAAGTCCCGGCCGGAACACGGTGCGCTAACTAATAAAACACAAATTAACGAAGCTTCGAGGCAGGTAAATTTTCCTCGAGGAATTTTAGTAATCGAGGTACTCGAATCATTCGAGGAATCGTTTCAGCCCTAATCAGGAGTGCATGGAACAACAGTACACAACCCACAAGAGCCAGGCAGCTCCTCATTATGCTGGTCACTGACTTGGTCAAGCAATGGTGTTGGACAGTATCCCAATCATAGAGCATTTGTCGCAAGTCAGCCAATATAGATGTGGTAAGATCTCATCTCCATATTTCTGTGCACTGCCACAATGATGTGGGATTTTCTTCATGGCTGCCCCACATCATCACAATGCCTCCACCACAACCTGTTTAGCACTGGCAGAGAGAGTTTAGCAAGTTTGTTTTGTGTGCAACAAATTAACTCCTCTGCAGCTCAGCCCAAATGAATTATCCTTTTGTTTAAAAAAAAACAACAAAAAACAAACAAATATGACAATTTAAAAGGGAAAACAGGCTTTCCTGCTTATGATTACAAAGAAGCATCCTTAGAACAAAGCAAAAACAACAAAAAATCTGACCACATACAAATAAACTTAGTATTTATATGGATGAACAGAACACTGCACAAGTTGCTGCTGTGAAAGTTGCTCGAAATAAACGCGCCAGTTGAGGCTTTTCAGATTTCTAACCAAACGACCTCCGAGGATTAAGAGCTGCGACTGCGTGAAAACATTCAGGATTTATTGCCCCGCACCCTCCCTCTCGCTCCCTGGTGGTGACCTCAGCTTGCCACTTCAGCACTGCAGAGAAACCGGACGATGCAGTGAGCTAACTTATCTAATGACACAGGAATGCTGGCTGGCAGCTTCTATCCTCCAGAGCATTTTATTAGCTTAGGAAAACCTCTCTTGCTCACCCCACTTTCCCTCCCTCCTTCACCCTCTCTGTCATTTCCTCTTTTCAATGGTATAACCATCCCTAGCTTACAATCTTCACCCCCCTCCCTTATCCCCTCCCTCCCACACACAACACACACAAAAAACATTCACAGTTCAGACCTCATTTTTCTCCTGCTGCCTCTGGCATAAAGCAAGAAGAGCATAAGGGATTTATATATGTTTACAGCAACCTGCTGACACTTGGCTGCATGTCTCCTGCCTTCAAATCTGCGGCCGTGAAAACACGAGCACCTGGTCAAGGCTGCAAGCGACGGCAAAAGCGCGGCGGGGTCCTCGAGTTCGGATTTCTGTCACATTCAAAGAACCCAGACCCATTTTCTGAAACGCCTTCGAGAGTCCGCCCCCTAAGCTCTTGAAACACTCAAACACAAAATGGCTCTGGCAGCTGGTCGAGGCAGGGATGTAAATCAAGGCGGTGCACATGAATGACTAGCCTTTCTTGATGTGCAGGATATAGCCCTTCCTTCGCTCTGCCTGGAGAGAGAGAGTGGATGTGGGGTGTTGAGAACGATACGGCGAAATCGTCGAGTCTTAATGATTTTAAATTAGCCCTTCAGATTTTATGCGGCCGTTTATGCAGGCGGCATAATGGAGAAGCATGAATGAGATTCAAATGTTTCTGTGGGGATTTTTTTTCTCTCCCCCCCGTAAATTTAACTTGGCCTGAAGTTTAGTCAAATTAATTCCCATACTAAATTGGTTTTAATCCTCAGACAAAAAAAAAAAAAACTGATAAAAGATGTTTTTCAAAGATTAGTTATAGAATTTGTATGTTTTGAAATTCGTAATGTATTTCACGGAGCTACCAATGTCAACAATGTAGTTTTATTATATATAGCTGTCATTTTAGTTTGAAGTACAGTTTAAGTCATGTAATTTTTTTATGAGAAAACTTTCTGCCAAATTAACTCAAAGCAGAGAGAAAATCACAAACAAAGAAAAAATAAATACAAGGCAAAACAGTCGAATCACGACCATGTCATATGATCCGGCTCAGGATTCTCTTATTATGATGTAGAACAAAAAATAAATCCAACCATCACAATCTGCACATAAAGAGACTGGTGTAAAAAAAAAAAAACATTGTACACTATAAAAGGTTTCAGCCCATTTCATAAGTTAGCTTCTAGATTTTCAGTTTGGACGTTTGGGAATAATCCATTTACCTTGAAAACCACAACTTGTGATAAAAACACAATTCTTTTAATTCAAGGGGTTTTATGCCATATGAACTGGCTTACATTAGCCATACTCCAGAGTGTATACCCTTTTGTCTAATGCATGCTCCATTATTTCATACTAAATAGATTATTTTAAGCCCAAGATAGTTTCTGCCATCAATCATTTTGTTGACAAAAGTTCAAAAATTGGGTGTCACCGGTTTAAGCACATTTTAAAAGACTGTATTGCAACCCTGCGGATGCTTTTACGTCTCGGGGCATGAAGTCGTTGCCTTGGCATGGATTTTGTCTCAGGTTCATTTAGCTTAAATAACGACCGTCTCACAAAACCATCTTAAAGTCACCATGAAGATTTTCCATCATGACTCAGGACTGAGCTGTGGCTCTGTTTTGAAGGATTTTTGCTGTTTTTTTTCTTTCTTCTTTTCTTTCTTTCTTCCTGTGAACTGTTGTGTTTGGCAGCGTTTTGAGGATCCCTGCCCTGCCTGAAGATAAATCTTCTCCGCAATCTGACATCGCATGTGCTTGCCTTTGGGTTTTCCAGAGGAATTTCCCTGTATTTCTCTTGACATAACTCAATGTCATCTAGCGAAGCTGCGTGAAAACAGCTGATGAGAAGGTGGGACGATCAATCTTATCGAGCACTTTCAACTCTAGTCGCTGTGGCCGATTAATTGGCCAGAATGATTTCATCCCGTCAGGAGCAAAAATAAATAAATAAATAAAATGTGCGAAAACATCCATAGTATTGCACAACGTTTATTAGAAAACTGCATTGAGGTGGAATTACAGGATATTTACGAGCCTGTGAAAAAGGCAACTGCAATCAGAGTGATGCCGCTATAAAAATACACAATGCAAACATCTTATCTGGCACCTTGCTGTGGTGCCAGGTGCTCGGTTTATTTATTTTTTTCCTCCCCTGACAGGCTTCCTTCTGGACAGCTTCCCATGCCGAAAGCCTGGAAGGAACTCTGTAATCCTTGGCTTCTGAGTAACCTCAAATCTCAGCCTCTGGCTTTCTCTGAATGATAATAATACCGCTGCCTCAAGACGACGTTGGGACAACTCAATCATATTTTCAGTCACATGACCTCCAGTTACTGCAAGCTGATTTGAAGAAGTGAGCAAAATTGTGTTTGGTTTATGCAGATTATGAACAATAAATAAGAGATAATGACATTATACCATACTGAAGTCTTTAGTTCTGCAGTCGCACTAAATCAGGCCTGTAACTAACTAATTATTGTAGTACTCATTTACTCTATTGATTATTCTTATGATTAATCAATAAAACATTGGTACATTCTGTAGATTTTTCATTTAACCACTTTAGCCTTTTTAATAAATTATTAGAAATGTGTCAAAAGACGCAAATAAATAATTCAATTTCTTTTAAAAATAAGCTTTTAATTGTCTACAATGCAACATCATAGCATTCCGTCAGTGTGTGCTTGATCATTTGTAGCAAAGGATGCAGCCAAAAAATACTTCTAACACATGAAGAGCTCAACCTACAGTGTAGGGCTAATCTGTTGACTATGTTTTATGGATTAACTTATCAATATTTGGTTAGCAAAAGTTGCTAACCAAATGTACAACAGATGAGCATAAAACATGGTGGAAAGCATAGGATTAGTTATTGATAGTCAAAATCTGCTTCTTTTTTTCCCTGCATAATGACAATTTTCTACGCAACTCAATTTAGGGTGAAGTATATCAACTAAAACTAATTTGAATTTTCATGTTTTCAGTTTCAGCGCGTCAAGACAAAACAAAAATAGAGTCAAATCACACTTAACAGCTTTTCCACCGTAAAACAGCATCTTGAACACCAAAACATAACTAACGGGCTCTATTAGAGACGGGAAGTCAGCAAAGAGTCACAGAATGAAATTTGTTTGGTATTTATTTCTCCTTTATTTCCAAAAAAAAGTGTGCAATTGCGCTACAGAACTTTATTTTCTATTTTTGACTCAATTCCTCACTAGCTTAAGGGCAGCGATTGCTTTAGACAAGAACAAATAAAATAAACACCTGATCTTCAATGAGTGTATTAATTCAGTCACAAAAATAAAAAATACAAATAATTTCACACAATATGGATTATGGGTGAAAAACAAAATGTATCGTTTTCTAAATATTATCAACTGGAGCATATGAAGGAGCCTTTCTCAGCAGAAAGAAACAAATGTTAACAGCTTTTCAATAAACTGAATAGAGTTCAAGATGACTTTGCAGACATTATTTCCTTTAATATATGTGTGTATGTTTGAGCCTTGATCCCGCTGTTGACTGACTGGATTTGTTTCTGGATTTATTTTAGTAGGGGAGAAAAAAAAAGAAATCCAGCTGGAGTTCAAAGATCAAAAAATAAAACTTGCTGATCGGAGCTGCATTTCACTTGGGATTTGTTTTGTAGGAAAGGGTTTCAGCGGGGTGAGAGAAAAGGGTCAGAGCGATATAAAGCGAACCCAGTTCCCCGCTCTCTGCCCTCCCCCTCACGTCCCCCCTTATTGTGTTGGGCTTAATAGGGTCACCCAGGACAACTGAATGAAGCCCGCATTAATGAGAGGAATTGGCCTGTAATTTTAACACTCGTTTCCTTTCAGCGCTGTTGAACAACAAACGGCGCCTCTATTTGGGCTCTGAACGCAAAACGTGTGAGATTGCTTTGGACGAGAGGATAATGAAAGGCGAGAAATGAAGTCAGGAGTAGCGAGTATGCCGTGTTCTGTTCTAAGCCTCCCCCTCCTTCCCACTTAACACATTTCATTAAGTTCCAGCAGGAGCAAAAATATCAGGTCCTCTGCTGCTGCTGAAGTCGGCGCGGGCTGGGAGTTCACTGGCTGACCTCTGACCTCCTCAAGCCCAACAGGAATCTGCAGAGGTTAATGGCATTTTCACTGACTGACCTCGTCAAAATGCCTTAGTTATCTCTGAAAACGGAGGATCGTTTCTCTGCGATAATTGGGTGAAACACTCAATTAGCAGCATAATATTTAAGGTTTCTATTAGTCTTTTGATGTGTAAGAAATGTCTGAATAGTACAAGGCATGGCTTAGAAAAAAAACAGCAAAACAAACCAAAAAAAAAAGAAAAAAAAAAAAAAAGAAGTGTTCGCTTGTGAACAATTACCAGCACTTGCAATTATCACCTTTCAAAACACACTCAGAATCTGATGTGATTATTGACAGACCCTCTGCTAAAAGGGATCCATTTGTCTCCATTCCTAATGCTCCGTGTGAAAGCTCTGCTTTGAAAGGCTGTATGCAGATTATAAAAAAAAGAAAAAAAAGTGGGAACAATGAGAAAAATGGTGTCAGTATTCATCAGCGGAGATAAAAGATAACTGGGTGCTGCCACGAGCAATAACCGTAACCTTGACAAATGAAGCGTTTGAGCACCCAAGTGTCGAGCATGTTTTCATTTTACTGTGTTATTCTGCTCTCGCGGTGCATAAAGGGAAGTAGAGCTTGTCCGGTTATGTGAGTGTCAAAATACTAAGTCCTCGGGATGACCTTTAGCTTAAATGCTGGGCAGACAGCGATTTAGGACGAGCCGTATGAGTCACTTTCAGCACTGTGGAGGTAATACATTGGAATGTAGTCCTGGCAGTAGTCTGTAAAAACCCCCCAAGGGGCTTCAGCGCTCCAGTTTGAACTCTCCTGGGCTAGGAGCTTGTGTGGTCCTATATTCTGATCCTCCCTGACCCACTAAAGGGCTACATGAAAGTCTTTTAGTCTAGATTGCTGATTCCCATAAAAAGAAAAAAAAGGAGACAAAGATGGTAAGAAAAAAAATCTTAAAGGGGCCAAGCATGCAGTGCAAGTTTACAGCAAAAATTAAGTACTAACTTCAGTTGTTATAAAAATTGGACCTGTGTTGCTTAAACTGCTGCTCTTTCTGAAACTCCGCCTTCAGAAAGCCATCAAAACATCTCTTGAAGGCGGCGCTAGGTCCACCCCGGCATTTTTCCACAGTTGAATGATTTCCATGGAAATTAAAGGATTTCTCAAAAAGGCATCACTCAACATTATAACGTGATGTAAACCTCAATAAAGTTGATTTTACATTATAGTCCCCCCATTAAAATTCAGCTGCTGGTTTCAGATGAAAATTTGTCTCACTATTTTAAGATGGTATTTCCGAGGGTTCAAAGCGTTTCTGGTTTTAATGGTTACAAAGATAAAATGTCAGAACATTAGTATTATAGCAGCAATTGTACTGCTTGATTCTCATTTCCCTTTAGAGCTCCGTCTGGGATTTTTCCCATTGAACTCGATTTCTCAGGCAGAATTTAAACCGGGCCAGTCAGAGATCAGAAGGACGAATTGTGAACGATGATGCTGATTTTCTACTCCGTTTTACATGAAAATATTTAAGCCACAAGGAAAAAGAAAAGGTCCACACTTTCTATTTCTCCAACGTGCTTAAACCGTCTACATTTTTGGACTGATTTATAATTTGTTGCATTTGTAAAAGATTGAAAATCTTGATGCAGATTTCATCTACAACAATAACTAATTCTTTTCTGATCATAAAGATGCACAAACTGTAAGGAATGTTAAAAAAAACAGATGAATCAGAACATCTTTCCTTGCAGAAACATAAAGTACATATATAGACTTTAGTACTGGAGGTGAAAGATGGTATAGATGACTGCTGGATGTGAGATGGGTCTGGTTGATGATTTTATTTGGATTATAAAGCTGCAGTTGAAAAGTTCAGGCTGCCTTCTGGTTTATAAAAGGAGAAAGTCTGAGGTAACTCTCCCTGACAGGAATAACAGCCTGTGAGAAGGTCAATTCTCTTATACCACTGAGAGGAACGGAGCACAGTATCAGTATGCTTTCCACATCGTCCAACATTATCAGCTGCATGCAGCAGTCTCTACCTCCACATAAAGAAAAACAGCAGCCTGCCATGCCGGAAATGACCAAAATATAAAATCCTTGACATTTTTTTCCACGTTTTTACATGCAAATAGTCCTCTAAGTAATCAGCACTGCAGCAGGGAGCAGTATCCTCAAATGTCATCCGGGTGAATCTACAATCTCTTGTTAAAACAACCCCTCTGGTGTTTTTCCTTAGAGGAGATGGTGCTGAGATTAAGAGACGGATCTGCCAAAGGCACATTACTCAAGCTCTCCTTGACGTGTATAAGGAAAACATGATATCTTGTGACAACCACTGGCAAAGCCCTCCAACTCCTCCAGGCGTATGATTTATACTTCGAGACTGTTTAAGTGTTTGGAAAAAGGCTGTTGTCGGCCAGTAAGAACGGGAACAAATGTCTCTTTTTTCATCAGATTTGGGTTAATTCTGGAACCATCTTGCCAACTTCACCCTGGGACTAAATGTGTGACTAACAAATCAGGCTCTCTCCCTCAGGAACAATAATCCGTGACTATCTGAAGTTTCCTATTGTGTCATTTTAACCACATGTATTTAGGAAAGCGACATTCTAGTTTGGAAATTCTCCACTTCCACTCTTGCACAGTAAGCACTGGTGAGGGTAAGAGTTGGCTAAGAGAGCGGCCAAAGAACAGGCAAATGAAAATCATCTGTGCGCGGACTGAGGAAATTAACCGTTTTACCACTTTTGCTTTAATCCTTAGAATCTGCGCCCGACTGTTAATAAAATTGGTCTTTTGTGATTGGCTTTGCAATCCATTTGGTTGCTGCTCATTGGTCTGATTGACAGATACAGGTGTCCAGAGGACGCTTCCGCTATTTTCAAGTACAGTTCCTCCGGCAACGTCCCAGAGAGTGGCCATGGCTCGTCTGAAAAACGATGTAATGAGTCGTCAGTAAAAGACAGCTGGCAGGTGAGCAATAGACTTAGACATTCATTTTTCATACAGAACTGGTTTATTTCATATTCAGAAAGTAAAAACAAGGAAGAAATTAAACAAATTACACCATTATTACAGGCAAGATGATATATCTAGTCAATGACACAAAACTACACACAACATAAGATGAGATTTTAATATTTAGGGGCTTACTGAGATGATGTCCAGACATAATCTATTTCTGATGAATTTGTGTGGAAGTAAGTTGATAATAGAGAGGCCCACTTTATACATGAACTCTGGTTTTCTGTGCTAGAATAACCACTCTTTGTTGGCTTTGAGATTACCCAATCTATGCTAGCTTTGAGATTACCCAATCTATGCTAGCTTTGGGAAAACTCAATCTATGCTAGCTTTGGGAAAACCCAATCTATGCTAGCTTTGGGAAAACCCAATCTATGCTAGCTTTGGGAGAGTCTTTAACCTAACACTGCTTTAGCCATGCTCTGGATCATAAACTTTCAGATTTTGAAGCTGTTAACATTGTAATAGCATGGATAGTATAATTTTTATTGAAATTCCAAAAACAGTAAAAATGCTGACGGGGCCCGTTATGATAGCTTGAACCGACGCAGCAACTAGACAGTGCTACATGAGATAAACTTCACTTCCATCAGTTATACATTCACATTTCTTCTATGCAGAAGCCTAACCGTTATTAACTGCCATGATAAAGCCAAAGCTGGAGATGCTGCTGTGATGGCGGCTGTATAAATAATCCATGAGACAAACACTTATCACAAACAGCTTATATTATTCATCTATTAGGGAGCATAAGAAGCTGTGGGACCTGCTTTGGGAATAGCCTGCTGTGAACTGAAGGATCTGTCTGTGTGTGTGTGTGTGTGTGTGTGTGTGTGTGTGTGTGTGTGTGTGTGTGTGTGTGTGTGTGTGTGTGTGTGTGTGTCTAAACGCCACACTGCCACTGGCATGGAGCTGCAGTGTTTGGCTAAAGGGGCCCCCTCTGTGTTCCCTCTGCCCTGGAGCAGGAGCCAAGGCGTTCTGGGCTCTGTTTCAAGACCAATAAACTTCTCCTGCATCTCAGAGATGGCATTTGGAGGTATCAGCATGCTAAGCCTGGGAGGGGCCGCCCCCGTCGCCCCGCCGACACGACCCTGGGAGCTGCCACTGCCTTGTCTGCTCTGAGGGGATTTGTTTCAGTGCTAGGCCTTAAAATACCATCGCTCCGACCCCCCCCTCCTCCCCACCTCACCCAGCTAACCTCCTCCTGATCTCTATGCTTCGGTTGCCTCCAGACTGACAGCATGACAGAGACTTTCTCCTACGTTTGACATTTTTTGTTCTTCTACAAAAGACCTACATGGCTTTAATTTCTTTTTTTAATGGTATGTGGGTTTTATTTTAGAGCAACTCATGATGCATTTTAGCTTCCATTAAGTCATTATCCAGATTTGGATGCATGCGTGCTCAAAGCCTCAAATTACACGAGACAAAAAAAAAAAAAGAAAAAAAATCCATTCATCCTCATCAAGCAAGAATGTTGTCAGGTCCAACCAGAGGTCCAGCTTCTTTGATCGCTTTTTATGATGTGTTGCTTGCTTCCTCCTTGTCTGCTTCCTTCTCTGGCATTCAGAGTGAGTCGGGTGAGGCGCAGACAATTACTGGGAGCTTGTTGTTCATTTACTCCCACTAGGCCAAAAGGCAGAGGTGATAAAGCAGCTGTTGTTTGGCATGCTAAATTATATCTGCACGCATATTTAGGTAGGGGGTTAAAATGCCTGAAATGTACAAATACGAAAGAATCTGGTGAACACTTTTTTAATTCACCTCTAATCAGAATGACTGCTGTGTTTTTGTTCCTTGTTCTTTGAGTCTTTTTTTTTTTTGATAGGGTTGGTTCTTATTTGTTGAAGTAACAGCAGCTGCATGGGGGTGTGACGCAAATGGCAACCAGGTCGATTTCATTCCAAGGCCAGTCAGCGGATTTTTAGGAGCTAGCGCCATAAAAAAAATGATGCAGAGGGAATACAGCACATATCTTTGTGTCGTTTAATGTGGTGCGAAAAAAGCAGCACAACGGAAGTCATTGAGAATAAGTTCACTGACTATACCAATACTGAAAAATCTGAAGAATGCAGATTTTAATGGTAAAACGACACCCTGGTGTTTCCTTTTAAGACACAACATCAAACTCTCTTATAAACAGAAGCTCATTTATCTGCAGCTAACAAGCAGCAAATTCAAAGAAGCCATTTTTAAGCTAAACACTCGGCTTTATTGTTCAGCAAACAAAGATTTTTCATGTCAAAGTTGAGTTAATATACAAAGCTGATAGCTCATTAAAAGGTAAAATTGTGAGAGGGGCTATGGGTAATTTTACTGAAGGTTTGAATCATTGCTACTTTGATGGAAAACCATCAAGAAGAATCAAACAAAAGCAAAGGCCTTGATCAGAGAAAAACCAATAGAGATGTTAAAAATGTGCGTTTTGATTTGCGTCTCAACTCTACTCGACACATAACAGGTTCTTATGTGTTCTCTTCTCAGCGTCTCTTACAAATACAGCAAAAGTCAGTTTAAACAAACTTAGAATGAAATGTAAACAAACTTCAACAGCGTCCAAAATGTAAAGACATGAAAAATGTAAACTGAAGAAAAATACTGACCTCGTTTTATTTCTGCTTGCTGAATCATTTATGTCCTTATATACAGACTGAGGTTTAAAATACCAAATAGAGTAAAATCGTAGCTGTTCGGCCAGGGTTTTATTCTAATGATGCCATTCCGCCGTTTAAACCGTTTGAACTTAATGAAAATCTTTAATAAATATCATTAGGAGAAAAGGAGAGTTTGCTTACAGAAGTTTTTCTGTGAATATCAGGGTAAAAAAACCACAACTATAATTATGATGTTGAATTGAGTGTGTGAAGCTGCTAAACTGCTACCTGATCGTTGTAGTTAAATATATACATATATTTTGTATATTTGATGGGTTTATGCAAATCATCTCTAAGTAGCAGATGGTGTTACTATTGGAAACTGTGTCTTGTATTTATTGAAACAGGTAAAATATGCACCATCTGGTGATTTTTTTGTTCTTAACTTGAAGGTTTTATAGATTTTAAGGTTTTTGTTTTGTTCTGTGAAGATCTGTCAGGGTTAATTAATGTCATTAGAAGTGATAATCTGTAATATTTCACAAGAGTCAGCAGGTCCAAACAGGGTTCAGAATCGCAATCAATGGAAATATAACTTCATATAAAATCTTCAGAAAATAATGTGTAATTTAATAAAACTACACATGAGATTTCTGACTTTTTTAAGTTTTTGGCTTCATAATTCATTAAAACCAGAAAACGACCAACATAACCCAAACAATTATACTGGGGTTAAACACAGCATGCTACCACCACCAACACTATGTCAGTACACAAGTATGGTATGTTGCTACCGGTCAATAATAAAAGCTTTCGATAAAATGTAGTTGTGTAATATTGATCTTGGTTACATTAAAAAGAAGAAACAAACATTTGTTTATTCCACTAGCAACAGCGGCCAGTGAGAGAAATGCTCAACTTCCACCCCCTGACAATCAATGGCATAAATTACAGTATACCAGATGAGTAGTACAGTATGAAAACATGCATGTACATGCAATTTGTTCCTGTCAGCTAACATGGACCATATTTCTTCTCCATGTCCATAAATCCCCAGTAATAAATTGAGTGCTTTTGATATATGAAACCGTGTTTTTTTGACGGCGATCGCTCTGCCCTTTCAAACCACAGTTCTTGTTATGGGGGTGGGGGGTATGTAGGAAAAGAGGGAGCCGGCTACTTTAAACGAACATAAAAAAGAAAAATAACTTACAATTTTAAAAAAAAAGTCATATCACATGTAGCTTCTTCCTATCAAGCAACTCTCACGGCAAATTTCAAAGTAAGTCTAAAAACCCTGACAGAAATAAATTATGTCTGCTTGACAAGTCTTTTTCCTCTCAGATAAAAAGAAGAAGAAGAAGGGGGAAAAAAAAGCATCTTCAAAGCGAGTGCACTTGTAATCTTACCCGAGTGGTCTCTAAAGCTCTGACAGCCATAACAACCTGTGTGCTACACCTGCAGAGTGCCCACCCCCCACCTCCCTATCACCACCTCCCAACCAACCCCCCCTCCCTATCTCTCTTCACCTCACCACTTTAAAAACCACTCTAAAGCACCCACCGTCCTCCTCCCCACTGGGCCAGACAGGACAGAATCAGAGGAAAACACAGCTCCACCAGACCAAACCACCACCTCTTTCAGCCAAAATACCAGCTTGAGAGAAAAAAAGAGAGAGAGAGAGAGAGAGAAAGAGAGAGAGAGAGAGTGCAGGCGAAGGACAGGGGGAATGTGAAGGGGGAAGAGGGGGGCAGGGCAAAAGGAGGGGGCTCAATCACTCTGTGGGAGGCAGAGAATGAGGGAGAACAGCATAGTACTGGTTTTGGCTCGGAGCCATGTTTGTGTCACTAACAGAAGTGGCCTTGTCTTCCCCCCACTCCCACCCCCCACGCCATGCACTCACTCTCTCCCAGTTTGCCTGGATACAGAGTCAAGGGGTGACCGGCTGGATGCTCAGTAACAGAAGAGAGGGAATCAAACACGGCTCAGAGCTGGAGCAAAAATCACAAAAAAGGATAGAGGGGGGAAAAAGCCACTCAATGGCAAAACAGGGGCTGTTTTGGGAATGTTGATGAGGCAGAGAGTTTTTTTTTTATCCCCACCTTCTCCTCCTCTGTTTGGTTCCTCAAAGTGAACCAACAGGCAGCACTGTGGATGTGTGGGCGATTTGTACTCAGCATGCCCGCAGAGCGGCTGAGCGCGAGCCGCTTTGAAGATTCACTGTTTGCATTATTTCACATTCACAACAGAGAGAGGGGGAAAAAAGAAGCAAAGTTTCTCAGATCCAAAAGGAACCCTGATAATGATACTGATACATCTTAAAATGAAATAAGCTCAATGTGGTTTCAATCAAAGCCTGGGGAAAAAAAACAACAACAAAAAAAACAGAGTGCCTAAGATTTCGCTCGGATTGCACCGCAGGAGATGAGCCAACTCTATTCCCAACTGGCATGCCTGCAAAAAAAAAACAAAAAACAACACAGCTTTTGTTGTGGAGGCATGATGTTTTTGAGGAGATATCTCTGTGCAACAAACTCCCGTCTGCACACTGCCAGGCAGAGCAGAAAAAAAAAAAGAAAAAATAAATCAAGGCCACCTAAGAACTGGCTGCCAACTATTATGCTGCCTGGAAGTATAATGCAGTATGTGCTGTTAAAGCACAAATTGGTGCCACCACTATTTCCTCAGGCAATTTTGGGTATACTGAACTATATTTCAGGAGACATGAAGGTATGGAAAGTAATGACAAAACAGAAAAATTCTTTGATGTCTTAGCCTCACAGCAGTCACTATGTACACCTTCAAAGACGTTTACATACATTCATCAATGGCATAAATTAGGGGAGCACCGACTGCAGTTTTAGGGCACATTACCGACCTTTAAAAATCCCAGCCTGCCAATTCAGGTTTTGGTCAATATGGATTTAAAAAAAAAAATCTGATAATGTCATAGGAGTCAGAAAAGTTAAGTTGACAATAGTGGAGTGACTATTGTTAACCACAGACATCCAGATGAGACCTGGTGTTCGGTCCTCATCTGCACACAGTTGTGTTTCCATTACAAATGTGCGT
The DNA here is from genome assembly GCF_051168715.1 of Poecilia mexicana. NCBI lineage: Eukaryota > Metazoa > Chordata > Actinopteri > Cyprinodontiformes > Poeciliidae > Poecilia > Poecilia mexicana. The sequence continues at coordinate 11,877,753 of NW_028263372.1, forward strand.
AGCACTTTGTCGATATTCTGCTACTGTCGGAAAAACACAATTTCGCAATTGTGGTTTTTCTATTAAATAAAAAAGGGAATTAAAATCACAAGTGAATATGTTTGTTCACACGATGTCATCTAAAAACATGACGCGCCATCGTCTTCCTGCCACTTCCTGCCGTCACCTTCAAGTATTCCGCTGGTAGAAACGTCCGGCTGTTGATCATGTGACTCGTATGATGCAACAAAAAATAGTGTTTCCAATGTAGTTTTGCAAAATACACAAATTTTGATACAGCTGAAAAACCACCTAATCCGCATTCGAAATTGCTATGTTTCCGTTAAGCAAAAGTATTTTTATAATTCCAATTTGCGTAATTATACGGTGAATGGAAACACATATATACAGGTTGATTTTCAGATGTTTGCAGAAGTAGATAAGATCCATTTCATATGCAAGTATTGGCCAATCGTGAGCCAAGCATGAATATAGTTAATCCTTGGTTTTAATAGTGCATGTGAACCAATGCAGATGTGATGTGTGTTTAACATCACAGCCATATTGGCAAACCCAATTGTGTTCCAAGTTTGAACCATCTGACCCAGAATGTCTCAAATCCTTAAGAAGATTTCAGAACAATCCAAGAACCAAAGCGATTCAAGTCTCCCATGAACTGGAACCTGCTACAACACTGTTGTCATTGTTTGCAGTGAAGCCAGTTTAACATCAACATGGACTGAAAAGCTCTTGGCCAAGGTAGACGTTCCTGCTGTAAAAATCCAAACTTTCAAGCTTGAATGAAATTTGCAGCTGCCCTAATGTACAAGCCAAATCCCTCGGCCAAAGTAGACAGATTGAGGCTTATAGCCACAGTGACAACGCATATTTGGATAAGTCAAGGTGACGCTTTCGCACCTTCATGCTCAATAGCACAAAACTGTTCAAGAGTGCCTTCAGATTCTTCCAACTTCACCTCAGATCTACAATTAAATGGATGAACCCTGGATGTAGCTGGGTGCTAAAGCAGGACAATGATTTCAAACAGATTTCTAAACTGTTCTTGAAATTAATACAGTGAAATTAATCTACCAAAAGTTCTGATCTCAACCCAGATGAAAATGTAGACTAAACCCAAAAGGCAGGTCAATGCCAGAAAACCAAGCAATGAATAACTGAGCTCTACTGTAAAATCCAGCCGGATTTATTCCAGAAGAGTGTTGATGACAAGCATTATCAAGGTGCAACTTGTTGAGGAATATTTAACATTTCACCACATAACACTGAGTAGTGATTGTGTCTGAACAGCTTTGACTGTGTGGATTAAAGAAAATATACAAGAAATTCCAACCATTGCTTAAGCAAAAAAAAAAAAAGCAAAACTAACTGAGGGGAACTGTACAAGACAAGACGCATCAATCCCATACGTTTTACAATATTACCTCTTGTGCAAAAACAAGGCTGAACCAAAGTGTTTCACGAGAAGAGATTTTTCTGAGAATTATGTTTAATCACTTCTCTTACCGTCTTCGGTTTCTTGCCACACGATGCCTTCAAGGTTGACACTGGTTCCGGGCTCGCACGGCCCCAAGCACTCGGGTTCTGTGGCCAGGGCCACGTCGGATGTGTTCACTGCCACCGAGCGCGTGCGCACCATTATCTGCTCGCACGGCGAGGCGATTTCGCTGTTGCCGACCGTGGCCAGCAGGTGGAGAGGGGGAGGAGCTGGCGTGGAGACGGGAGATTCCATCTGCGAAGAAGGACAAAGAGGTTTGAGAGACCAAAAAACAACAACCCATGAAACACTTCAGAACACCTTTCTAATCACACACAGAACTAATGTAGTTCAGTATATTATTGTAAAATAATGTTTCAAGTACAGATATAAGCATAAAAATTTGGATGTTCACCTCTCACATTGTATGCTTTTGTATTTCCCATTAGCTAATTCCAGAATGACAACCACCATATATGAGGCTTTTAAATTTCTGTGCTCACTGCTGACAGTAACAGCTGCCAGTTTTTGGGCAAACATATGCTCTGTTACAACCATGGCAGACATTTTGAAAAATGTGCACCAGAAAGTCATCTAACGGGCCATTCTAGTGCAAAATTTTATGTAACATGACAACATGTAACATGATGGTCACCTGGAATGATGGCTACCATCTGGAATTATCCTATCTTTTTTTTTAAACTAGCACCTGGGGACATAAGCTAGGTTTTTGTATCCGCATGTGAATGATTTTGTGAATCTACTGCACTAATGCTATGATTCAGCCAACATGGAAAGGTAAGTGGATATTGAGAGATTCTGGTAAAAGCCCCTGAAAGAGATCCTCAATAGAGCGAAGGGCGACGCAGCTGTAAAGTGGTGCAATGAACTACTGTGTCTTTCCTCAACCTTTCTCCTCAACCTCAGAGGTGATTAGCAGTCAGGGAATGAAGAGGAGGAATGTGAACTGCCTTAACTGCCTCTGTGGAGGGACAGAATTAGAAATGCAGGGTCGAGCAAACAAACCCCCTCGCCACAACCAGCTCTTCCAGCTTTCCTCCCTCGCACACAGCAGAGCTATCCATGACACCAAATCATCTCGCAGACTGATCGCTCATTAATTTTCTCAATTAAAAAAACTAGTTGCGGTAAGGGAGTAGGCCGCTGAGGGTCAGTAATTGATTTCACCTGTTCTGACACGCCGTGACAGCGATGAAACAACAGAGGGTCCGTGTGGGAGAGGAGAACGAAAAGGACAGCCAGGCGGGGACACAATGAGAGCGACCAAAACTGGAGGCAGGAAAATGTGGGTGGACAAAAAAAAAAAGAGAGACATGGGGAGGAAAACTGATGATGATTTCAAGGCCCGTTGCAGCACCACTCTTAGTGCACTTTATTCAAGGCAGTCGACATTAAAGCGCTCCAAATAATTAGCAGTGAACTGCAGGAGGAATGCCAGGCTGCAGCCAGCGACGCGCATTTATTAATTGGGCATAAACCACTCAGTGCTCTGGAATATGCTGCCAACGCTGAATCCAATTACGCTTAGATGACAAAACAACTGACACAGTAGATTATCAGCCTGCAAAGCCTTTAAATAATTGTTTGCAGGGTACGTAGCGATCCAAAAACTACAAAACAGTCGCTCCTGACTACAAAGTTTATTGCATTTAGACGAGACAGTAAGTCCACAACTTTGATACAGAATCAAACGGATGAGCTGCTGCTTTTAATCGCCTTCATTCAGTGGGCTTTGCTTCAGGTTTGCTGGACGAACAAGCTCAAACTCGAAATCGGCAGTTCTCAGATGTTTGATCAAATGTCGACCAAACCGTTCCCGTGATGAATCTCTTCTCTGATTGGAAAGAAAAAAATTAATTACAATACTGAGCTTCTGCTTCATCCAGTGTGATTCTAATCTTTTACTACTAAGTGTCGAAAGATGAAGTGAGATTAAAGCTTCCCCCCTCCAATTTAAGATATAGTTATAGATTATACACCGAGATATTCTGTGTGGGTTGCATCAGTCACAGGATAAGAAATCTAAATCCACGATGACCAGGGTACTTTGAAGACCAAACATTAATCCGTGATGAAATTTCATATTAGCTCTTGTAAGCCTTCTTGCTTCATGGCTTACTGATGTCAGGGTGGATGGCCCATTTTTACTGGTGCCCAGAGGAAGAACTAATTAATGTGTTCATGGAAGAGTTGAAGCTGACGGAGTTGCTTGGCTAAGTGGATGAGACGGGATGGGTAATTCACATTGAGCTGGACATCGCCATACAACGGTTCTGGACTTTATGGAGTCACAGAGGGCAGAAACCAAAAATGACAGCAGAAAATCAAAGGTAAAAATAGAGTAAGCTGCTTTCAAATTATTTGTTAATGGAGTTATACTGGTCATTTTGTCTGTTCTTTATTTTGTAATGCAGCTTTGGTCATTACATACCAGCTCCAAGGTACGACCATTCATAGCGCTAACAACCGACAACAGAGGGAGTGCGCACCGATTGGGCTGTCCCTGCACTTGCCTGAGATGGTACTGTTTCTAAATTATTGAAACTTTGTAACTTAACATTTTTCTTAACACAAAAACACGGTGCATCACTGGTGGACTGCGCAGCTGCCACTGCATGTAGCAGGCATCCTGGGAGAAACTCCAAGTAGTTTTGCTCATTCAATTCAGATTACATATTTATATACTACAGATTTTGTGACTCCACTAAATAATAGCTACCAGAAGGATGTCGCTTAGAGGTATTTCTGTTCCAAACAGAGTCAGAAACCTAAATAAATGAGAACAAGGTGGAATAGAAAGTTTTCAGATAGCACAGGAGAGCCTTGGTATTCATGGATGTTGGGGACCAAAACTGTCCACAAATAGCTAAAATTCACAGACTCCCCTCCAAAAAATAATTACAACTGTCTTTTTTAAACAGTACAAACACTATATACCTTAACACGCATTACCACGGGAGCTAACATCTCCAGTCTTCTTTATTAACAATCTTGTTGGTGCAGCCAAATGGTGCCACGGAAAATGATTGGTGCTCTTGGATTCGCTGGTTTGGACTCAGCGTGTCCAGTAGCACTGCGCCAAGATATTTCCACTTTCCAAGCTGCCTTTTCCTCTTTGAAAAGTTGTAGGTACATTTTACTTTTAACAAATTATAATTCAGATTCAAGCATTTTTATGACCATCTATGTGAATACATTATAAAAAATAATTAACTGTAATGAAAAATAAACAAATACAGCATGGCTTACGCAGATGAAGGTGACATTGACCTGGAGGGTTAGCTGGATTAATTACACAGTTAAGAATGAAATTGCTTTAGGCATACTTTACCTTATGTAAAGCTGTGATCAACAGTTCCCACTATAAATATTTTTCATGTGGTTTTCTTGAGGTAAAGTTTTCTGGTGGTGATGATGTATTTAAGCACCACTCATAAACCACATAATTCATAGTAAACTGCCTCACTGTCACCAGAAAACACAATTAAAGGTTTTCATTACAGTTCCAAAATACAATCATATGTGATTTCAAAGTTCTTTTCCAGTGTATTAGTTTTATTAAATGATGAAATTGACCCAAATCACAAGTCTGTTTTATACAAGTAATGTGTCAAATCGATCAACAACCACACAGTAAACAGTTTCAGTGTTGTGTTCAGCAGTCTCTAAATGTGAACAGTAAGCAAATGGGGAGGGGAAAAAAGTTTCAATTAGTATGAACATTAATATGAGCTCCCACCCTGCAGGTCTGGTTTGTAGTGTAATTGGAAACTCATTATCTCAGGAATTAGGAAATCTTAAGAAAATATTCATATCTGAAAAGACCCTCCTCAGCTTCCGTATTTTTAAAAATCAGGTTCTAAATCTAATTTTGCTTTCTATATTCAGTTTTTGAAAAGTGGAGAATTAACTTGAGTCTAATCCTACTTATAACGGCAGATAATTAAAGCGAGAAATGATATAAAGGGTAAAAAAACAAAACATATTATACATTCAGACACAAAGGTGTCCAATTAATTGTCTTTCCAATTGGATCCATTTTTTTATTTTGCTTAATTATCTCCATTAGTGTGCAGCTCAATTTCACTGTTATTACCGAACATTGCTAAAATTAGGAACTCTATCTGAATGAGCTTTAATACGCTCAGCTTGTGATACAAATCAATGATCAAATTATTCATTTTAAGTGTTAGAATTCCCCCGAGAAACCTGCCAGATTCAAAAGACCCATTCAATTAGGTCTGATTAACTAAGCACAATCTCAGCGTTAACGGAAAAAGGGTCACCAGGTTGCTGTGTTTACATGCTGTCTTGATGTGTGAGTGAATAAAAAGATTTTTGCCGCAGGGCTGGAGCGTACACACAAACAGTAAAGTGCCTGACGTTGTGCTGGAGGTTTAGAGAAAACCACGCGCAACTGAACTACAGAGCTCGTAAGATTACAAGGCTTCACCCAACGCCCAGCCCATGCCAAATTCCAAGATTTCTTCCCCCTCCTTGCAATAACTTGACAGACGGATTTTGAAAACCACAATGCCCGACTGTCACGCAATCTTTTTCTAAACTGAATCCCCATGCCAACCCCCTCCCCCTGGAGAAAGCCACACTGGGAAAAATAATGTTTAACACACTGGGCCTGGAGCTGTGTGTAACCAGGACTCTGACTGAAGGGGAATTCTGCCTGGATTTAACAGACCAAACAGCAAACTGAGCCGCGCTGCGCTATTTACCTGAGGACAGTAATCTCTGCTCTGACGTTTACGCAACAAAGTCACACAATGAGACGTCGGTACTTGTTCTCTTACGGCTGATAAACAGAAAATACAGATTTTGCTTAAGGTGGTAATGACCTATTTTCGAACCATCTTACAGCAAATTTCTGATGATTATTTTAGTTATTGATTAGTCTATAAATATACAATTCAATTCCTTTTTAAATAAGAAGATGGAACGAAAAAGTGTTCCCCAGATTTTTAACCAGGTGAAGCTAAAACTGCCACTGAAGTTTTTTATATCTTAGAATGTAACGTACATATTTTTAGCAATTTTCCAAATTACCCCTTTTATGAGTGTTTACTTCAGTTAACGATTAATCAGTTGCTAAATCAGTTGACAGTTTCAATAACCGATTAATTGTTTCGTCCGTACAGCAAACACATTCAGAGAAATGCAAATAAAAACAACCATTTTGTGTTTTTAAAAATAGCAACGAGTCATTCTGTACAACGCAGCGTAGACTCAAATCGTTTTCACACACAAACCTCATGTTAAACATGGACGTACAATAAATGTTCTGGTCACGGTTTACGCATTCATACAAAGCAGCCGCAGATCACAGAAGGAGGAAAAAAAAATCCTGCAGATGTGGTTCTATACCTAACACTGCTAAACCCTGCAATCATCTCTGGTGTTTTCTTAGCATAAGCAGCTGTTATAAAGTGAATACCAAAAGCAGCTTTCTTTTCCTCCAATGCATTCCAGAGTTTCCCTCTCAGTCGGCCTCAACTCAATTTAAAGCTGTTCCCTTAAATTAAATCAGCTGAACTGACTGCAAATGTGTTACTATTTGGGCTAAAAGAACACCTGATTATGTAAAATGAAGTGAGTTACAGTATTTCATTCCAAAGCAAAAAAGATGGCAGTGAACAGCTTGTATAATTATAATTATACCTACCTACAAGTGTGTGAAGTGTAAATAATTAGCTACAACAACGCACAAATATCCTAACGCGTGTAAGCTTGCTTCAAGGCATTGGAGCATATGTTTAGCTTAGCCTGTCTGTTAGCATACTTGTGTTGATTAGTGAAGTGATAACTGGTGAGAAATCACCAATCATGCTACTTTTTCCCCCCACTATAGCCTGTATATTAACAATGAAAAAAATAAAGTTATTCTAAGAATGTTGCGATCAGGATTGTCTTCAAATTTTTACGGTAACATTTTGTTCCAGTTTAAATATGCTGCTCGAATGAGTTAACTCGGTTAAGAAGTTGCCATAATGTTCCAACACGGAGTCACCTGAAACAGATGTAGCGGTACCATTTGTTTCCAGAGATTTGTCGGACTCTATCGTCAACAGATACTGTATGTCAAGTCTTCCTAATGCCGACATCATAATCGGAGCACTTTACGCACACCACATGCTAATGCTGGTTTTTATAGGTTGTTTCACACCACTCGTTGATAATTTGTCTCATAAAATATTTCGGTGTTGTTCCACATAACTGTGCATAAACTGGAAGTCATAGAAAAGCTTGTTCTCCTGCCTTATAAAAGTACCAGTTTGCTTTGAACGTCATAAAATTTAATGATGACTGTTTCAACTGCTCTCTGTGCAGCCATTTCTGGAGAAACCAGAGCCCTATGAGTGTTGGATTAATAATGCATACAGTTTAACAAACTGCATGCAAACAAACGCTCCATTTTTTTTTTTTTACTGGTAGTTATGCAGTTAAGTTATAACTACATATAAGACTGAATATTTATATATTTGAACAAAACTGAAAGTTTGCACAGAGTTCTTCTGATCAATGGATTACCACTCAAGGTTTTTTCAACCATGGTCAAAAATATCAGTCTAATAATGACGTTCATAATTGTCAGTGGCGTAGTGTTAAAAAGTCAAAGATAATTTTTAATTTTTGCTCAGGAAATCTGCCCTGACGTGGTAACCTAACCTGACCCAGCATACCGACTCACTTAGCTGACAAAACGTACTGAAAAAAAGAGAGAAACAGAAACAAAAAATAGCTATCAATCATAAAAGCAAGAAGCCATGGAAGCACGTCTTTTTGACAAGCTACTTCATTTCATAAAACAGAATTATGGCTTACTTTTAACAGCCTAAGATCAGTGCTGCTGGTTTAATGATGAAACTGACTCAAAGAGCGAACCTCGTTAAGCTTTATGTTGAGTTGCTGAGGATTAAAGCTTGCGGGGGTGCCGTTCTCACACTTCGTGCTGGCTCAGATCACCGCTTCTTCCTACTTTAAAAAGACACCCACTTTGCTAAATAATTTACAGGTTTATATAAACAGCTTACCTTAAATTCAAACCAATCTACCAAATTTAACATTACAACTTTTAACGCAATTTTAGGGGGAAAAAAATAAATAAATTGCAATTCATAAATGAATAATCTGTACCGCCATAGCAGACTGGCTAACAAAGCACAAACACGAGAAAAGAAGTCAAACGGACTACCTCCAGACATTGCACACGTCCTTTTCCTCACTCTCTTTGAAGCACAGACTAATCACAGACGGAGAGAGAAAATACAAACGGGAACACCTGACATCTATTGTAGACTACCAGCTGGGAAACGTTCTCAGTTTCTAGGCAACTCCTCTCGGTTTCAGCTGCTAATGTGATTTCAGGAAAGCATAAATAATACAGTGAGGAAACTAAACGGCGATGAAATCAGTCACCCTTGACCTGCAATCTCACTAGAGTTGTAATGAGCAAGAAAGGATCTAAACAATTTAAACAGCTACAGACTCGGATACTTGCCATTTGACATAACTGTGAGCATGTAAAAGACATCAGAGATAAAGATAAAGACATCATCACATGCTCAGCGACAAGCTTTGCGCAGCACGCAGATTGTAAATTCATTTTGAATCCCACATCATCGTGACGCACCTTAGTTGATGAATCATGACAATTTGTTTCATATACAGCATAAATGTCAGTTCTGAGCAGCAGTTGATCTACAGCTAATCTGGTGTTTTGCACATCTGTTTATTTAGGAAGAAAACTAATTTCATAACAGCGTAAATACAGCCATGCACTATAAATAAGCCTTCCTTTTGTATAAAATACACTCAAAATGAAGCAGAATGTCTTTTATAAAAGCACAAGAGGTTTCACCTGATGAAAAGACAGCAAGCAATAGTCAGGAAAATACTGCTAGAGCTACCAGCGACATAATGGGAAGTAAAAGTGATATAAAAAGGCAGAAGGCGCAAGGGACCGCAGGGCAGAGAACCGAGCCAAGATAAGTGGAGCTTACCAATTTGCTCACTTATAAAGCAGTGGCCTAATTTACCAAGTGAAGTCACTGAGGATAGACATCGTTCTTATTATATGACCAAATTGGGGTTGGAAAACTAAGCCTGCATTTGGGAAGAATCGCCTTTTGTTTATAGCATTTTAAGAGTTTAAATTGTGTTTCCTGCTTGTAAAACTGTGGCGTGGCCAAATTTCAGTAATTACTTTGGTAAATAAAACTAGAAAAGAACGTATAAACGCAATTTCATTTTTTTCCATGTTGAATTTGAATAATTGAGGAAGTGCATCACCAATTTCAGTTTAATCAATTTCAGTTGTTTGTTTTTTTAAATCAACTATTCCAATTATAATGTCATGCAATGTTAAGCATGATATTGTTAGCATTAGAAACAGGGATGGTCTGATTGAGTGAAACCACTGAACCGTCCAATAATAAACACAGGATGGGTCTTGTGTTGAAGGAATTCAGATTTTACAGCATTTAAGTTCTTAGAAAAAAATGGTTTTAGCTAATATTATAAACATGAAAATTTAATCAGATTCATTTTTAAATTTGTCAGATTAAATTTTAATGTACGGCTGTACACCATTACAGAGGAGATGTGGTGAATTTTCAGGTCATTTTACCAACATTTACAACCCGACAAAGCTAGCAGTCTTCTTTTCAACTACATAGCCTCTGCTTCTTCCCCTTATACTAAACATTCTGTTTATAGATTTAGCAGCTCTGTAGCATAATGTTAATATAAATACAAAGGTATCATTCTGAGGAACGTCATGCCAGTATCAATCTTTTAAATATTAATACAACTAAAGCTATGAGCACAAACTAAATTGAAAAAGCATTTCATTTGAGTGAATGCTGCACTGACTTGCAGCATTCACTCCTCTGGGATGAGCGTCTGGCGACGGTGGACTGTCGATTGCATTGTGTCTTCAATCTCGACAGTTGCCATTTTGAACGTTTCATTTATTTACACATCATTTTAAACAGCTTACATCCCATCAATACAAGATTTCCTCTACATGCAACTGATCATGGCGCACCGTCACGGCAAAATAAAAGCCGCTACGGCGTCAGAAAGAAGTTGCTTTTTTAAAATATATGTTAAAACAATGCAAAGCATATGAAACTATAGTATATTTGTCCACTTATACTACCCATAATCAGAGTCTGAAACGAATTTAAATATCACAAAACTTTCTTATGAAAAACCAACACCGCTACTGTGTGCTACGCTGCTTTCAGGAGTGAAGGAAAACTAGAGATAAACAATTATAGCAACTAGTAAGAATGGCTTAGCTACTTGCACAAAACTTTGGCACCGATTCATGTCCTATCTGAAATAACTAGCCGGTATGCTACATGACAGGTTGGTTGACTGGCTAACATTCAGCAGGTGGAGTGGTACATTTTCCTCATGTCTTGGTTCAGTCTGACCTTGTCAACCTAATTCCTTCCTCTTTTTTTCTGCCTCCGCTGGCTGCTCTGAGACTGGGCCTGGTATTGTTTGTTAGCACACACTGTGGGGGTTGGGTGGAAAGTACAAGGGTGGGCTGTTTGCCATCATGAGCAGTGGAAGCACTGTGCAGAGACGCAAAGCAATCTGAACATCCCTTTTCATTGATGACAGTCAAAATATGTGAAATGTGAGGCGTAGTGTGTGGTTTTACTGACGACATTGTTTAGAGAGGAATCCAAAAAGCAGGCGAGCTTAAAGGCTAAAGTGATTTTCTTTTTTTAATTTATTAATCAAATTCAAGTCCAGTCAAGCTAAGTGTCAAGAACCATCAAAACTATTATGCATGCTAATTGAAGTACACCACTCCTATTGAGTCATGGTTTGGTTGAAAGCAACCAAACCAGGCATAGCCATGTTTGAGGAAGTGATACAGCAAAAAAAATCAGCTGCTGAGGTGAATCAGACGATTCTTATTTTGATTGTCAGTTATCGGTTGAAGGGACACTCAAAAATCCAACCACTGGATGCATTATTATAAGCACTAAGACAAAAACCCCTGTGGACATTGTAATAGAAGAGAAAGAGCTGAAAAGATGAAAAAACAAAGAGGTATAAGAAGCCGGTTAATAGGAAACTGTATTTTCAAGGAAATCTAGACTTTATTTAGATCATGTGGAGCGCACAATGTTCAGGAGATAACAGGAAGGTCAATCTGAGCACAACAAAGTTCCTCTATTTTATCCTCCTTTTGAGCTGTAAAGCTCTCCTGTTTATGGTAAACACACAGAGGTGTTTTTGTATCGCTAGCTGTGCAAATCACACCAACTGCATGCATGAGGTGCCAAACACACTTTAAAATGTAAACTTTAAATAATTTTGTGGTCATTTTAAAATAGTAAAACCATGTTTTACACTGAGTACTTTCTTATACGCACCTCTGCTTTGAACATTAATAACTACTCAACAATAATTCTTGATCATCTCTTTATACAACAGATTTAAAGAAAATTCTGAATTTTTATCTTTTTGCAAAACAGATAAAAAAAAATGGCACCACTGCAGAACACATACATAGTTTAGTTCAGCTTAATCTTTGATATTTTTGACTCGATAAGGGATCTTATAAAAAAATTAGCTGGTAAAATGATTTGAAAAGCTAGTAGAATGAGAGCAGACAGTACTTTCCACACTACATTTTATGCTGCATTATTTAATAGCATTGTCTCCATAAAATAAACTAAAACCACATGGTTAAAAAATTCCCAAAAGAAAACCAGCCACCACTATCCCTCACTATCAATTATTGAAGCAGTTGCCGCAGTCACACTGCGTTCTCAGCTAGTTCAACCCTATACTGCCTAAACGTGGATCTGGGATTCTATCCACTTCTCACATTCCTCATCCCGACTGTAGGTCAGTTGACAACAACAGTATCTATTACAATGTTACGCCCCATCCTCGTCAAGGTCACCCACTTGCCTCCAACAGGGAGAGAAGCTGTGCTGGGAGCAGAAATCCAGAAAAGCTAAGCTGAGCCCACGAGGATTTCTCTTTCTCCAGCCCACTCCATAGTCATAAATCTTATCTCTTGGTAAAAGGGAAACCTGACTGCAAACTGAAAATCTGTCATCAACCGCTCAGCTGCCTAAATTCCCACCCAAATACCGATGATTCAGTCCTCTTACAAGTGTAAAGGATTTATGAAAAAAAAAACCCATAAAAAATAGAGAAAAAATATGGCCAGGAAGAAAAGAACCCACACGGTTTACTTTTACCCATAATGCAGCCGTGAGCAAAGAGACGGTTTTATCTTTCAAGTTGCTCAGCTTTCAAAAGCCAAAGGCAGTTTAAAAATCAAGCAGAGTAACAACACTTGAACCTAGACATGCTATCCTGAAATCTTATCAACGAGGCAACAAAGGACATTTTTACAAGTCCTACATAGCATACAAAGAAAACAAGTTGTTATTCAGGCGGTGAGATTTCCCCAGAGTTCCCAACCTCGAACTATTTATAGATGTTCTGTTAATCTGTTTCCCTTGTGTTAACACTCGGCTGTGGGTGGTGCCTTCTCCAAACATTAGAAAGACAATCCTGAGTCGCACATCAATAAACACGTTTTTCTCAGATGAGATTTATGCCAAATTACTCCCCATTGTTCAGCGGCTAACACCAACAAAAACGAGGCCTATTTAGGTCGCAAGCTAACGGCACACTTTAAGACACGGGGTATTTCTTTAAGAAATCACACAATTAAAAATTTAAAATATAGCTACACAACAAGGAGATACCTTTAGATAGCTCTTTGAAAAGCTTCCAAAGAACACTCATGGCTTATCCTTCTACGATGCAGTCAAGGTTTTAGCAGTTCAGACGGTGCCTCGGATGATAAATGAGCGGAGGTTAAGGCTATGGCCGTAGGAGGAGAGATGTATATCTGTACATATGGAGGAGTGTACTCAGCTTTGTTCTACGAATGGCCCTTGAGCTGCACTCCATGCTCTGCCCCTCAATCTGCCTCTCTACCCAGGCCTTGCTACTCTCATTGACCCCAACTGCAGGCTGTCTCATTGAACCATGTCTACCTTAACGGGTGGTGATGTGTACTATTACCAAGTGCCAGTAGTTCCTGCACTAAAGCCTCAAAAAATCCTATAGACCTTTACGCCTTAATGCACCTGGAGGCGACAACTGCTGCAGCTCAAACCACATGACACTTGAACACAGATGCTGGTGAAAGGACGAAACGCCCGAAAAGGCAGATTAAAAATACAGCAGGGGGAGAGTAGGCTAGGACTCAATCCATCTATTGATTTTCGTGGTGAAGCTAGAACTGGGTTTTCAAAAGAAAGTGAGCAAAACACAATTCGGATGGTCATTTATCAAATAGTATATGATGTTATATTGATGAAACTTTTTTGTGCTTAGCTTTGTTTCACTTCTGTGATTCTGTCTTTCTCCTGCATGTGTTCAGGTCTAACACCACTTTACCTGATGACAGACATACTTTAATCCATGTGCACTTTAACACACTCTCCACAACTTGCAACAATTATGTACAACCTTTCAGTCAACCTTTGTGCAATTAGAAACAGGTAGTAAAAAAGAAATATATCTACCTTTAGATAACCCTTTGAAAAGCTTCCAAAGAACCCTCATGGCTTATCCTTCTAAGTTCACAATTTTGTCTCTAAACTTTGATCTGAAAGGGCCTCTAGTCCACAGCTGTCCCCTCCCTATTAGTGGCCCGATATTCACAGATTTTTCTGTCCAACGTGACTACAAAGTGTTTGCTGGAAATCTGCCTATCTGCACATGTTTTAAGAGCATATCTTAAATATTCAAAATGCAATTGAAATTGAGAAAACATTTTTGTTAACTGAAATAAATGAAAACAGTAATTTGTGGGGAAAAACTACAACTGGAACCATCTAGTGTTTATAAAACTAAAACATACTGAAATTATAGACCTTATATCCTTTGCTTTTGATTTTATGAATCTATTTATTAGCTTTTCAAACTGATGTTAAATTGATTGACTGTTTTAAGAATTAAACACAGTTATTAGTGTTTTACAGGATGTCTAAAGTATTTGTGAATCTGAGATAGTTGTGGGCAGCAGCTGTCCAAAACCACTTGTGAGTACTGGAGGTCCACTAGCTGACAAGAACCTCTCTGATGGCACAGATGTCGCAGATTTGTACAAAAACCTTACCACTCATTTGTGCTCATGAGGAACCCTTGCATTGGTTACAGCCAGTCCAATGATTCAGAACATAAAGGGTGGGCATATATTGTTCACCTGAACTCTGTTAGGAAAAGTACCAGGCCAAACGTATTGCCAAGGAGTTATTGCACTATTGCGACTTTGTGCTGTGTTAGCTGAATGATAACAGTGTAACAAAAATGACTAAAATTTGTATATTTTATCTACGTTAAAAAAAAAAATCATTCTTTGTTCCTGAATAGTAGTAGAAGTTATACTACATAACCTGTAATAAAGAGGGAATGACGTATGTCTTACAAACAAAACCTCAAAGGAAAAGATGTAAACAGAAGCTGTCACCTGGAAAAAAAAATCTAGCAAGGATTTTCTTTCCCAAATATTGTGGTTATTATTAGATTTTTCTAGACATAACTTGAATCATGTTAATGTTCCACAAACAAATGTATCTATTCTTACATACAAGTCTTGTACAAAAAACAAACTGACCTCCAATGCAACATGCATTTCAACCCATCTGTATGTAAGTTCTGACATGTATACATTGGAGAATCACAAAACTAAAACGTTTGCACCAACTATAAAACTCTTTTAAGAGCTCGGAGCCAAAAACGAATCAGTGATTCTCAAAAACAAAAAGCTGCTTGAGGTGGTTTAAACCGACTTGCAAGAACAAAAGCACCTGGTGACCCTTAAGCACTTGTGAAACACTTCTACGACTTAAAATGTCAGCCCAGTCCAGAGGAACCGTGAAACTGAACTCCCAGGCAGAGACGCTCAAATAAATAAAACCTCTCTTGATCATTAAAACCTCTATTAAAGTCAGAAAGTGGTGATGTTGATGTTGAGCAGGAGTAAAGTGAAACCCACTATATCACACCAAATCTCTCCCCCTTAGCCAGACGCTCAGCAGAGGTCTGCAGCTTTCAGCCGTCAGACTTTGATGACCTTGTTAGTTTGAGTGCCTAATCTGCTAATGCCCTGATAAAAATAAACAGTCAGGGCTGTCATTGTAGTCCCCCCCCCCCCAACACACACACACACACACACTTCATCCTCCTTCTCCGTCTGCAGCTGCTATCCATGAAACACAGATGATACCTCCATCTTTATTTATCCTGAAGACTGACTGTCAAATTGACAGCAAGAAGAGCCGGAGGGGGGGCGGGGTTCCTGCCGGTACAAAGATAGATAACTGCTCTTTAACATGATGTGACTGGTTTATGTCGGATATTGGTGTACGCAGTAAATTCTGCAATATTAGAAATGAGTTATCTGTTTTATGACAGCCACTAAACCCTATTATTAGCCACAGGCCCGTTAAGCAAGAATTTATTTTTTTAAGCTACACACAGCTTCGAGGAGAATTTTGTTTTCCTTCTTTGGTGTTAATAATTCACACACAATAAGCTATTAAAGGAAAGGCTGGAATAAACATAAATTCTTAAAAATACAGCATAGACTGGACATAAACAATAAAAGCGCACCAGTAAAACAAACGCATAGCGTTATAGCCGTAATAAATGTCTATCGTGACCAGTGGCCTCTTCGCCGACCAGCTACAGTTATATATTGAACTAAAGTAATAACTTGCAGCATACAACGTCAACAAATGGAGCCAGCAGCAAAGTCTCATTCTTTCGAGGATGCATAATCTAAATGGATGTGGTTGAATATAATTCAGTTTTCCAGATGGACATAGAAGTCCCTCCTAATCGAATGTGCGACTTCAGCTTATTGCCGAACACTTAACAACTCTCCATCCTCCCTTACGAACGGGGAGTTTATTTCCATTTTCACTTCACCCACATTACTCCTGCAACTACATCAACAAAACACAATGAGAGATTTAACAACAATGTAACAGCAGACTGCAAGCGGCGTAAAAACAAACCGGTATCCACCTCGTGTTCTTTACTTCCAGACTTAAAAAGTTCTCTGATCCGCTGTAGTTACGGATCACTGCCATCGACTGAAATAACAAATTCTTAGCGTGCTATTCATTCATCACTCATTAAATCTGTTTGGTTGTACGGTACAATGAGACAAAAGCAGCATGTCAGCTGACTGTGTCAACACACTTTATCAAACTCCCACGATGTTGCTCACTGCAGACAAATAAGGAGTCAAAAGCTTCACAAATAAACCGTACGTGCTTTGAAGGGGCGACTTCTCTGCACACAAAGGAACAGAATGCATAAAGGGTCTGCAGGTAAAGGTAACATTTAGATGAAAAAGTAGCAAGCACCCATCTGGAGAGCATGTCAACACACGCTGCCAGGTCGCTAAAATTGTAGTCGGGCCGGAAAATATAGGGTCATCAGCGAAACAGGGCCAACTGGCAATAAGGTTCATTTACAACCCTGATAATGTGCATGTTGCACTTGCACATAGTTCACGGATCATAAAATCTATTTTCTAAACGTCATGCCACTTATGATGGCATTTTGTCCTTCAGAGCTTTAATTTTTACAAAATAAAACTAAAATAAAATTATTAGACAATGGAGCTCTATGGATACAGAAATGGTACTTTACGGATTGAACCACACAAATTTGTTTTAGTCAACAATCTAAGTCTGTGTATATATTTATATTGTTTAGTTAGAGCTATAACACTTGTCATTAATAGCTACAACACTGAAATAGTCGCAACTTTAGTTTAGTTTGCAACTTTAGTTTGAAGACCAGTGTTTATGCCCGACACATCAACAAGAGATGACGGTAGCTAGCATTAACCTCAGCAAAGGGAAATGTGTCTTTACTCGAGACATTCTGTTGCCTTAGTGCTTTTGAAAACTAATTCTCATGTTTTTGCACGGTTTATGGAAATGCAACAATATTCTAGCAGATTTCCCAAATCCAACATCTAAACAGTTTTACGGTAAATATTAGCTCTAAACACAGAAGGATGAACAGTTTCTACGGTGTTGGCCAGGGGTCCAGATCCACCTGGACTGTTGAATGTTCTCCCTCTGCGCCTGGGCTCCAGTCAATTATTTCCAGCTGTATTACCCACATCATAACCTTGCCCAGAACTGCTTTAAATAAAAGAAGAGCTGAAGACTGCTGACCATATGGGTCCGGATAGAGGATGTGAGAAAAACAGTGTGATGCGACGAACAACGTTTCAACGGGTGGGGGGGGAGACTCGTTCTCACAACAGATAATGCAACGCTTCAGTATTCAAGGACACCGGCGCGGTCTCTGGTGAGCATATCAGCATTCATAAGAGGACTCTCTGCTGTGGCAGGGGTGACTTTGATGCATGTTTAAGGAAAGCAAGAAGCATGAGAAAAATCAAACCCTCAATGCACAGGGGAGTAGAGAAGTCACTGGCATCCAGCCAGTTTCCGAGAACGGCTCGAGCAAAGGACAACCGAAATTTATTACTCGTGGTATTAGAGCTTTAATTATTAAAAATTGTGTACCAATAAATAATGTAAAACACTCACTGGAAGGAGGAATAAAGGGGAATTAACACTCTGGAAAAAATCTTGATTTCTGGGAGCAAGAGGCAGAATAAATTGCTGACGTTGCAATAAAATCTCAGGCAAGGTGTCAAATTCAATATTTTTTAGTAGTTAGTCCATAAATTCTTTATATAGTCCCCCATCCAGTTTATACTGGACCCGGGCCTTTCGAGAGACTCTTTGTCTCTCATTTTCTAAGTGTATATTTCCCAAACTGAAAACTCAAAAGTTATTGTTTGGCGGAGTTTTCTGTAACAGAGCTGGTTTAATTGGGTTGTTCTGCTGACAAGCACTTCATCATAACTCCTTTTGGACTGTTATTTTAATACTCTCATTCCTTCACGGGCCAAGTCTGACCCGGTATAAACGCCCGCGCCAACCCCATAAATTTGAAATGTCACGTCTACAGTGACCCCGCTCCTCGATGCCAAAGTCTAACAGTTACATGTCATCAGGCTTGGAGAAGCTTGGCAGCAGAGCGGAGGAAGACACACATGT
Organism: Poecilia mexicana; assembly: GCF_051168715.1. Lineage (NCBI taxonomy): Eukaryota > Metazoa > Chordata > Actinopteri > Cyprinodontiformes > Poeciliidae > Poecilia > Poecilia mexicana. Next base: position 11,896,416 of record NW_028263372.1, read on the forward strand.
TTGTGTGCTTAGCACAGAAAGTGTATTTATTTCCGTCTCTCTTCCAGAGCAGTGGATTGGTGCGAGGATTTCAGCGTGGCGATGACGAGTTAAGCTGTTGGACCGTGGCCCGGGCCACTGTGCCACAAGACACTTTAACTCATTGTCAAATATTCGCATTCCCCTTCATATTTAACACAATCGGCTTCGGTGTAACACTCTCGTGAGAGTTGTGCATTTCCAAATGAGTAAATCCAAGGTAAATAGGGCTGGGAAGGAGGAATGTGTACTGAATAAAACATTAATTTTCCTATGTAATTAATTAAGAATTGAAAACGTTATTTTCAGCCTGAAATGTTTTGGTTTAAGACGACAATGTACAAGTTAGCATCTAGCTTTCCTGGAGATGATCCAGATTTAACCCTTGTGCGTGCGAGGACTGAGCCAAACGTAGAGGACTATGGCAAATGATACAAGTTTTATGTGTGTGGGGTCGGATGGACCCCATTTCTACATACAAGGGTTAAACTTATAGACCAATTTATAAAGCACCAGAAAATGTCCCAAAAATCAGATTTGGACATTATCCAGGAATGCCCTTTGGCCCATGCAGCACACACCGGGAGATTGACCGCGTCGTGTTATGAAGTATGAGTGGAGCGTGCAGGAGGAAGGGCAACTGATAAAGTACGCCGCGGTCACCGGGTCAACCCTTATCGACGGAAGCTTCTGAATCTAATCTTTCCACTGGAGACGTTTCTGAGACACGTCTTTGTGTCAAATGAGCCTCTTCTCTGCACTCATTGTCATTGTTTGTATTCTTTTTTTCACTATTCCAGAAACCTATTCAGAGTTTTGTCAAAAGCAACATCTGACCCAGCCTAACTAGTAAATCCACAGTTGTAGCAATTAAAGTTGTGTAGTGGTTGTGTAAAACCCTTGACTAGGTTTGGGAAGAATTCAGATTTTTACAAGAATGGCATTCAAAACATTTTTCCAGCCTTGCCGTAGTAAGCAGGCAACATAGTGATGAAGCACAAGATTCTGACGTGCTTATCTAAAGCATAGAAGTAATTGCAGGATGTGTCATCACTTTTACAATGTGCTGAAAGTGTACTGATATAGCTGTAAAAATCGGTTATTGGCCATAACAATGGTATCAATATCGGATATCGGACCAAATTTTCTTATCTGTGCATCCCTACATTTTACATCTTTTGATTTCTCAGACTTCATTTTTGGACCTGTCATTGATGCTGAAAATATTGCTAGCTTTAGTCTTCTTCACAAAGTAACAACTTCCACACTGAGGAGTGTTGTCAGTGCTTAGGTAGGATGCAGTCACTGATCGGAAATCGGAAGGATTTTCGAGTTTTCAAATGATTCTTCCATGCATCTCTTTTGGAGACGTAGTAGTGTGGAAACGTTTTAATCTGACTTTACAAGCTTAAATAGACAAGTCTGAAGAACAGGTTTTTATTTCAAATTGTGGCTGGCTAAAACCCCAATAGTTTATCTTTTTTGAATATTCGGAAACAAAAACAATACAGAGAAACAAATGAGTACATTAGAATCCCTTTGCTGTAAAATATTACATTTACATTCAAGTATAATAAAGACTACGCTTGTTAAAAGCCCAAATAACTGGAAACAGGTTCAGCTGTTCTAATTTCTCTTGTATGTGGTGAAATAAATCTATCATCTCATAAATGTTTGACATTGGTCCCAAAGGAGGGACGTGTTCTCCCTTTAATTTCTATCAGGAGAATAATCCCCTTTTGAAACCCTTTTTAGGGTGAATTAGAAAGGCCCAGTATTCAAAGAGATGAGTGCAGAGAAGGGGGCGGGAATAATCACAAGGGCCTGGCTGTCTGTGTGGATTAGAATGGGAAGAGAAAATCCTTTCATCTCAGATCTGTACTTCCAAGCTTGGGAGCATGCTTGCACAAACCTCTAATGCACACTCCTCATAAAAGAAACCCAAAGACCTCTATATTGTCTTATTCTGTTTTAACATCCAAGAGGCAGTTATTTAAATTTAAACAGATGGAATTCAATTACACTCCAAATGAGTCTGACAGTCGCAGGATTAGAGAGGCGTTTATTTTAAAAAAAAAAGAAAAAAAAAAAGGAAAGTGTCGTTCTCTGGGGCTGACCTTTCAGTTTGACAACACAAAGCCCAGGAGGCCACCCTCATGTTCTTACTTTCCTCCACCGTTTCTCATGCTGAAATGTTGACGGCTGCACTATTTTAGTCAGACAGCTTGTTGACAGAACCTCCTTAGCCAGAGAGCAACAACTAACGTCTCAGCATAACACCATCTGACAGATAAGAAAATGGATTAGCCATTATGCGTGTTTGCTCACTTGTCTAACTTTGTGAGTGTGAAAACAACTGTGCATGCGCGCAACAGGAACTGGCACTTAAAAAAAAAAAAAAGACTACTTTAAAGTTGTTCTCGCACTAAAGGGAGAAAAAGCCTCGTTGTTAGCAAACTATTAAATAGTTTAGAGCATTTGATAACATCTGGACCGGAAATTAAAAAACAACAAAAAAAATACACTCTGGTTATTTCCGCATGACTAGAAATTTGCCCGATAGGATCTAGAACGAAACTACATTTCCAGATTTCAGAACTGGAACAATCAAAACATGATCACATTGAAGTTTGTTTTCAAAAAAAAAAAAAAAAGGAGTGGTATTTTTAGGGTGAAAGTAGATAAGCACACAGCGGGGGATGATGGCGGACTGAACTGTACAATGAAATCTGTGTAATGTAGCTTCCACTTGAAGAAATAGGAGAGAGACGAGCCAAAGCTAACAGAAACACACTTTCTTCATACTCTTACTCAATTCAACTGTGTGCAGCAACAATGACGACGTGCGCCAAGGACATGAAACACAAAGAAGCCTGCAGGTCCAAAACACAAGCAGGAGGAAGAAAAACAACATGAACGCTTGTTTTGGGTGAGGAGACTGCTGGTATCCCCATTTGGACAGAGTATTACTCACAAACTGGAAACTGCCTCAAATAACTCATGCAGGTTTCTCTACATTTACTTTGAACTGCACAGAGTGTAAGTGTAAACAAAAGTCATAGCTTTGGCATGTACCTTGGCTTTGACGTTACCGTTTGGTACGTCTTCAGCCCCGCTACGGTGAGGTAAGCAAAACAAAGAGACATACTGTTTTCTTCGTACAACAGGACTTCTAGATAAAAAACTATTTTAATATTCTTTGCAGAATATAAAATAAAATAAACAAAGAAAGTGGACAATTAGAAATATCTCAGCTTGACCAGTTCATGTATTTAGCAGGCCTGTCGCAATAAATCAATCAATCACATGATAAATTAAAACAAACTCAATAATTTGGATTTGCATGATTTATCGTTTTTCTCTTTCTACTAAAGATTGGATGACAAAAGTCTTGATTCTGGTGCTTTGGTCTTAACTGTTTGTTTTTTTTAAGGACAAGTTTGTTTACAGAGACTTCATAATTCATTTTATTTGTTGTTTTGTCAAGTTAATTTGGATGTTTAAAATGTCTTCCAGTTCAAATGTTAAATATTCTTTAAAAATTTAAGCTTATTTATCTTTGAGCATGCGTTCTTGCATCATTATGCCATTAACGTTATATTACTGGAAAATGGTCTCAAAACTACAATATTATCATTTATCGCAATAACTTATGGGACAATTTATCGTCCAGGTCTATACATAAGAGACAGCATATATATGTTGGTGTAAGAAAATAGAGAAATCAATGAAAAAACTGATCTGTACTTAAAGTCATGGTCAAATCAAGCTACTTATGGAATCTAAGTGTGTCATCAAACTAATTCATAAGAAAACTAAGTAGTAAATTGAACTAAAACCAAACTGAAATACATTTAAACTTTATTCAGCAATGAGAGTCGACAACATCACCACAAGAACACAACGAAGGAATCTAATAAAAACAAAGCACAACTACTAGCAATGGTCTTTTGTTAAATATTGACTGCAGTTTCTGTAAAAAAAAAAAAAAAAAAAAAAAAAGTCTGTTTTGATGTGTAGTCAGAGCTAAGAGTGGTGGGATTGTGGCGTGATGTGCTGCAGTGACACAGACTTCTTTTCTAAGTTCATAATCATAATGATCAGCCATTGTTCACGTCCAGATTTACCATGTCTGGCTTCCTCTGATGCAGAATTATGATGCATGTCTCACATCAATGACATAAAGCTAGATAAAATATGACATGACTGTCAGACTGCAGACATTTTGATACCTATCCAAAATGTCTGCATTCTGCAATGTCTGCAAAATACCTAATTATTATTAGGTATTTTGATCTGTGCCTGTGTTAGAGGCACAGATCAGATTTTTTGGAGAGTCAAAAAGATCGTAGTTGGGCTGCTGAGACTGTTGTAAAAACGACGGATTTAAGTGTCATCTGGGCAGAAAAAGCAGATTTTTGGTTGCATTTGTCTGCGGTGTGATATATTATTATACTCCACACTTTTTCTCACCTTTTTGCACAGAAAATGGACCCAGGTACCAAACAACTGCACACCAGAAACATGAGTGGGTCCCTAAAGTTGTTTCACTCAACAAATATGCTGCAAACAATCCCTTTAAGGTGCATACAATCTGTTTAGGGTGAGGGCAAGACGCAAGTCTCTATACCACTCTCCTTCAAACAATGCCTTGCTGTGAACTTCCTCTTTGTTCAAGAAAAAAGCGACAAGGATTGTTAGATTACAATGATCTTCTCAGTTTGTTCCTACTGACGTTCTGTTTTTTTTTTTTTTTTTTTTTTAAATCCTGGAACCTCCGGTGTCAAAGTACACGCTTCTTTTCACATGATACCACTGCGGAGACAAAACCTTTGGAAACAAGTGAGAAATCCCCAAACTGTTTTACAACCGTAGCAAGTCGGTGCAAAGTTTGGGCCACCTCTTTTCCGCGTTGGGAGAAAATTCCAGTTGAAGGAAGGGAGGGTGGTGGTGGTAAGGGGTGAGCCACGTCTGCTCCTCCCCACTGTGTGGGTTTTGTTCTGCTAATCAGACCACATGCCTCAAGGATTGAGGAATCCGAGAGCTCTCAGCCAGCTCCTCTCATTCCACACACAGCCGCAGCGGCCTGTGACAAACTATTCAGTGTGTTGTGGGGTTAAAGACTCTATCCATTCATAACACTGCTCACCCGCCTTCCCTCCTCTCCTAATCTCAGACAGTTCTACCCCTCTGCCCCCTCTTCTTACCCCTCATATGCCCTCTCTCTCTCTCTCTCTCTCTCTCTCTGTGTGTGTCTCTCAGTTTGTCACTACAGCAGTGGATTCTTTATCTCTCTCTACATTCAACACGCTGAGTCTGAATAGGTTTATTATTAGACTACGGTCCAACCACACAGCCACCACAAATTTAAATAGAAAAACAAAAATATGCGTATATTCACTTAGTCCGGCCCAAAGCCTGGATATTCGCCTTCCTCTTTCCTCTCTTGTTTACTCCCCCCGCCCACCACCTCTCCTGTATTTTGTTGGGGTCCCCCCCCCCCCTCTCTGTTCTCTCCTGCTACTCACGCATCGAGAGGCGAAACGAGGCACGTTGGAAATTTGCAGGCTGACAATGGAAGACAGCTGCTCTGGATGCATAAGTCTTTCATGAGCTGAATTGGTTGTACAAGCCTTAGCTCCCCCTGAACCCCCTCCCCTCATCCCGCACATGCCTCCCTGCTAGTGAGCGGATCCAGACGCAGCACAGCACACCTCCTGGAAAGCTAAGCGGAGAGAAAGACGGGGAGGCAAAGACAAAGCGTGACAGAGGCTTTGTTTGACAGATCTGGGATGATTTTTTTTTCCTTCCCCCCCCTTGCCAAAGTGGACCAAGAGATTTCTGTTTGGATACTGTTGCTTATTTCTGCTCTACACACTTACCTAATGAAGACAAAACTGATGAAAGCTGGGTTTTAATTGGACGACGTCACCAATGAAAACAAACTAAAAGTGGGAGTCAAAACACCATCGTCTTTAATTTGCAAAAGCTGCTCTGGCAAAAAGAGAATCAATCTTTCCATTATATCATCTAACGTTGGCAACAGCATAGAAATGCGTAATAAAAAGCATACACCGCATTTACACAGAACATAAATTTAGTATCCACACACACTCGATCGTCAAGAAAATAAATAGCTGAATCTGGTTGCAGGTGATAAATAGTGCTGAACAAGAAAAAAAATGTAATTATTAAAGTACTTTCTTATTTTCCAAAATAGGAGCAGTTGTGAGAACACACAAAGCTTCCTCAATTAGCAAGTTAAAAAGAAAAAAAACATAAGTTCTGCAGTATTAAATAGACCACTCAAGAAATTATCATACTATAAATGTATCTGAATTACAGCTAACAAGATGTAATTACTTTTAAAACCGAGTGTCACGCGGTTCCAAGAAAGCAAATGCAACTAACAGCAGCAACCACAACAACATTGCGTGTCTGACACACTTTTTCAGTCCAAAAAAAGAAAGTATGCCTTTGCTACCAATTCTCCTGCAGAGGCAAAGAGCTGCAGATAAAATAGTAGGGGAATGCTTTTTGGCCAATTCAAGGTAAACAAGGAGCTGGATGCTTTAAAAAACAAACAAACAAACAAACAAAAAAAACCCAACCCTACAAACTGCCTCGTTTAGTCTGCTTTAATTGAACAGACTAGAATATTCAGTTTGTTTTTGGAGGCGTGAATGCACAATCAAACTCTGATGCAAACCGAAATAGTGGACTCTGGTCTGCCTAAAAACCCAGGTCTCGGTTCTGTTGAAGTGAACTCTGGTGCAATTTGAATGTGAATGCCAAGTGGACCGGAGATCACTCCAAAAGCAGGAAGCAAAGTATACTGAGGGGAATTCTGGGTAAACTATGAAAACAAACGCGCAATTCTAGCAGTAGTGGGAGAAATGAGGCATGATACCAAATTTCTAAAGTTTGACACCATTTCATTTTTGTTTACATTTCGCAAAGCAGGAAGTTGCGCTCATGTTTTCGTGTCGTATCCTTAAGTGGTTCTTGGTGCAGCGCCACCACAGGCGAATAGGTTTTTCAAAGGGTTGAGTTCATTTGACACAGTGCAGTGTAAAAAGCAACCACACCAGATGAAAATCTAACAAATATTGCAATTTTGATCCCTAATCAAAGCCTACCAGACTATCAGGTGTGAAAACACCCTTAAATAAACCGTAATCAGTAGGAAATATTTCAGTCCAGAGTTAGTAAATACAGGTTTTCATCCCATCTAATTTGTAGGTAGACTCCTAGAAGAGCATTGAAAAGTTACTTTTTGTGTAATCACACATAAAATGAACTAGGGCTGTTGTAAACGAATATTTTAGTAATCGAGTAATCTATCGATTATTCTTACGATTAATCGAGTAATCGGATAAAAAAATAAAATAAAATGAAATATTGGTAAATCTGGCATAATACAGGTGTTACTATCAGATATCAATATCAGTCCAATTTTTCATATTTGAGCATCCCTAACAGTTGCTTTTTTGTAGTTTAGAAAACTAACCTGTAACAATAATAGCTCACTTTCTAAGTTAACCAGAAGAAAAGTTATAGAAAAATCTGAAATTATATTGAATTTAATAACAAAGAGGCAGGCTCACAAATGTGCTTATAAAAAATGTCTACAATCCAGCTTTTAGTTTATGTATTCATCTTCAGTGAGTTTAATAGATTAATTAAACTCACCTTGACACCTAACCTGTCACGCTTTGGGTTTGAAAATACGGGAAATGCCGCCTGGAGTGGGAGGAGAGGGCGAATGAACGAACGTAAGATGGGGTGGAGGGGAGGAAATAGACCAGCGGACTGACGAACCGTTAGACCGGGGGACGAACACGGGGGAAAGCAATACGGGATATTTACGACACCTTCACTGGTCACACTCAGAAACTCATCTACCAGCCATGTACGATGCGCTCCGCCACCCGTTTCTTCAGACCGGGATATGAAATTTATTGTGCGGTTCGTCGGTAAAGCTACATTTACACGGTAAGCATCAGCTACTCAGCCGCCCGCCCTGTTCAGGCTATCCGCTCACCTCAGCGCTCTTCCCGCCGTTCGCTTTCAACCAGCAGCCCCGGAGGAGAAATGCTGCCGTACTCCAGGCATTCCCCCAGTCATTTTAAGGATGCTTAATGGTTCCCCAAAAACGATAAAAAGTCGGGCATTATCATCAATCAATAAAATCCCCACGGGCCAATCTTGAAGATTGGACTTTATGCCGCTGAGACTTAGCTTTTGTCAACAACTCAGAGGCGGAAGTGAGAGCTCCGCGCAACGCAAATGAAGTCCCGGCCGGAACACGGTGCGCTAACTAATAAAACATAAATTAACGAAGCTTCGAGGCAGGTAAATTTTCCTCGAGGAATTTTAGTAATCGAGGTACTCGAATCATTCGAGGAATCGTTTCAGCCCTAAAATGAACTTTACAATCCAAATTTGTTTTACAGAACCAATGTTCAGTTCGTGTTTAATCAATCCAGTGTTTTAGATTTGGAAATATAGTGGACAGTATTAGTGGATTTTCTGTGGATCGTAACTTCAAATCATTCCCAAAAAAATCTGCCTATTTGCAGTTTTTGTAGGGTGCATCCAAAATATTGGGAAGAAAATACATCATGGGAAGCTGAAACACATAGGCACAATGCTACTTGACATGCTATTGACTGGAATTGGCAAAGCAGCCAATCCAAGAGCCCCTTTTTTTCCCCCTCATTGGCGCAGATCGTCTCCCCAAGAGTGGACATTTAGTTTAGCATCAAAAAGAAGACGAAGCCAACTTGACAACCATTACTGAATATATTTTCTGCCTGCTTGCAAATTGCTCATACTGTACCTAAACTGCTGCCTCGCCATAAGGTTTCTACAATGCTTTCTATCATGCAGGGCCAATCCAACAGGGCAACTCAAGAACTATTTCCTATTTCACTTTTAAAAAGTCTTGAACATAGACACACAAAGCATATAGATAAATATACTATTACTATTGTAAGAGTAATTCCAAAACTTCAACAGAAAAGGTACTGACCGTAGCTAAATTTGTTTTTTCTAAAATAAACTTCACTGATGAGAAATTTGCTATATGGAATTTTAATACGGAAAGATGTCGTACCACGCCCATACAAGGACCTAGGAACATTGAAAATGTAATCTTTTTCCAACACATTCCTGACAATGTCAGAAGTTTCAGTTGCTGCGCTGCAAAAACCTCAGCGTTTTCTAAATCCCAAACTAATGGTGTTACAAAGAGCTTTTACCAAAATTACAAGAGACATGATGGGCAGTTTTAAGCTCTTAAACACTACACCTCTTTTTGAGAGTTTTGCTCACAAAATGACGTGCCCAAAATGAACTCAAGGTATTGAATGAGAGCAAATGAATACGGCACACATTAAACCAATCTGCCTAAATAATTCTGAATTTTCTTTTGAAAGCATGAAGTTGCGATCCAAAATATTTAACAGTAAAAAAAAAAACACACAGAATCTGACTACCACCTGTACTGAAAAATTAAATAAGTCAAGCATAGACATTTTAGACAAGTACTGGTTGATAAAAGTTTCAGCTCGTTATTTGAAATTATAGTTATTCCATTTATTAATTAATTTTGGGGTTTCCTTAGAAAACATAAAAATGAACTAATATTTGTCTCCAAATGGCAAAAAATTAATTTAAATTAGAACAAAACTATACAACAGCGAAAATGTAAGTAATTTGCACCAAGCTGTCAAAGAAAGTTATGAACACAGACAAAAAACTTGTGTAGGTTTCTTCAAAATGTGGTTCCTCATAAACATCATCATCATCAGTGTAAAATCAACTCAAAGAAAAGGGATATAAGATAATAGATGCAGTAAAAATATATTTACTCAATTCAGGAAACAAAGACAAAAGCAGTGAAAAACAAACAACATAACTTGGTAAACAATGTTGTGTTAATATTCAAAACAGGTTGAAAAGGTTTGAGCATAAATTATATTTACTGAATGAAAACTAATGGGATAGATATATCCAGACAAATACAAAATCGATAACAAGGGCTGTGCAGATTTAAAGACCTTTCTAATAGTGGAATTTTATAATAAGGATAACTAGCAGCCTTACCTGGAAACAATATTATTTCTTGTACAAATTAATGATCAAACACAGTCAACATAAACATTTATTTTGGAGCTATTTAAGGTGTTTTTACAAGTCCGTTTTGAGGAATAGCCATAAACAAACCCCAACTCAAGCCACCCGGTTGTTTGCAACAATCCGTGACTACATAAGAGAACCTGGCCTTGTGGAACCAGTCACCACTAGTTATAATGTAACACTGCCCCCACTTTACACCCACTCACAAACTCTACTCTGCTAACATTTTGTATCAGCTATTAAACAACAGAAAGAGGCATGCAGAATGTGCATAGCTCCGAGCCTAAAAGTGTTTTATAAAAGTGCATTTAAGTGGCTCACTAAATGGAAAAACTGAGTACCACCTCTCTTGCCTCATGGATAAACAGCCGTGAACTTCAGGGAGATTACTACTTGGCAACTCATTATCACTTCTTTTTAGCGTGGAACAATGAAAGCAAAATATCAGCGAAAGACTGCATCGACACAACAAGAGCTGGAGTTTTCCTCTGCTTGAGCGTGCAGATTTTCACTAAATCATCAGCTACTGCACATTAGCAATGCTGAGTTATGAGTTTACAGACAGCTTGGGTAGGTTAGGACTGGATCTGTGAATGTCTGATGATTAAATATCTAATTTGAACATCAGTGCAGACCACAGTGTGTCATTAGACCTCTCCACTGAACATCACAAAGGAGGGGAATGTGGTTTTAAATTGGCCCAAAAACTCTTGAGTGCAGGTCAGGCCTGAGCGAGCAGTGAGTAAAAGGAAATCTGAAAACAGCAAAAAAGGTTGTTGGAAAGCTGCCAGTGAAGCTCTTGTTGCAGAATGTGATCTATAAACTACTTGGAGTCTAACTTTTTCCAACCGCAGTGCGTTCAAAGTTTCATGATTCCAGGCTGCCCTTGCGGTAAAATTTGTTTAGCAAGAAAAGTGATAACCAACCCCAAAATCCTTCAACTGAACACACCAGGCTAAACAATCTGGCAATAAAAGTAACTCCAGCTGGCTCTGAATGACCACTGGAAAGATGTGGTTGGGCTATCAAATATTCCTAAATAAAATGAATCATTTCCTGAGCAACTGAACTATAAACACAAGCTGACAACCGTATCCGTCTTCCAACTCGCTGTGTCAATCTGTTTTTTTGTGTGGCTGAATAGCTACAGATAATTACGAGTTATTCTCTAAACACACCTGTGATTAATGTTGATGATGGGTCTCTGTGGCAAAGCAAAACTCTGCAATTTGCAAAATTAATATTGTGTTTAAAAAAAAAATGGTTGCATGAGAGCTTCTTTTTCAAATACACTATAGAGACTCTTCTTACTGACAGAAATAGGATAATAAAATGAGTATTTATGATGGCATAATAAATCCTAAGTATTCCACAACAAATGTGGACATTCTGACCTTTAAATCCAAGGACTGAGGCAAAATCCACAACACATAATTGCAACCCAACAAGCTAGGTAGCAATTTTACATAACCATAGGAGGCAAATATTTTGAATCGAAGCTGCATAATCAGCAGGAAAATCGTAAATCTGACACATGCTGGTGTAACAGAGCTATCTCTGACGAAAAAATAAGGGTAGGACCTCAGCACCTGTCAGTAGCCTCAGTAGAACAACATACGTTCTGTTACTGATTTGTGGCATTTAAAGGAAAATTCACATTCGTGTATCCCATCAGACTGTATAAGCCATTTTGATTTACGCAGATTCTAGCAGGCAGTTTTGATTTGCACTGGCATGTCTGGGAGGGAAGGGGCACGGTGAACCTTGAAGATGTGTGGAATGTGTGGTATGCTCCGTTCTGTGCTGCCAAAAGGAGCAGTCCTAGGAATAACACACAAAGACTCAGCCATTATTAAATCATATTACCGCAATTATCGCCTACACCTTCACTCTAAAGTCAACCTCACTTTGTGGAAATAGTTTAACAACTGACATGCAAGTGAAAAAATAAATCAAGAAGCAATTTGTTAAATCTAAATGAGATGGGGGGGGGCAAGAGTCTTATATAAACCAGGACCATCAATGTACGTTATGAAAGTCATTGTTTTTTTTTTTTCTTTATTATTCTTCACATCTAATTTTGTTTTGCCTACAAGCCCGAAGCAATTCACATCACTGTGAAGGCGACTAATGGTAGTTGTGGAAAAATGATTAGTGTCAAACATTTTTCACATGCAGCAGCGAGCAGCTCCCTGAAGGCAAATTCTTCAAACAGGCAACAATGCAGAAATTACAGCAGCATTGAGGCAGAGCAGAGACAACTCGGTACAAAACTACATATCATCAACCGCTCTGTGACCTCAAATGCCTATTATATCAGCATGCTGTGATCCAAACGGTCTCAAATAAATGACTCTGAACGTACTGTGGTTAAAAATGGCAAAATGTTCAATCACAGCGATGTAGAGGAGCAGATGAAATGGGTCTCCTGTTATTGATCATCTTTAGGCGTGGTGCTTGAAAAGAACGATTTCATCCATTTGTGTGAACTGGTCCTAAAGGGGGAGTTCATATTGCACCACTTAAACATAAAACAGGTTCAAAGCAATGGCTTGTTTTCTAATCCACGTGCCAGAAACCAACTTATTATCAAATAATGGTTAGCTGAACTCTATTAGACCTCTATTGCTAATTGATCAACTTTGGCAGAAGATGATCCAACTCCATGATGGACATTCACTGGTTGGAGCAAGAAGATATTGGGTTCATATGCCGGTTTGGGCTTTTCTGTTTAAAGTTTGCCACCCCAACAGACCAAGCATTGTGTCTTTATTTTAAGTACAAGTTTTTATACACCAGTAACAGCGACAGTACAAACTGATTAAGCTACGTTTGTAGTCGAAGCGTTGAGCTGGATGCAAGTTGGTGGGAACCAATTGCGCCGGTACCTGCACCTGGCTGCTGGTTTCACACGGTATTATTTCGAAATCACTTCTGAATTTTTGTCTTCATTGCAAAATTAATCCAATCTTGTAGATTTCTCCCTCATGTTGTATCAAGACATGCTAAGATTTTAAAAAGGTGACATTGGAATACAGAGGTGGTATTCGCGGGGTTAGGGATCACAGCTGCCCGTGAATGGCTTAATTCCACTCATACTTGAGACTCCCCTCTAAAAACTACTATACCTGCTTATTTCAGTAACTCAAACACCAAAATAATCCTCTATTTGAATTAGTACGCACAATGGAAACTGTTCTAGCAGTACAGCATAAGGTAACTTCCACAGCATTTAGTGTTTCTGTTCTTGGAGGTTCAGCCAATCAGCAGCAAGAAAAATAAATAGTGCTCCTGGATTGGCTGCCTTGCAAACACCAGCCAATAGCGTGTGAAATGCCCTTGCATCAAGGTATTTATAGGGATGCTTTACAAAAAAAATCTGCAAATAGGTGAATTTTCCAACAAGACGAAGACTAATTTGGCTGCTTGGGAACATTTCTGGCTTCACTACCAATCACCAAGAAGTTTTCAAACTATAGTTGGGTAGCTACAGACAGCAGACTGGTTATTATAGCCGATAGTCCCAGAAATTAACCAGTTCACATTAGCCTGTGAAACTTGTGCAGCTCATTTAAAAAATGATCTCTGAGACCTTTTGTACAGTAATCACTCAGAAAGCTCTTAGCAGATTAGTAAATTTTTGCTAAAACTTTATGCCAATGATGATAAATATTATGCTTATTGCCATATTTTATAGCAGTAGAAAAAAAAGATTCAATTTCTGTTAAAAACAGTTTCTATTTTACAATCCTGACATTTTTGATGAATACATTACAAATCAGGTCTTCAAGACTCCGCATATATAAATTTTTTAAAGACATTCGGAGGCTTTAAAGGACATTTAAATACTCGGTTTAATGGGCTACGAGGTATAACGTAGCATGCGCTGCTTCACAAGTACACAAAGGTGTGCCAAAAGCCACAGTGTGAACTGAGCTAGCTGTAGTTTGCACCACCACCCCCATTACAAGTCAGCCTTTCTTCTGTTTCATAGCTTTTACAATCCTTGGCACTACTTAAAAGAATGAGCTGTAGCACAACAGCAACAGTCTGTCAGGCACAGGCAGCAAAGAGAAAGAGCTCAAGCTAGCTCTCATGAGATCCCTCCACCCCCAGCGCTGGACAGCAGCAGCAATGCAGAGCTCTTTCCTTTCTACCCCCCTCCCCCTACTCCCTGCTTGAAAGTAACACTGCCAATGTAATTTTCCGTGAGAGCTGCTCCATTTATCAAGGCCAGTGGCACATCGAGGAAGCTGACAATGCCTCACTCCTCTAGATTTGTATAATGAGAGGTGGGAGAGTGAGACGCACTCACAAGGTGGTTAGCACTTGTACGAAGGAAGCAGAGATGATTTATTCAGCATCTGAGAGCCAAAGCTTTGGGGAGTATTAACTTGGGACACAGAAAATGTAGCCATGGCTATTACACTGGTACCATGGAGAACAAGATTGCTAAAGAGACATGTACTGATTAGCAGATGGATTACACAACTCCGGTTCCTTCAAATGAACCCATTTTGAAACTGTTTTCCAACCCCCTAATCCTCCTTTATTTCAACTGATCGCACTTTGCACAACACACAGCAAGAATGTATTACACAGCTGAGCTGAACTCAAACTTCCCCGCCAAAGAAAGATTGAACGTGAAACGAGCCATTAAGTTTGACACAGTGATCCAACTGCAAGCAGTAATCATTTTTCTGTGTCATTTCTAATTCCCATGAATGCCAGTTTCACAGTTAACTGCAGGATGCAAAAAAAAAAAAAAAAAAGCAAAAAAAATCAAAAACATAAAAGAAAACTGAATGCTCCGTAAGGTGGATGTACGATAATCAACAACATCTACACAGTTGCAAAATGGTTCTCTATGCAGTAACATCTTCATTACCTGCTGACAGGGAAACCTGAAACCGTTTTTGAAAGGTAAATAGGTTTCCTAAAAAGGAATTACGAGTTGGTTTTAGTTCAAGGGCTGTAATGTCATTGTGGTTTAAATTTTTGTTCCCCTTCATGCACCACAATCAGAAAGAAAGTTGATCCCATAAAAGAATAGTTATTTGACTTACAGAAGGTCGACTTTCTTCAGAGGCATTGGGAGAACAACTTTCAACATAATGGAATGAATTCTGATCACCAGTGTTGATTTAGGGGCTTCTCAAGTGTTTTCCTTATAGGTCATAATTTCAGAATAAAACTGCTAAATCAAACCACCTCTGATAAGAGCCGGCTCATTTTGAGCTGGCCAGGTTATGTGGTGAGTGGCGACAGTTCATATCCACCAACAGTGATAGCTTACTTTATATCTACTTGCCAGCTCAAAGGGACAAATATCCTAACTTTGCCTTAAGTTTTTGTTAATAAAAAAACAAAACAAGCAAACTATACATTGAGTTACCTTCAAGTTTGTCCTTTGATTCGGACGTCTACATGTTTTTGTTTTTATAGCATTCGAAGATTTCCGATCAGTGAAGACCAAGAGTGACATATATATATATATATATATATATATATATATATATATATATATATATATATATATATATATATATATATATATAAAAAAGCAGAAGCATCAGCAGTCCACGGTGTGAAGTGAGAGGACACGTACCTCTTGATTTTCCGGAGTCCGTCGGATCTGAGAAATGTGCTGCTCAGTGAAATCTGACGCTGATAACATGCTAAGGATGCTCCACAACAACTGGGCTTGTATTTAAAGCACTGAATGGATTTGAAAAGGCAGCATGAGGATCACAACAAGTCCCTTGGGGGCCATGGGGATCCCCCACACATCTCATCCACTGCTCAGATGAATGCAGAGTGTTGAAAGCCACACCTCTTTGATTCTGTAATCTCAACAGGACGCCATGAAAGCACACATAGTACGATCTGGATGAATGGACAAAGTTATCCACAGTGTGGGCTAGTGCCTCTTTGTTTATCAAGGAACGATGATCTATAACGAACTTTACTTATATATTAGTGGTTAGATCTGCTTGATGTAGTCTCTAAACAACACATATGCTTAATGATACTCATGAAGCAGCACGATGTATCAGGTAACAATGGTCATCGCAGTATCAGAGTGAGGAACAGCACGATCCCAAAGAAATGCTCGTATGCAATATTTACTAGGCTGGACTATTAGATTTCAGGTTTCATGCATTTATTCTCTAGATGTCAGTAATATCGCCAGTTGGATGGAGTTTCACTCTTTTAGGCCACACTTGATGAATATTTTAGTGACGGACATGCTATAGCTATAGTATTTGCTGAAGGTACAGCCCATGCTTCAGCAACACGAGTCATCGACTAATGCCCAAGTTCACAACGAGATTTTAATCCAAATTTTTCTCACGGTTTCCCCTTTCTGACAATTATGTCAATTACTGGGATGAAACTTAAGATAACCTTAAGAGGTATTGCTGCCATGTGTGGTGTGTGAAGATTGATCTAGTCCATTCGGAAGAATGTCAGAGACCACTCCGATCTAAAATTGGGAATACTCAACATGTTGAATTGACTTGCCTCAATGCCGCAGAATGTTTGGTGTTCCTTGAGGAGAAAATGCATTTAGTCAATGACTGGCTAAACGGATGAGACATTTAGCCAAAGGGGAATTTAAAATACACCAAAGACATGGCGAACCAGAAAATTTGGTTAACATTGGAGACATAATTGTAGTGCTTTTTTCTCCGCTACACTCTAGAAACTATTGATTTTTCCTAGTCTGCCATGTTTGTCTGCTCTTAATTCATGTTTGGTGAGATTTTAGGAGATTTTCCTTTTGACATTTGAATGTTGGTGAGTTTGTGTGTGGTGCATTGCTCATGTCATGTGGTTGAACACCACACACTGTCCAGCCAAACCTGTTATGGCTAAGACATTTTATTGCCATGTGTGGTCTCTCGGGTTTTGAAAATCTTGCCGGGTAAACTAGTCATGAAGTGGATCAATTTACGAGAGGGAACTGTGCTGCTCCCAGAGAATGTGTACAAATCTGATTATACACGAGAATACTTTTCACAAGTGATGTTTTTGCCTCATAGAAACAGGCTCCAAACACTATGACAAGAAAGTGGTAAAGGATCCAAATTGTATTTGAAAATACACAAGGACAAGCACATTTAAGAAGACCTTTTGCTTCAAATACTCATTCTCATAATGATAAAACTAATGAATTGAAGGTGAAAATATTGACTTTGTTAAAACTTGTAAGGCAGTTTATTTAAATGTAAAATATGATCAAACCATCAACCTAAATGCATTCTTCTGGCTGTACTTGACCTTGCTTTTCCTCTTATGGAACAAAAAGTTCCTCTATGCAGAAGCACATATCAAAGAAAAACAAACTGCCCAACAAGAATTAAATGCTCTTTTTGTGCATTTTCCTTCAACTGGGCTTACCTGACTATATAAAAGCCTCTTCAAGTCAATATTGATTAACGTTGCTTTTGAATCGCACCTCACCACCTTCTTGTTTTCAAGGATACATTTCAACAGCCTGCAGCTACAAAGCAGTTCTGACCTCTGTCTTTTATTCACTGCTGCCTGTTGTTCTTGTTGGTTCTCCCAAAAAAAAAGGTCCTTTAATTCTAAATACACTATGATTACAAAGACTTTCCTAAAATTCCTTTCATAGCTGTCCAGCCACAGGAGGCTCTACAGCTTGTGTTCATGACTGGGTGTCCTGGATTTAAGGAATCAAACAGGCTTCCTTGTCGCCCATCCCCCACGCCACTTTCAGAGCACCAGGAAAACAGAGGAAGGCGTGCGAGCACCAGCTCCCCCTCCACACACGCTGCTCCACCAGGCATTGCCGGGGCTTGTGGGATTAAGAATGGAACACGATGACAGACAAAAACAGTCCTCTGCACCTCCCCGCTCTGCTGTCTTTTATACCGCAAGAGCATGAAAAGGCTGCTATGAAGCATACAAAAGACACAGTGATAGATCCGCTCTGAGTGAACAAGATAAGTGTGGGTGAATAGCTACACAGATCTTTATATTATTCTTGTATGACAATGTCAGCGTCGAAATTGTTCAACAACAAAAAGAAAAAATGGAACACGCTTCAACGTTTGCTTGACTTCGCAGGCGAAATGCTTTGTACCGCCCAAGGCTGACAGTGTCGATTGTCTTGCGGTCCGCAATTAATTCTTCACTGGCTAATGTGAAGAACTTTAGTTAACTGTTACTTAACAGGCCTCGAGAAGTGTTTCAAATGGGAAATAAACTGTCCAATCCTTTAAGATAAATAAAGCCTTTGCAGTCAAGTCAGGAAAAAGAACATCTCCACTGTGTGGACCATTTCCTGTGGCGGGTCACGGCATCCCATTCGTCAAGGGTGCTCTCATTCATAGGACGGTAATAAAAGAGAAAACAGCAGTGGGCCTCTTTGCATGCATCACATGTCAGATTGCTTTAGGGAATGCAGTGCATCTCCATGCCCGCTGAAAGCAACAGGCTGTCAAAGCGCAATGTCAAGAAGCCCAAAGCGCTGGTTCAGATTGCATTAAATTGATATCGATGAAAGACAGTTTTGTTTTAAAGAGCTACATCTACGGCTTCTAAAACTCACTAGAGAAAACAGAAAAAACGTGGTATTCTAAACACGCCAATCATTTTACATTTTCATTTTACGTTTTTTTTTTTTTTTTCCCCTTTGGTTAAAATGCCAATGCTTTGATCTAAAGAAGAAACACACTATGAGTACATCCCCAATTCAAGAAGGAATTAATGTCAAATGCAATTCGAACGTGATCCGTCAAAGCAAAAGGTGATGATAGAGATTCAACAAACATCACAACGGAGTAAAATGAACAACCTACCTTCTCGTTTTTAATCTTCTTTAACGTCTTGCATTCGCTGTTAACATTTTCCACCTCATCTGGTTCAGTTTTGGAGGTCAAAGCTGGTACTATCCCAACAGATTCAAGTGCAATATTCCCCATTTGATTAGCATCTGCCAAGTCTGTTGATTGTGTGTTCTCAAAGGACGCATTACGACTATTTCCCAAAGCAACTTGGGCCTGAGATACGTCCTTCTCAGAGACGCCAATTGCCACGACTGGGGCACCATCTGTTTTGTCTTTCTTATTTTTCCCGCCGGCTCCTTCCTTGTCTTTTTTACCACCGAGAACACCTCGGGAGGCCTTGCCCCCTTTTTCCATGTTCTTCCCGGAGGTGGAATTGTTGCCGGCAGCGACCGCGCTCGCTGCTGCACCTGTTGGTTCCCCTTGAGTCCGTCCGGTGGGCTCCTTTTTCCCCCCATCCGCGGAAGTTTTGCTGCTATTGTCTTTAGAGTTCTTGCTGCGCTTGTATTTGGATTTGCTCTCCTTGCCTTGAGCGCCAGAGACCGGGCTGACGAATCGTATGTTGTCGGGCAACGCTGCCACTGCGCTGGGTGGTGCCGCCATGCTGTCCTTGGTGCCAGACATCTCAAGTTTGTCCTTCTCTAAGTCCGCGTCGAGGTCGATGATCAGATTTCCAACACCGATATCCCACTCATCCCCGCTGTCGTAAGTGTCCACCGCATTCGAGTCCACACCTTTCCCGCCTGCAGTGCCACCACTTAGGGACATTTTAGTGCCAACGGCCCAGGAATGCCTCGGTGAGGTCCGACACCCTCTCGAACGGTTGGGAGTCAGGGGCAAGGGTCAGAGAATCTTCACGTTCTACTCCTTCCTGTCCCATTTAACCACATTGTGCCCTGGAAAGAAAGCAAAAAAGAAAAAGGCACAAATTAATCCAACAATTCAGACACAGAGCAGCGACAGCATCTCAGAACACAGCAGCTCATTGTAAAACAAACGTTTGATCGCGAGCCAGTAATTCTTGGATGATCACTGTGCAAACCACCACGGTAATACCCACTGGTAACAGCTCTGCTCCGAAACCCGCTCTCCATAATCACTTCCCACGGTCGTCATGGAAACCGTGGGAAATCTAGCCTAAATCCTGCTTTGACAGCCAAGGTGGCCCCCGCTGTTCTGAATGACTGACTTTCTTTTCACAAAGCGCCGAAGATAGTGTCACTGCTGATAAATAAGAAGTAGCTGGCCGATCGCACAGCCCACATGCTTTATAGAGCCTTGCCTTCTCAACTCTAGAGCACAACAGTCATGTGGTGTCAGAGGGGCTTAAAAGCGTGTGATTCAGGAGAAAAAGCAGGTTGCTGCATTTGCTTACAGAGCATAAAACAAAGATCATTGTTTTAAAGTAAATCAATACTATGGTTTTCCACAAATTTCACTTGCATCTGATTGTAGATGAGTTGGAAATCAGCAGGAAAAAGAAAAAAAGAAAAAAAGCAATCCCGGTCTTCAAGGGGTAATCATGTGGATTTTGGATTGTTCTCTCTAAATATTCATGAATTATTAATTGAATGAATACAGTGACTGGTTGCAGAAAGCTACATGAAAACAGCAGGTCAATGGTTGTGTCCATTTGTCTAATATATTTCCTACATATTTTTTTGCCATATACGACATTTGAAAAGATCCTGGGAAAGATGGGAGAAAAAAAACGGGGAAGGAAATAGATGTCTCCATGGGAATCACACAAGCTCATCAGCTGCAGTTTACAGCTGCACTAGCGCTATCACAGTTCTTCCACATTATCCTTCACTAATATGTCACACTGGAAATGGAAACATTTCAAAAATAAGCTGCATTAGGAGCTTAGGAATTTCTGTAACAATTACATTTTATTTTGTACAATATCAAGTGGAGTAAAATCAAATTAAATTTTGTCTAGCACATTTAAGCTACAAGGCATTTCAAAGTGCCTTACACCATAAAAAGCACAAAGACACAAAGTCATGCAACATAGAATCAACAATCAAAACATTACATTAAGTATCATCATTAAATTTGTAATTGATTACGTTTCAAATGCAAGGTGGGGTTTTGGTCTAGATTTAAAGGAAGACAGTTTTTCAGCTGTTTTACTGTCATGAAGTTTGAGTCATGAAAAATTGGCTTTATAGAGTATTTTAGTTTCTTTTATTCCAAAACAAGAAGACTACGAGTTCTGCACAACAGATGTCATTATTTCTTTTTTTCCCATACGTAGGCATAATTGCTAAAATGCTGCATAGTGCTCCTTTGAACAAAATAATATACTGATTAGGGATGGCAATTATCAAATTTACCCATCTTCTTTGATTAGCGGGGTTCACCCTGGACAGGTTGCTAGTCTGTCACAGGGCAACACAGAGACAGACAGGACAAATAACCATGCACACCTAGGGACAAGACAGACCAATTAACCTAACAGTCATGTTTTTGGACTGTGGGAGGAAACCGGAGTACCCAAGGAAAACATTCAAACTCCATGCAGAAAGACCGAGGCTGGGAATCAAACCCAGAACCTTCTTGCTGCAAGGCAACAGCTCTACCAACTGCACCACTGTGCAGCACAATTATCAAATTGTGTCCCTATGGTGAATTTTGAACCAACATGAATGAGAAATTCTGCATTGAGACGTTTATAAACTAAAATAAAAAAAAATCACTAGTCTTGGGACTGCTAAGTTTACATTTCATTCCACTGCAAGAGAACAGCAGTAAAAATCTAGATCCTTAGTATGGATTTACTGCTGTTATTGTGTGTACTTTAGGGAGAAAACTGCACTACTTAATGTCTTGAAGTAGCCTATTTAATAGTTCCTAAGTTTTTCTGCAGATGCATGCTATATACAAAACAAAAAAATAAATGTCATGGAGTGAAAATAGGAAAGGCTACGCTTCTAGTGTGGATGCATTTCAGACATTTAGAACAAAAAAACTAATTATCGATATACTGAAAAATACGTCAAGATATAAGCATTTCATATCAGCCATAGTGGATTCCGAGATAACTGGGTTATCTTTGAATTAGATTTTTTAAAATGATACAGAAAAATGCATGTGTTGCTACATCAGGCTAGTGGTGAAACGGTTCATGAAGAACAGTCAGACATTTAATTTCAAATTCACACAGCCACTTTTAAGCTTTATAGAATCACATTTAAAGTTAATTTGTTCATCAAGAATGTCTCTCAAGTTCAAGTGTCTAATCATCTACCCGATTCATTTACTTGTGTTATATTCGGCCAGGCTAAACTACAAATGTTCACTCGCTTTGACGTTTAAAGCATGTGTTACTTTGACTCATTCAGACTGAATTCCCACCACATCTGAAGGTCCTTTCACTTTGTTACCGTTGGCAAAACTAATTAGGTCAGATTTTCGGTACGCTGCTACGACAAAGAAACCTTGTTGCTAGTTTTTGAATTTTCTGTTAAGAGTTGAAGTACATGAAAAAAAACACACAAATCTCTAGACACAGAGGAGGACTGTTCCTTTTCATTAAACATCACTCCTCTGTCATTAGACTAACACTCCAGAAGGGTCACAGATTGCAACCCCCTGCCCTGCAGTGACGGAGGTAAAACTGTTGAACAATCATTTAATCACTGTGCCTGCTTCTTCCTCACAGATGGTTCCCCAAAGGAACAACAGGCAGTGGTGGGTTTTTGGTGGGCGGAGAGCTACAGCTGTCCCCGTAAAGCTGCTTTAACAGTTGTGAAGTCCAATTTGTCCAACACCTCCACAAAGGAAAGGTTGTAATTCTATCAGCAGTTGACCCACTGTACACCCCCTTAGCTAGAACTGCAGTGCAAGTCTCTTTTGGAAAAAATAAAATAAAAAAAATCAGCCGAGTAAATGTCCCAGCAAGTGCCTCATTGAGCAAAAGCCATGCCTGCTGCACAAGTCCCACAGGGCTTGCACTTTTCTCTGTTTTTTTATTTTTACAGATCAAGTTTCACTTTGCTTATCTATCAGCAGCCATGTAGGGGTGACTCTGGCTTGACAGTGCTAATGTGAAGACAAGGAATAGTAAGTTTATCAGGGAATACAACTAAATTAGATAAGGAAGTGGGGGAGTCTTCTGAGTCACGAAACAAAAAGAACCAAGGCCATTCCCCAGTTTTTTAAGAGTGTTTCCAAACCTGACAGTCTAGTATATTTGCTTTGATTGGGGAACAAAAATGCAACATTTGTTACATTTTCTGGTGTGGTTCGCTTTCACAATGCGCTGTACCAAACAATATAAAAATTAATTTATATTGTGGCGCCGCTGCACCAAGAACTACTGAAGGAAACAACAAAAACCTCAGAAGAAGACACGAGTTCCATTTCCATCTTCACGAAATGTAAACAAAAATGAAGTAGCATCAAATTTTGTTGGGTTTCTCTTTTGTCTTTGGTTAAAGACCAGGGGCCATTTTCTAGTGAACATGAAACTCGCACATTTGTTTTGGTTGCATTTGCCCAGAATGCACTGCGCTATAGTCTGCTTCCTGCTTTTGGAGCAGTCTCTTGTCCACTTTAATCCCCATATGAATTCGAGACATGGTAGAGTTCACTTTAATTGAACCAAGGCCTAGGTTTTTAGGCAGACCAGAGTTTACTTTTTTGGTCCTAACAAGAGTTTGACTCCCTCAATGAACCAGACTTCCTAAGCAAACAGACAAGAGTTTGCTTAAAGTGGACTGAACCCTCACACTGTTTCAAAGCTGGAGATCAATAAGGCTTCTGAGAATACAAGTCACTGCTAGCATCAACTGTGGTCAACTGAAGGACTCAAATGCAACCACATAAAAGCTATAAATCAAAACCAAAAAAACACAATGGCTCATGACAGACAGCATTTGTTTCAAATAACAATGTAGAGTTTATATTTACTGTTTAGCATCAAAATAAAGAGCGCCAACTTCTTAACTAAATATGATGGCAGATGCTCCCAATGTCAAGATGAGGCAAAAACATTGATTGTTAAATGTTAAAGTTGAAAATCCTTGGAATATATCAAGTAACAAAAAACAAGTTGGATATTTGCCAAGAAATCTTTATTGGCTTTTCTCCACTGAGGTAGCTGGTATAATTAAAATTATAAAAGACCTTACAGTCTCATTATGCTTTTACTTTTTCATTGAGGTACAAAGCCACTCACAATTATTATTTCTCATGTCTAATCCCAAGTGCTCCAAATCTTATTAAGGACAGAGAGGAGATTCGCCAAAGTTACTTTTAATTGTCTTGTACAGACGGAGAAGAAACCACGGGAGATTTTAATCTCTGAAATGCATGCCCTGCATAGTTGCGGTGCTATGCGTCGTTCCAGCTACAACTAGTCAGACAATGGGTTTTCACAAGGAACTGGGCCAGAGCCATCCTCCCACATGTTACTGAAACAATAAACCAAAGGGCAGGAGCAAAGAGTTTGTTTATCTTCTGTCAACTTCATATTCTTTCAAATTGAGAATGTATAGGTTTACTGACTTTGGTCAGGACAAATAAACAATTTGGAGACCTACTGTTGGGGTCTCAGATGTAATTAGACTTAAGAGACATGGTTATTAGTTGTGAGAAGAAAACCAGATTATTTAAATTTGTTTATAAAGTTTGAGTCTATTTATTCCAAGGAATCTATGAAACAGGTCATCAATGGTAAAGGTCTGCTTAGTGCAGTATCTGGTAGATTTTCCACCACCTGAGGGAAGGAAAATAAGAGTCCAGAAAATGTGGGTTAGTCATATTCTAGACAGCAGTCGCAATTTTCAGCCATAGTATCGCAACTACATGTTTTCCTGATACTGTGCAGCCCAACATAATACAAATAGATACATTTTTAACTAAACTGTACACTATCTGCATTTCCATTGATAATTTAACGGCATAAATTGGAAATACAAAAATAAATTTGCATAACGGAAACCTTGCCAATTCAGGAAAAACAGTTTTTTTGATAAAAAGTGCTGGGACAAGGTTCAAGTGTCGAAATTAATATATTACGCAAAACTGCAGAGGAAACAGTTTTTTCGCATCACACGAGTCATGATCAACAACCAGACGTTACTACTGGCAGAAACGACAAAGATGATGTCAGGAAGTGTTAGGAGGATGAGGGCACGGCATGTTTTTAATGACTCATCCCATTAACAAACTTATTCAAATGATTCTAATTGCATTTCATATTTATTACAATAGACAAAGTTTTGCACATACTCGTAATGGAAACCAGGCTAATGTGCAAATAACTGCAAAAGTCTTGCTGATGAACTTTAGCTTTTAATCTGCTGGATTGACAAGAGAGATCTAAGAACATGTACTTTATAACCATATGTCAACTGAATAACAAAGTGCCTTGGCACTTTGAAGTCAAAGTGGGGCTTAATGTCAACCAACGAATCACAAATCATTCAGATAGGGATCACCTGCATTATTTTCACACTTCCAAATGTTCAAAAACTGAAAATCACACTTTTTCAGTGTGTAAACCAATCATCAAACGGCATACTCTTTGATTCATGTTTTAAGTTGAATACAAATCCAATAAAGGTTGGGAACACATGCTTTGATGCGTAAATTGCAGTAATCTTGTATTCTTTTCATTCTCTGTTGGATACAGAACTACCACTTCAATCAAAGAACCGGTGGCACTTCTTGTTCAGGGTTTGTTACATTTCATTCTTGAATTGAGATGAAAGGAGCAGGAAAATCTGTAGCAGCAAGTAAAAGCCTGATCGGTGCATCCACCCACCGGCCGTTATGTCTCGCATCCATAAGATACAGCCGCTTCAGAAGGACTGGGTCATCATCAAACAAGTTATTGTTAGCAGAGTGACTCATCAAATTATCCAACATATTTGACATAAATCAGTGGCAATGGCTTTGGAGAAAGTTTAAGAGTCCTCATTGCATCTGAGGATAGAGTTAATTAGGGGTCTATGACTTCCATAATGCAGAAAACACAGAAGGAAAGTTAACACGGTTGAATGTAAGACGTAAGTTTTGTCAGCACCAGTTGACTGTTGGCGCAATGTTGTTACAACCACATGTAGTGAAGAATAAAACAGATAAAAGACATAAAAATAAACAAAGGCTCTGATCGTTATGGAAGGTTTTACCGTTTGCTGGTTTTCCTGCGAGATGTATTCTGGTGTCCAGTTAAACTCCAAAACAGAGATTTTATTTTATAAAATGTGAAAACATGATTATTTGCTTTGCGCCGAATGTTTGAGTTCTTTAAATGATAAAAAAAAAAAAAAAAAAATTGACAGTGAAAAACTTTTAAACACCTTGTAAAATAATTTGATGCTCCGCTGAACCACAGCAGTTATATTTGTGAAACCTGAACAACAGCAAATGTGGATTTCTGGTTATGGGTTTGTTGAACTGTTTTCATTACCTCCATAATCACATCCCTTTTGGGTAAATAAATATGGTCAAAATGGAAAATATTGGAATTCAGAGAAATAAAAACAGGAAAAGTGGAATGAAATGGAAAATAAAATGTCTTTCATAGGGCCCTAGACACTGTCCCCTGGCCAAAGTGCTAAGTAGGAAAATTTAGCGTTTGATGACAAATCCACATCTTTTTAAACAGAACATTCTTGTTACCTGGAATTTGTTCTTTTCCACTATATTTTTCCTTAAGCTATTGTCTTTTTACTCTATCGCTGAGTCGTAAAAATTAATATATATAAATTATAGGCCTCGAGTACTTTCAACTTGGCAACTTTGGCCCACGTGAAGAAAAAGTTTGGACACCACTGGCCTTAAAGCGTTTACTTTTTGTGAGACATAAAATTTTATGTGCACCTTATTTAGTTCCTACCAAGTGCTTAGAGCCAGACAAGCCCCATTCACAATATGCTTTCATAAAACATTGCTGCTTTCTTTTGACACACCACAGCAACGATAGCATAAGAATGAAAATATCCTGTCTTCACTTACTGTGAAATGCAGATCTGTGATTTGACATCCTATCAAAGCAAACCAGTGAAATGTGTCAACTGTGTCGCTTAGTGTCCTGGTTAGCTAATGATAACGGCATAAAATGATTGTTTTGGTTTTTTTATTGTTATTTTAAGCATTCCATAGCCATATAAACGGTTTTCTGATGGAGAATGAAAATTGTAAGCAAACACAATGACTCAACTTGTAAAACATCTTTTTTTTCCCTCTGCAGGTCATGTAAAAGGGAACGCATTATCTGGAAAGGCTCAACAGAAACCTTCACGTAATTGGATTGTGCGGTTGAGCTGGTTACCAGAATAGAAATGCACCCAGCCAATCCAGGTGATGGGAATCAGAAGTCTGTAGGGTAGCTGGTTTCCTCATTGGTTAATAATTTTACCAACAGAGAAAAAGAAAACTGTCAGTCTCTTGCATCATTCTTACATCAGAACTGGATCCAAAATGCAGTTTTGTGAAAACAACCAACATCCATAATGTTTCTCTTACTGACAAGGCTACAAGTAGAAACTGAATGAATTTAGCGTATAATTATTTGTAAACCTCTATTGAAATGTAAAATATTTAATAACCGTAGAAGAATGGAGTATTCGAGAAACTGCGTCTTCTCTTCTTCACTTCTTCTGAAGAAGAGTCTGTGCACAACTTTTAGACAAATTACACAAGTCACTGATCAGTCTGTGTTTTTCTGTAAGCTCACCCCCTCCCAAAACAATTTTAAATCTCATCTAAAATCTGTTGAGAGCTGGGGACTTGAGTGTGAATCAATCATGCATATTCAAAACTTTGCCCACGGGGGTGTGCACACAAAAAACAGCACGACTATTAGCCAGAGCTGTGATTGCAAAGAAACACTTTAAAATCCAGTTTGCTTTTATTATATTCAAGAGAGAGAGAGAGAGAAAAAACACGCTAGCTTGATTGCAGCAGAGCTGTAATTCCAAAAAAGACAGTCTATCTTTGATAAAACTATATCAATCATAGCACATTTCAGCAACAGGGCAGTTAAAACATTATAAAACCATCATACAGGCACCACTTAAAAAAACAAGCAATAAACATTACATAATGTCAAAAGCCACCATCAAAATCATCAAGTAAATACACATCAAACATGTTGATTGATGTTCCACTTACTATTAATCAAAACAGGTGGGATTGTAATCTTTATTTGAAGAAAAGTCAGTGTTTTGGCTGTTTTTCAGTTTTCTGGAAGTTTGTTCCAGATTTGTGGTGCATAGCAGCTGAATGCTGCTTCTCCATGTTTGGTTCTGGTTCTGGGGATGCAACCCAGAAGACCCGAGAGGTCTGGAAGGTTGATACAGCAACAACAGCAGATGTCTAATGTATTGTGGTACTAAGCCATTCAGCGATTTATAATCTAGCAATATGTTAAAGTATATTCTCTGAGCTACAGAGAGCCAGTGTAAAGGTTTTAAAACCATAGCGATGTGCTCCATCGTCCTGGTTTTGGTAAGAACTTAATGCGTTGGTGCAACAACCTCTCAATATTTGCTGGTGACCTATAATTTGTATATTTAACCAAAATTTCTCAATGTTATAAATACATGAGTGGAGTACCCAGGTATAAAATTAGACTGGGATGAACGTTTCAATCGTTTGCTGTGTTTAGCAACAAAATTAATAAGGTCCATTGGCCTCACATTGCTCATGAGCTGTGCAACAACTGAAACTCCTCTTATCATGCACAACCATATCAATGCCTTTCTTTTTTAAAAGACATGCCAAATTAATGTATGATCATTTCTGAAGGGTTTGCTAGAAATTGAGATGCATTCACATTAGTGCAACAATAAAAAATACAGGACTGTCAAAACAGCAGGCACAGTAGATATATATATATATATATATATATATATATATATATATATATATATATATATATATATGCAACTCAGCCAATTAGTCCCATTGCCTCAGCGGTAATGTAAACTTTCTAAAACTTCTAAATAAGTTATAGTAGCAGTCATCCATTTTTCAGAGCAGCGCTAATGAGGTAAATGTGGGGATGGAGTTAGACAAACATCTCGAGGTGACATGTCAGATTATTGTCTGCTGGTTTTAGAAGACACTGCAATTATGTTGTGTGCTTAAGTCTCTTCTTTTAATGATCACCAAGAAGTTGAAAATATGAAAATGGCAGAACTAATTAGCCTCTTCTTTTCCTTCCTTTTTAAAATCAGTTCTGCTTCCTTTGATGGCCATATCTACAGATAAAAAGACTTGCTTCCAGGGATTAAATAGGCAGCTTTGTCTTAATGTAACCTGTAGTCAAACTGAGACGATAACTGGATGTGGACTTTTAAAGTAAAACATCCTCATCTCCCTACATATATGTTTTCCTACTTGTATTTTAATAATTAATTGTACTTTTAGGGGAAAAAAGCAATACATTTGAAATCAACTTTAACTTGCATATTTGTTTTCCTGAGAGTCCAAATAAATAATCCAATGGTGGTGTATTTATGATAACTTCTGTTGGAGCAGATGAAAGGAACATCCACACAGAAGCTCCAGTGTTAAAAAAGAGGGGGGAAAAAAAAAAAAACTCAGACAAGGTGCCAGATTGATTTTTCCTGCGTTCAAAGGGGCCTGGAGCAGAAACAGGAGCAGCTCCATTAGCATGCTGAGCCATTCCACTCCACGGCCGTTTCTGAATTACACAAGCAGTCACCAAGATTCTCAGAACACTTCTAATTATCTGAGCTCTCGCCGGTCTATAATTGAAGCACTCTGTTTGAATGCGGGTTGACGTGGTAACGGCAGAAGCGTCCATGGTGCGTTTGTTTGTATTTGTGGGTCAGTTGTAAAGGAGGCTCACTCGGTGCATGGGGGAGTTTAAAGGCTGATTATATATCATTACAGCGTCCATCTGTGTTGCTTGGTTCATATGTAAATATACCTGTCTGCAGAGAGCTTACAGACATGAAGACAAAGACTGAGGAATGGAGTACAATAGTGTCGGAGTAGATACTTCAACTGACCCAGATTGGTTCAACTTCTTTCTTTCTTATCCCCAAATAGCATTTTCCTATTATGACTCTACCACAAAAGCCTCTATGATTAGGGCTGCACAATATTAGAAAATCTTGCGATAGCGATAACATTGGTAAATATCACAATGCATGTCTATTTTCTCCTTTCCGCTCTTTCTCACCATTGCTTCTATGCCTATGATCTTTAAAATTTGGGATAAAATCATTTGTGTCAAGTGTGAGCCTTTCAAACTGGCTAAATATTTCTGCTGTGTTGCTTTGATTTACTTATTATAGTGCAAATAGAGAAGAAGACAGCTTAACCTCTTGAGGAAATAAAGAAAATAAGTAGGTCTGAAGTTAATCAGACTATAACAAACGCAGCCCCATTGCATGTGCATGAAACCCCACCCTGCTCCGCTCTCATCAATCACACATCCCACATGATTCGCACTTGACTCACTCTGTGGTTACAACAAGCGACAAGGTGGAGCTAGAAGACGTTAAACAACAACTAAAGAAGGTTCACTGCTAACTGAAATGGTGGTCGAAAATTGAAAGCAGAAAAATCTTAATTTAAATAATATGTCAGGTTTACTTCAGGCTCGATCTACATTAGCATGAAAATGCGAGTTCATGACACTTGAGATTTATTGGCCGACAATTATTGCACTCCGAACAGCGCTTTGTGATATGAATTTTGTGATGATGATATAATAATCATGTCATTCTTCAAGGCTCTGCCTTGGCATGACTCTGACCTCCTGATGATGTAGCGCGAAAAGTACGTGTTGAGCCGGAAAGACGCCAACATCTCAGGTATCAAGTCTGTGTTTTAGTTTTTTGATGGCCAAGTTCAAGCTGTCATCACACTGGACAAATTTAACAAACCATTGCAACAAACCATTACAAGTTTGTGCATGCTCAAATTGCTGCTTGAGTGGGTCTTTTAAGATGTAGAATAGTCTCTGTTCTGTGTGAAGGGACCGCTGTGGACAAGAACTTAGCAAGTGCTAACAGTTCTGTAACGTTATATGTTTGAGTGGTGAATAAAGCAAACCGTTCAGTGGTAGTGCTAGCTAAAAGAAATTGTAAAAGACCATATTTGATATTTCAATTGCCAAGCTGTAAACAAAACCCATCTCTGTAAAGAAAAATATGGCAAATATGAAACACAGTACAAATAAGCAATGCTGACCTCAAGTCGTTTGTCAGAATATTAACACTTAAAAATGTACGAATACAAACTGAACGTTATTAAATATTTAAATATGTATTAAAAGTCAAAAGCTACAAGAAACTTTGAGTTGAAGTGGTGTTAACATCCTGTGTTGTAGTCTGACCGTTTAAACTATATTAAGCAAAGAATTCACTATTAAGCCATTTTCTTAGTGTTAGTCATATGCCTAGCTCTATTCATAGTTACTCAATTCAAAGTCAGAGCAGCAATTATAACATTCCAGTACAAAATGAGACACTCCTTCAAGAATTTGGCAGGTCATCAATTGTGACCGAAACATTACAGTGAGACCATCCCTTCATCTCACAAAAAAGAAATAGGAAACACTACCACAGTCAATATCCCAAACAAAGTAGAGTTGGAAATGAATCTGGTTCAGCCTCACCCTGATCTGCTGCAGCTTCTACTCACAAAACAGAAAAAAACAAACAAAAAAACAAGTGATATATTGAGCAAATTAATGAATTGTAGCAGTTTTTTTTTCTAAGGATCATGTATTAAAATAATTAGACAATAAACTGAAGCTCATTAGTCAAATCAAACCAATAAAGAAACTGGTGATAAGAGTGCATACATTACGATGAAAAAACAGGTTTATTTCTAAATAGCAATTTTATTGTAGTTGGGGGGGAAAAAACAGCATTAAAGCCTTTGGATGTAATTTTTCGCTGAATGGAGTTAAATATTATACGGTTACAAAAATACCAGGTCCCATCTCTCCCATTCTTATCTGCAGTAGTGAAACGTAATGGGAGATCTTTAACAGCTCATCAGTCCTTTAAAAACAACAACAACAAAAAAAACAGTCTCAAATTTAAAATCACTCAGTTGTTTAATGAAAACCAGTCTGTGTTTCCAAGCAAGTTTCAGTGGTAGGAATTAGCAGTGGGCTGGGGTTTGCAGGGCTTAGCAAACCGCAAAGGGTGAAACTCTTCCTCACCGTGGAATATGAGCGTGACCGTCACGCCTGACTGCCTCCAGTTAGCAGGACTTTAGCTAGGCCCCAACACTATTTAATGGAGGTTCTCTTGATTGTCCATACCGTGACCTAAAACAGATGCTTTTCGCTTTGCCAAGCAAAGAGCATTGAAGTGTGGTTGACCCGACACGTACAGTGGCAGACTAAATGCATTAGAGATTCCCATGCAAAATGTTCATGACAAATAGTTCCCCATTTCCACAATAACAATTAGCAAACGTTTATTTTCTTTAGAACGAGCCAAATTGTTCACTGAACACGGTTTTTAGCTAGGTGAAAAAAAAAGGGCAACGATGTCAATAGCAGCTGCCACTTCATGTTAATAAATACTGAGAAAACTTTTATGTTACAGCTATTCTGAGACAAAACCAAAGTAGAAACTTTCAAAGAAAAGTCACAACCTTCATATAAATGCAGTGAAGAATCTTTAGTTCGTATTTTTTCCCCCAGTATAATCAACACTAAGTCCACTGATTCTGTCCTAAAGAACACAGTCGGTATCGGAATGTTCTACAAAAATTGCCATCAATATTTTTTTTTTTAAATCTCCAACAATCAAACAATCAAATACTCCAAATACTAATCCTAACCCTGTCTGCATAAAAATGGCCAGAAATTGTGATTTAGCATGAAAACTCAATGTTTGCGAAAACTAATAACCAACAGTATGGTTGTTATTCTTTTTTTAGTTAAAACACCTTTGGTTCCAGGAGATTAATATTTAATATGAATATATAATTTGATTGGCTAAAAGCAAATCGACATGCTCCAGCGCCGATTTCCTTTAGCTCAAGTCACCAGAAGGTCACCACATTTATAGCTGCGTCTTTATAGGTGAAATTTTTGTTTTTGAAATAAAAAAGACAAAATTGTCCATAACGACAAAAACTTTGTGTAATAAATGTAATGTTTTTTTTTAAAAAAAAGAAAATCAAATTCTAATGAGACTATATTTCTTCCACATATGTGCACCAAGTTGTTTTTTTAATAATGTGAAACCACATTATTAAACTATGTTGAAACAAAGAAATTTAATATACTTAGATAAGGCTCCTTTGCCGTCTTAACTCATTAATAGGAAGGAAGAGTTGTGAAACAGCAAAGCTTGAGGCAAACAAGCGCTCAGTCTCTTGGCAAACAATACTGTGAATGTTTGCAGAGCAGAAACAAACTTTTTTTTTATCTATGGTTTATTAGTTACTAGTTTAACTGTGGGCAGGCAACTGTATTCAGTTCAACTGTGGGGGTCCACAAACAAATCGTTTCTTTTCTTCTTGTAGAATCTATTCTCATGTGAGCTTAAAAACCAGCAAAGCACCACAGAGAAAACGGCTCCAGATTAATGTAGAGTCAGAAGTCTATGAAAAGACACCAGGCAACTTACTGAGTGAATAATATACTGGACTACTGTTTGTACCATGGGCAGCTGTGCTGCTGCCATGTGAATGTCTAACTAGAGAAAGGGCACGGACGACCATTAACCCCAAATATCTGCCTGACTTTCTCCAAGCAGCTGCACAAAGAAGCAGAGTCACAAAGAAGCAGGGCTTCCTGCAGTATCAGCGCTCTGACACTTCATGTCTCAGCAGCAGTGCCACATTTCAAAAATCCCATCGACATGGAACGCAATAATTTAGACCCAATTCATCAGTGACCGGGAGTAACGGTCCAAACTTTTAACAGAGCAGTAACAGTCCAAACGGCTTCATTTATTTTTTTCTTCCTCTCCCTCCAAACGCAGCAGAGGAGCGTTATTTTGCAACTGAAATATTGCTCGTAAAAAGCGCACAGGCTGACGATAACAGCTGACAGTAAGTGCTGACATGTGTACACACTCAATCACTGCTGGCATTTGAAAGGCAGGGAAAATGTGCGTCAGGGAGCAGAGGATGGCACGCTACATCTCAGTCATGATAGAATAGCATTTTTAGTCCCACTCTGAACGCCAATAAAAATCAGACACATGTACTCGTGCCTTACGGCTTTCTGGAACCAGCTTCCTTTAGGTGCACAAGCATCGCAATCTTTCAGTACGTTTAAGCACCTTGATAATGTCCCAACCAGATTATGGTAACATAAGAAGAAGGATTTCTTGAAGCTGTGTCCCTTTTATTTTGAACATAGAAATAGGAAGTCAAATGTTCTGAAAAAGACGAAATGGATTTGGCTGAACTTTTCATGACTTCTAATAAAAGAAATGATCTGGACAAGCTCAGGATCTACAAAAAACATTGATGCAAAACAGAATACAAAAATATAAGACATTACACTTGACCAGCTGGTAGATATTCATTTCAGTCATTTCACCATATTTCCTTTATCTGGGCTGAACATCTCCCTGCAGATCGTATCATTTCAGACTCCAAAAAGCAGAGTACAAAACGACAGAAACTGCAAGCATACAAGACAGCAACCAGATAAAGTAGTAGTGAACCTACTTTAATGAGCTGCCAGCAAGTTGCTCTAAAAACTCTTCCATGTAGATGTTTTGAGTGAAAGAAGACAACCTCAGCTAAGTTAGCTAGCTTTAGTGTTAGCGAGGTGTGCAACAATACCAGAGAAGCCACAAAAATCGCCAAGAAGTTCTTTTTATAGGACAACATTTACCACGGAGGTATTCCAGCTGTCAAATATTAAACTTGGAGGAAGATGGCGTCGCATAAAAAGAAAGCTCAACATAAAGTAACCATAAATAGGCGAGTTGCTGTGTTTTATCCTTTGCAGATTTCAACCTATGAATCATGATGGATTTGGAAATGCTGGGAACTGCTGTTATAATGTTAGAATTTACAAGCAGATTAGGGCTGAGAGGCATGGTGTAGAAATACAATTTCAGATTTTCTTTCGTACCAAATCAGATTTCCATCAACTTCCTCTCACATTTTTTCCTTAAAAAGTGATTACAAATGACAGAAAATATCTAGTTTGAAAAAAGGCTTTTATATTCATTCCTTCTATGAGTTGACCTGAAATTAAATTAGAAATAAAAAGAAGAACACACTTGTCCAACAAGATGATGGATTGGGCAAGATGACAGCATTATGAACTGTGAAAATAGAAGAATGCTTTGATGTGGGGTTGGGGGGGAAATTAAATTTTTCCAAGAATCAAATCTTCAAAAAGAGAAAATTTTATCAATAAAACTGACTTTTCATCCAGGCCTAATACAGATACTCATGTTTACTGATAGTAATATTGGATTCTAAAGGTCAGGTTAAAATCTAGGTAAATTAAGACCGTAGAGGAAAAGTGGATGAAATCTAAACTAAGCAAATATTTATGTAGACATTACAGTTGTTTGACATTATCTCGGCTAAAATGAAGAAGACTACAGAAGGAAGTTCCTTCAGAGTGTCGCAGTTTGATGTCTTACGCCTGCTTCGATAAGTACTTATGCTGTACAGATATCCTAGCACATTGAAATGGGTTTATAGAGGATCAGAACCATAATAAGTTAATAGAATAAAACAAAGTTTTTAGAAATTTGGTCAGTTTTATACATATCTATTGACAAAATTCATGAAAATAAATAATTAGAGTGAAAAATAAACTGGTTTAAGTACCTGGGTTAGAAACAAACGTCATACAGCTACAAAATGGAAATAATAAAGTAGAAATGAATGGGTATAAAATCAGGTTTCAAAGTTGACAAATGAACAAATTAACCCAGAGACGATTCAGACTGATTAAAAGCATTTGCCACTTAAAAAGTAGTTTTGGTTTACGGAATGGTGATCTGAGGATGGTACTGAGATGCAATGTGTGAATTGAAACATTTAGGTTGAACCAAGGTGGCTGTTGCTCACCACTAAATGTCTAAGTGCCCTCAGGCAAGACACTTAACCCCCCCCCACATCTACTGGTCTGTGTTTTATGTGTATCAGTGTGTATTTTGGTCTGCAGATGGGTAACTGACTAGCAGAGCAAACTTGAATTAAGGACTATATAAGTGCAGTCAATTTAGCATTGTAACAGCTCATTGGCAGTGGATGTTTGCTTAGCCTGAACTTTCATTCGTCACCTCTGAACTTTCTACTTTGAACAAATGGAGTCAGAAACACCTGGAGCTGCAAAATGGTTATAAAGTACAATTAGCCTGCGTCACTAAGGGCAACACCGCATGTTTGCTTAAACATATTTACCTTATTCAGACATCCGACGGCCCTGTTTAAACAACTGCTGCCACCGTGACCACCGTGTCATCCATTACAAGGAGATGCACAACACCCACCCCACCATAAAACGGAAATCCAGCTCTGAGTGCACAGTCGCACTATGACCCAGAACACTAAGAAAGCACAGATTTGCTTGCT
The DNA here is from genome assembly GCF_051168715.1 of Poecilia mexicana. Classification (NCBI taxonomy): domain Eukaryota; kingdom Metazoa; phylum Chordata; class Actinopteri; order Cyprinodontiformes; family Poeciliidae; genus Poecilia; species Poecilia mexicana. The sequence goes on from NW_028263372.1 coordinate 11,932,910, forward strand.
TTGTCCTCCGACTGTCGCTAGTATAAACAAACTCTTATCCGTCACATCTTCCATCAACTTCCCCCGTTCTAAAGGTCTGCCTGCTCTCAGTTTCTCCGGCGTCAATCTGCTTGTCGAGTTGAGATTCAAAGCCAACAGGTTGCCTCTGAGACGTGGCGCTCGTCCTGTTTGTGTCAACATCCAATCTCGTTTCTAAACAGGTTACAGTGACACGGGATCATTTTAAGTGTGACATATTTTGACACGTGATCGTCCAAGTATTTCTCTTCACTGCCATAAACAGTGAAGCTGAGTTTACGTTCCTCCGGAGAGAGTTGGGTCTCTCGCTCTCCAGCAAATACTAACAACCTGAGAACTACTTTATAGGTATAGTTTTAGTAGACAATTTAGACTGTTGGCTGTAAAAAGGCAGCTAGCTCACAAAAAGAACATCTTGTACTTTTTCCGTTGTCGTTTTTCAAGGCTTATTAACTGTTGGTAAGATTACAAAGCCCTTTTATTAAAAAATGTTTTGTCTTCAAACTAAATCACAACACGATAGGGAGGGAGAAACTGAATAGAAACAGACAGAGCTGCTCAGTTTCAGGTTTTATTGTCGTCCATGCAAAATCCTCATCATCACATCGGCACAAATCTGCCGTTAGTTGCCGAGAGAGCTAGAAACACAAGCATGTTATTTTCAAACCAGTCACTGCGGTCTAAATCACTCACATTAAAGCTACAAGATTGCTGCTCTAGCTGTTTAGACAAATGTCCACACTGCAAATGTTTTTATCATGGCCAATAAGCTTCATGGTAATGGCACTGAAGCCAAAAGAAAACAACATGCACTCCCCGCAGCTACGCAGCGTGATCTGTCCAAATCCATTAGGTTTTTTTTCCTCCCCCCTCTGAACTGTTGCTTTATTTGCTTGTATAAGGGTCTTTACTCCTGAGATTAACTGTTCTTTCTATTGATTTCCCTCAGCTGTGGAACTGCGTGATGCTGTTTATCACAGCATGGCACGAGTTTCTAGTCCAAATGAAGGTTTCTGTTCCATCGGCGTGATAGAATAACGAGGAATAGAGGAAAGTACTGATGACTTCCTGCAGTTTTATTAGATATGAGGTTCGTGATGAATGTTTAATATGGACAGAGGGAGGAAGTCAGAGTACCCAGAGAGAACATGCTAACTTCATGCAGAAGGACTGAAAGCCAGAAGTACCTCGTTGCTTCAAGGGAACAGTGCTGCTAACTGTGCCACCTTTCACTTTGGTTTTGGAAGAAATTATCCATCATCTTAAACAATAAAATTACAGTTTATCGAAAAAAAAAAAAAAAAAGGAAAATTAGTTTTCCATATTTTGTTCTATACCAAAGATAGACACTTGTGTTTAAAAATGGTGCAAGGTTATCCTCATTTATTTTGTCAATGCTTAGGTTGTGTCGTTGGCAGAGTACTCTAGCATTTTTTTTTACAATATTACAGATAGAAAACGAAGACAGGAAAACTTTTTAGATACTGATTATAAGCAAAGCCCTGCAACGTCTATTCTCAGAATGTCCCCCTTGCTCTCTACTAGGCTAAAGCTAGCTTCCCACAACAGTCTGTCGTGAATACTCATGCTAGTTAGCATAGCAACCAATGACGGCAGATAGACACATTTCCTGTAACTTTAAACTGTTTCTCCACCATTGGGCATGGACAAGCATGATTGACAGCGTTAAGATCCGCCTCCTGGCTCTGACTGGTTGTTTCTGAATGGGACTGCTGCATTTCTGTGCCTCTAGAAGGCATAGGAGCTCAATTTCTTCACAAATTATCCGTCTCATGTTAAACTGTCACAACATTAGTGGCAGTTTCAAACATGTAAAAACAAACATTGTTAATAAATGTTGCACACAGCAGCTTTAAGCCAATCAGATGCGTTTTACACTCCACTCCCATTGAGCCTGGCTTGCAACACTATATTCTACTCTGTGCGTATTACTGCGTTGCTTCAGGTGACATGCAGCCAGAACATTATAACAGCTTTCTTAACCGAGTTAAGTGTCGGAGAACGTGCTGCAGAAAGAACTTCAGTGCTCTTGTTATCATTGTTGAGTAAGTGCAACACCGATACAGAGTTAATTTGATCAACTTCACTGTAGCGTCCGACCAGGTCTCAGCTATCAGCGCATGCCTAATCCCAAATGACTCGGGTTGGTGCTTAGAGCAAAACAAATCCTGATTGGGACATCTGTGCTATGGATGGCAAAAATGAAATAAATGACAAAATTATGGCTCCAGATTTTATCCTACTTTTGTTTGTTAGTGATGTGAACATTTTTCTTCCTTAGCTGAACCATGCGTGGGCAAAAGCTGCTTCGATAAATATAGCTTTTTAGGTAAACCGTTAAGCCATAAAGCATTTGCTTCAACATGTGCTGCTAGTGAGATGATTTCCTAAACAGATTTTTACTAAAAACAGACCTTATTTTTCCAGAGGAATTCAAGTTCTAGCTAAACCTCCTTCCTTGCTTTACTGTGCTGCGACTATGTAATTTGCGGATGTTCTCTAATTTACTCATCAATATCACAAGTGAGGCTGGTGTCATCTGAGAACCAAGCGTTATTTTTTTTTTTTAGATTCTTTGATTCGGCAGATGACAGTGGATTCTGCGCTATGATTAGGGCGACAGGGACAGATCCTCCCACACGCTGCCACCGTGCTACAGTATTGATGTGCTCTGAGGCATTCCCGCACATCACGTCTTCAAAGCCCTTTTCATGCTCTACACTAAGCTCGACACACACACACGCCAAAATAAAATAAAAAAACATCTTTATAAAAGTGCTGTGACATTTTCCTCCCGAATCTGAGAGGACACTAAACTGCTTTCTTTCAACAAACTAAACAGCTTTCTGCAACAATCGTTTAAGTGGAATATTCAATTAATTAAGTGGAGATGAAAAATTACCATATGCGAGTTGCAGGGAAGAAGATAATCAGTGTCAGAATCAAGTGAAGCACAGCTGAGTAATGAGGTCATGTTGCTTATGAGAGGATGAATGAAGACGGTATTGAAAGCAGTGGCGTTTTAGACATGCTAAAGCGATTAACGCGGCAACGACGACGACAACAAAAAGGGGGGGGGGGGAAACAACCAACTTGAATTGGCTTTTCTTTCTAAGAACACACACGGCGCGATACTTAAAAACCAAAAAGCAAATGAGGCAGCGTTTCTGCTGCACTAAACACTGTGCACACAGGCTATAAAAGACAATATCTTTATAGCCAGTGTGGGGGGAAGAGCTGAATCTAACCTGGGCTCTCATCCCAGGAAAAGATGGATCACCAGTTTTATGGCAAAAGCAGCAACTGTGCAACAAGCACTCAGTGTTCTTTTTTCTGCTGTAACTGGCAATTCACAAATTAGAAATCTAATCAATGCTGCAGAAACGACTGCAGAGTTGCATATTCCTTTACAGCTTCATGGCCACATACTGTACGGCCGCAAAATGGTAGGCACAGGGGAAAAAAAGAACGGAGGATTTAAAACTGCCCCACTCAACAACAACATGGAATAAGATGTGAAGATTAGCTAAATTAAAAGAACAGTTCTTATTCTTACTTTTCTCTGCTGAAGCGTTTGTCTCGAGCTCAATGCTGTAGTGGGCAGACGATAGGTTGTAAAGACACTAAACCGAACTGCATTTAGCCTGTAGATCTGTACCATCACTAAAATTTCTGCAACCATTTTTCCTTCAAGTATAGTAGTAGAATTTGTGTATTTGTTTATTACTAATTTATTGCAGAAAATGTGTCTATTTGCGGATATCTAAAACATTTAAAACATCAGAACACAAATCCAGCGTTGAAAGATGAAATGCTAGGTTAGCTGTTGCGTTATTGGCTGGAGTTTGCTAAACAGCCAATCCAGAAACAGCATGCATTTTCCCTTTCGCTGATTGGCTGTAACCCTAAGAGCAAAGATAAGAGCTAGCACATAGACTGTCTGTGCTAGCTCTTGTGGTAGCGCAAAGATGGCTTCGTCTGTATATTCGGAGTTTGAAATATTAAAATAGGAAAGTAAAAGCGTTTCAAGAATTTGTGAATTTTAGCTATTCAAATAATCACAACGAGCAGGTTAAAAATGTATGTAGGGCTGTTGTAAACGAATATTTTAGTAATCGAGTAATCTATCGATTATTCTTACGATTAATCGAGTAATCGGATAAAAAAAAATATAAAATGAAATATTGGTAAATCTGGCATAATACCGGTGTTACTATCAGATATCAATATCAGTCCAATTTTTCATATTTGAGCATCCCTAACAGTTGCTTTTTTGTAGTTTAGAAAACTAACCTGTAACAATAATAGCTCACTTTCTAAGTTAACCAGAAGAAAAGTTATAGAAAAATCTGAAATTATATTGAATTTAATAACAAAGAGGCAGGCTCACAAATATGCTTATAAAAAATGTCTACAATCCAGCTTTTAGTTTATGTATTCATCTTCAGTGAGTTTAATAGATTAATTAAACTCACCTTGCCACCTAACCTGTCACGCTTTGGGTTTGAAAATACGGGAAATGCCGCCTGGAGTGGGAGGAGAGGGCGAATGAACGAACGTAAGATGGGGTGGAGGGGAGGAAATAGACCAGTGGACTGACGAACCGTTAGACCGGGGGACGAACACGGGGGGAAGCAATACGGGATATTTACGACACCTTCACTGGTCACACTCAGAAACTCATCTACCAGCCATGTACGATGCGCTCCGCCACCCGTTTCTTCTGACCGGGATATGAAATTTATTGTGCGGTTCGTCGGTAAAGCTACATTTACACGGTAAGCATCAGCTACTCAGCCGCCCGCCCTGTTCAGGCTATCCGCTCACCTCAGCGCTCTTCCCGCCGTTCGCTTTCAACCAGCAGCCCCGGAGGAGAAATGCTGCCGTACTCCAGGCATTCCCCCAGTCATTTTAAGGATGCTTATTGGTTCCCCAAAAACGATAAAAAGTCGGGCATTATCATCAATCAATAAAATCCCCACGGGCCAATCTTGAAGATTGGACTTTATGCCGCTGAGACTTAGCTTTTGTCAACAACTCAGAGGCGGAAGTGAGAGCTCCGCGCAACGCAAATGAAGTCCCGGCCGGAACACGGTGCGCTAACTAATAAAACACAAATTAACGAAGCTTCGAGGCAGGTAAATTTTCCTCGAGGAATTTTAGTAATCGAGGTACTCGAATCATTCGAGGAATCGTTTCAGCCCTAAATGTATGAGATGAATAATTTAGATTTTTGCCTGAACTCAAATTTACAAAATGTTGTCTGCATTACTTTTAAATAGCTGTTATTTTTAAAAGCCTCACAGAAACAGCCAACTTAGATTCAACTTTCATAACGAATTGTATGTTGGCATGGCGACCTTAAAGCTACACCAACTGACTGGGAAAATACCGGATCGAAATGTTCAACCCGTCAGGGCTGATTAGCCTAAAACTCTACCATTCCCAATCATAGATAAAATTTTTACTCCATCTCCACCAAACTCAACTGTATTTATTTTGATAAAAAATATGCAGTAAAGCAATAAATAGACATAAATTAAGAAAGAATTCTTGTTTAGCACAAAGTTTAACAACTAACATAAAAATGCTGGGTAATAAACTTCCTTTGGACACTGAAGAGATCAAATATGAATTAACGGTGAGAAACTTTTACCTTCACCCTGAACATTGCATGCTTGTAAAAAAAAAAAAAAAAAAAAAAAAAAAAACAAGCCCTGTATATAAACACCAACTGAATTATGCATCTTGACATTTACTAACGACAGCAATTTTATAAACACAAAGGCAAAAAGGTTGTAGCTTTTTGCATCAATTCCCTTATTTAAAGAGCTTTTAACATCCCTGAAGGTATTTGAAAGTCCATCTAAATTAGTGTGCACAAGCCAAATCCTTCCTTAGCTTGCCTTTAGTTGGTGTGTGGCCATGAGATGATGGCAGCCTTACAAAGCCAACATAATCCTCCTGTCCTGGACTAATCTAATGCCTCAGACCTCTAAACAAACATGGTTAAACTCCCTTGTTCCACTGTGTTTTTATTTTGATATCCAACCCAACGCAGAACAGGTTCTGTACTGCAAAAAAATCACCGCTGAGCAAGTTGTGGAGGGAAATTCCACATTTGAGGAAATGTATATTTCATGAGCGAAGACTTTTGAAAAGGCAACTGAGAAAAAGGCAGAAAGTCATTATGCCATCACTTTTACATTCAGTTCCCAACAGCTTGTTTGTCGCCAACGTTAAACTGTCGAATAAGACGGGGATTCGCTCGAGTTGCGTCGCTTGCATTCGACACCGAGTGCTAAATTTCTCCTCACATCTGATGGCTCTGTTGAGTCATAAAAATGTGTCTGGCAAATTACTACAAAAGCAAAGCTCCCCAACACCTTCGTCACGACGAGCACACATTACTTCTAAAAAAAATAAATAAAAAAAATAAAAAAATATCTGCTGAACAGAAATTGAAAAGATAGTCGGATAAAAACAAAGCTGCTCTCTGGAGGCTGACAAAAATATGATGAGCCACAGCCAACGGGAAGCACCAGACCTTCTACATGAATGAATTCAATTTTAGGGCAAATCCTCTGGGCCTCATGTTGGGATATTACCATCTTTCGTATTGATTCTAGTATGACAAGAGAGGAGGAATGCGTAATAAATCTGAAGATAAAGCACCCTTGTAAGTAGAAAATCAATGACAGACAAGTTGGTAAAGAACGCATACAGATTAACCACTCCTAAAGCTTCTGCAAACAGCTTTAATCATTACAGGTACAACTACTAAATGACACTCATTCCTGTAAAGCTGTTGTGTTGCTCTTCACACTAAAAGCTGTTTATTTGGTCAGATGACTCACTGCAATTGATATGCTCTGCACTTTGCAGTTGAGAGATCTCAGATTTATCAATTATTTATGCTTTTTATGTTCTTAAAGCCGTGTGTGGATCTCTACTGAGGCGGCGTTTCCTGTATGACGCAGAAAATTGTTTTCTGAACGACACAAATTCTGATCTCCGCAAAAAAAGAAAAAAGGAAAAAAAAAAAAAAAAAAAGCGAACGCTAAAACTAAACCGCGGGTCTGGTGCTGACTGACTGCTTTGCCAAGTTCTGCCAATGTGTTACCAAGACTGGTTAAACGCTCGCCGCACATCAGCTCTGCGTGACACAGGATGACAGGGTGTGAACAATTCTTTTACGTTTTTTTTTGGTCCAGCAGGACCAGCCAACAGACTAAACATATAGCCGTGTGTAATTATGTTATTAGCCAACAATGCAGCGAGCTCAGCGAGAACAATTAAACTTCTCAACGTTCCTTTTATTGCTTTGGGAGCTTGTGGATTTATATACACAAACAAGAAACCACTCATTCAAACAGAAAAAAAAATACACTTTCACACTTTGTGTTCTCCATGAATGGCTGGAGTGTATGATGAAACTCCTTGGCTAAGTGATGGCTCTTCTTTTACGGCAGGCATTTCAAACGTTTTACGGATCTTTTTATGAAGACATTTCTTGAAAACAGTCATTTAATAGTTTTGCAGTCTTGCAATTTTTTTTTTTTTTTTTTTTTTACTGTGTCAGGCAGCAAAAAAAAACAAAACAAAAAACAGAGTTTATTTCATACCCTTTTTGATTATACAATTGTTTTGAATACTCTTTCTAACTCTATTTCAAGGAAGTCAGGTAATGGGAGTTCAGTAGATAATATCTACTACAGAGTTTCCCACAGAAAACCTGCTAAGCCCAGTGAAAGGGATGCTAGGGGAGTCCACCAGTGTGCCAAAAAATGTTGCTAGTTACAACAATTCAGAGATACAAAAGCAGGCATCATAAATTGGTAAGAGTGTGTGAGGGCAACAGGGTGGTGACAGGACGGCACAATTGGTGCGAGCCCCCTCACGTTCAACTATAAACCTAGCTTAATCCGTCTTTGCTGTCTCTGGTGTAAAAAGCACCTTATTTAAAACAAACAACGCTAAGCTTGGTGGAGAGGTAAATAAAGCCTGGTGGCCCGCCAGGCTTATAGTACACTGAGGGGAAACATGTTCCAATAAGAGGTCCGTTATTTTGGTTTCATCAGTGAGAGTAAATCATATTTCCATCATTTAACATGTAACAGTGAAAACAATAAGGTTTTCAATAATGTAACAAAAAAAAATTCAGACATACCTAAGATTTGACCATTTTCATGATTCTTCATTATAAATATAATTAAGAAACAGAGATATGGGAGAAATAAGTTGATGCATAAATATTAGGCAATTACATAGTTAAGACATGTTTTGTTTACAGTTACAAAATGGGAACACATGGATACAATAAGCATATGGAAAACTAATATCTCAAAATAGCAAATAGATAAATTCACCAAGAACCTGTGCAAACAACGTTATATTTAAAAGGGAAAAAAAACAAAACCAAAGATTAAACTCAACTTCTGTGTTGACCAGACTTTATTGTGTTGTAATTAGGGTCTGGTTATTTAGTCCCTTTCCCATTTTAAACTTTTTACAGAATCCATAATTTCCTGTCCAACTTTTTTGGGTACAATTAGTTATTATTTTGTTATAAAAAGCCTACTGGGCTTGTCAATTCATACTCACACTAGAGACGTTTTCTTTCGTGTTTTAGCGACCGCTGACTAAGTAATTTGTTATCAACTCTTATCTTATGTGACTTCAATAAACAATGTCTAATAACTAGAGGTCATTTAAACCATTACTCATGCCAAAGGTCATGTACAAAATGGCGGTGTGTGGGTTTGAAATGGGGTAGAAACTGGTGGAGGAGAGAACCGAACTAGAGGCCATAAACACAGTACGCCATTATATCCTCTCCAAATAATACAAACAGAAATCTTATTTGGAAATAAACAGCATTTGAGGTGTTAATATGGTATTATTTAGTCCTGGTTGTTTCATGCTCAACGTTTGGGGGTGTGAACTGAACCCACTTCCTGCAGGATGTTTTGTACCAACCATGTGTCAATTCCTACCCCATAGGGAGACATCTTGTACTGGCTTTGACGACTGCCAATTTAAAATAATGTCCTTCACTCCTCTGCAAGCAAGAAGTAGGAATGTGACACCAATAAACAATATCTACCAGCCAGAGGTGGGTTAGACTTTTTGTGCTCAAATCAAAACCCCCAAATGATCAAATTTCAGGGTCAACTCAAGCAGTCCAAAATGGGCATCAGAACAACAACAACAAAAAACCTACCTCCATGCATCATTACAAGTAAATAAAGCAGTCTGCAAAGGTTTGACAAGAACAACTGGTAAGTGACAAAACAGAGAAATATAGATATGAAATGGGTGACAGCCTGGGTGAAGGACTAAACAGAACTTATAGAAGTATATTAAAGCAGCTTACTTAAGTTTTTGATGTGGTGTTATTGTGGTTTAGTTCATGCAGCAGGTCAAAACTCTAACACAGTGATTAACTTCCTCCACTCCCAAACACTCAAATCACCAAAAGAAGATTGTCCTACATGTCCAAATGCATTTATTTAACCGCTAGCCACCATTTTGTGGCATTTAAAGTTTCATCAATAAAGACTTTATTTGAAGACATAACCAATGCCAGAAGGAACCCATGTTCACACTGCTCTTACAGCTGGCCCAGTTAAAGAAAGGAAACATGTGGAGAGAGTATATGAAGCCTTTCATTTTCAGTTTTTCTGTGGGTCCATTCCACTCAGGACCCCCTGGGGTCCCACGGTTCTTACTCTGTCCTGCTAATGTTTCACCACAACAGTGTTTCCACACACCTAAAGGAGCAACATGAGTGCACTCAGACATGTGTTTTTTTTCTTTTTTACAGTTAATAAACGTTATTGTCCCCAGAGGGGGGATAACTGACTGTAGCTCCCCCAGCTAAAGAAATGTAGTTAGCAGTTACCCAAATGTAGCAGCTCATTTCAGCTATTTCCAGGACAGCTGAAAGCCTAAAAAGCAAGCAGAACTGAGTTAGCTTGGCGTAATGAGCTAACTACCGTGAGAGTAAGGTTAGCAGGCTGGCACAGTAACACAATGAGCTCAGAGTGCAGTCAGCCCTGGCTAGCTGCTGCATGCTGTGTTCCAGCTAGCCTTCTAACGTTAAATGGCTAACGAGTCGTAGCAATGTTAACAATGACAGAAAAGGTTTAAAAATGGGACAAACTTACCGACTTAACTAAACAATCCTATTCCAAACCGCTCTCCGTCCATGGCGGTGTGCGCTCCGTGTAAAGAATAAATCAACGTGCAGGCGACTGAGTTGCAGTAAAACCTCTAAATACAATCTGAAGCTCTAGTAGAAACCAGTGGCAGCGCACTCCCCCAGACACCCAACACAAGAGAGGAGGGGAGGCCAGCGATTCACTGGACTTCTGCCATCACACTTCGAGACACCGTCCACAGCGAAAACAGCCGAGTCCCAGGCGCATTTTCACCGCTGCCTTCCCGAGCCCCAAGCGAAGCGGTTCTTCGGTCGCAGCCTTCTGCAAATGAATTCCACAGTGAACGGCTTTCCATCCAGGTTAATTCCTCCGTGTTCGCCCGTTTGTGAAAGAGAGCATCGCGTTTGCTTCTTCGTGTGGGAACCGATACAATGTAGTCAAGCAGCAGGCAAGCAGCAGCAGCAGCAGCGGGAGCGACTAGGAAACCCAGGAGAGGAAAGTCGGATTGAACTGTTACACTCTCTCCACAGCTCCTCGGAGCGAAAGGAAAAGGTGGAACTGGATCAACCGGACTGCGATTTGACGAGCCGGTTTTTCAATGGGGAAACGTCCACCATTTGATCCGAGCAGCAGCAACCATGAGTTGACACACACAGAGGCGTTTGTGTGGTGGTGTCTGGGGGATGGAGGTGGGCTTTTAGAAGTACTGGGGTCACAAGTTCAAGTTGCCTCAATCCTCAGTTTTGAATTTGTTTCATACCTCTGACCCACAAGGTCAACAATGTCACTCAGCGTGAAAGTTGTATGTTGTTTTTTTTTTACCCTATGTATTTGGAACAACAATCACAAACATTAGATAAAATGTCACAAAACTGACTGACATCACTTGATTAAGCCTATTAAACTAGAGACTGTGGCACATAAACATTAATGCCCATTTTTCCTTGATTGCCACTGACCGGTCAAATTCTGATTTCCATAAATAATCAAAATACTTAACTACCAGCAGCAATAAATGGATATGTGATGGCTAGATGGATGCAACATAGTTTGTTTACTGCTATATAATAGAGTTAGTGTAGCAAGTTATTTTATTATTAGCTATTATGATGCTGACCTGTTGGCTGTTCTTTCACTCGGTGATTTGTTCATTAAATATTCCTCCAAAAAATGAAATTAGACATTTATATATGCAGGAATATTCTTCAAAAGATTTGGCACATCATTCAATTCTCAAATTAACACCTGGAACCAAATTAAAGGAAATGGGTGCTACATGTTGATGAAAGAATATTATGTCTACTTCATACCTATTTGATGAGCAAAATCAATAAAAACACCCAAAGTATTGCTTATTGTCCATATAGCATATCATTATCAGCTGTAGTTTATTTAAATAGTACTTTTTTCCATTTTACACCAATAACAGAGTCGTGCATAGAAATTTTAGGGGGTGCAGGTGCTCAAGAATAAAAAGAAAAAAAGGTACCTTGTTTGACACAAGGAACCACTTTAGCATGAGATTTATATAATACACACATAGTACACTGTAAAAATAAAAATGAAAAATCAGAAGGGCACTTATAACTTAAGATATGACATTATGAGCCTTTGAAATATTTAAACTGGCAAAAACTAGTAGATTATCAGCAGGTGTTACTGGCTGCTAATCTGTATGCACACGGATGAATATAGGGATTTCTTTGCCAGTAGTCGGCTGTTAGGTGTTTTAATTAAAACATTGCTCTTGTTGACCTTTTCCATGCAAGTTAAAGCAGCCCATTGGAGTGAAGAACTTATATCATAATGATAAATTGAGTGTCACGCTGGAGGCAGGGAAACGACAAATTCATCATCCTGCTTCTCTCATCAATGGGTCCGAATTAAAAAACAAACAAAAAAAGACAAGACCAACAAAAAAGATAAGGCAGGTTAAAGATTTTGAAAGTTCTTATGTTTTATTAGGAAGCCTGATGGATGTCATCCCGTTTGATTTGGAGATGAATAACTAGAACGACACGTGGAAGGTGTCTGAAACTTTGACTACACAACGGAAATCAATGCCGAGGTCAGAACTTGATAAAACAAACTGGACGCGTTACAGTCCTATCTGAATTTAGCCGTGTTCTCAGTTCCAGCAAAATAAATCTTTTAGCAAACAACCAAAGGGGAGTACGGGTAGGAGGCTGCTGGGGGGGGGCGCACGAGTCATAAAACATCACGCCAACAATAAGATCCTTCCAGATCTGTCACAGTTTCAGCTCTCATAGCTCTACAGATAACCTTTCATGTTTACGAGCTTCAAACGCTGCAAACGGCTTTAAGTCGTTGTCTTGCTCGGCGCCGGTTTCCCTGGCAACAAGGATATGATAATGTTGCCTTTGACATGACAGAAGGAATCATCTCGCTAACAAACAGAGACAACAGGCGCAGGGAGGGCTCCGGGAGAGGAAGGGGAGGGGGCTGAATTAATGGACTCATTTTCACACAGAGGGAGACACAGCAGCAGCGGAGGCAGCGGCAGCAGCAGCAGCAGCAGCGGCTACTCGCCATCCTCCATCTTCCTCTATTGCCTTCGATGCATTCCTGCTGGCAGGCACACTCTGGCTTTCCCAAGGGAACAGCCAGCCTCCATTGGCAGGCTAAATAACAGTCAGTGGCCGGCGGGGACCAAAAGGGGACAGAAATCTGATGATGGCTGCCCTTCAAGGCTGCGGCTCCAAAACCGAGCATGAGCGTCATGCCATCTAAAACCTGAAATGAACAAGCTGCATGGACGCCATGTGTTTTCCATCAGTGAAAAAAAAAAAAAGGGGGCTAATCAGCCAGCCATGTGGAATCACAGAGGGGTTGGCTCGCTTCATGTGATCTTCTTTCCATTACTCCATAAAAGAGACTGTAAAACCTTGAAGCCCATCTGAAAGAGACTTAATCTCGAGTACTTTTGAAAAAAAAAAATAAAAAAATAAAAAATGTGTCAAGTAACGGTCTCAAAGCATGTTCGTAGACAGCAGGGGGAAAGAAAAAAAACATCCTCCTTTTCCTAGACTAGATGTAGAGCACTGAAGACGTGAGTTAAGAGTGCGTCGTTTCAGGAACTTAACTGCTGCGGTTCAGACTAAAGTGTTCCGCCGTATTCTGCCTGACCTTAAATTTATTCCTCCTACTCCACCGCAGGATTAACTTGTTTTTGTCTGAGGTGAAATTTAGTCACCAGAGCTGTCATTTTCTGCTCCTTGCAACTGCAGAAACATGGCATGTGATGTCAGCACGTCTATGTTCTTCTCGGTAAAGTTAGGTTAAGCCTTTTGTCGGCGTTATGAACCGGGAAGCAGGTCCAGGCTCTGGTGTGTGAGCCATCTGACATTACACTGATTGTTCATTACATGTGATTTTCCACCAATCTGGTTCCAATGGCTTTGGTACCAAAAAAAAAAAAAAAAAAAGATAATAACTGGGCCACAGCAAATAACCTGTTTACTAGAGGTGAGTTTTAAGAAAATCAACAACTATAAAGCTTTGAAAGCTTTGAATGCATAAGATGGTTTAAAAAAGTTAAAGCTTCAGAACTGCAACACTTTTTAGCTACAAGAATACAAGTATGTCTGGAGTATGTCTGCAGCTTGCCTGACTAATTAATGGGCTATTATTAGCTTGTTGTACTTGTTGTGCATGAATGTCGAAAAGCATTTGACATCTACGTAATGTTTTTGCTTCAGTCAGTGAAATAAAATCTAAATGGCAATAAATGACTAATAATCAATGCGTCATGTTTCATTAGCAGGAGCAATGGCATACAAGATAAATGCTTGGGGTAGTATGGTGAGCTTTTTTGAGCTTCACATGATGTCATCATGTTAGAATGTTGTTCCCTCGTCAAAAACATAGCTGGAGCATCGCTCTGATTCTCTCCATGCACGTTTGAGAAATCCTTGAATCTCCCGTGGCAACCATTCGAGGGTGCCAAAAACGTTTGCTCTCACAAAGCGCCACCTATTTCCACAAATCCATCTGACAGAGCACCTCTCCTCCATATCTCTCCACTAAGCTCCTCCAGACTAGCGGCAGCTGGAATTAGCAAACACCTGGTGGAAATGCATGTATGCTGAGCTTATCATACAAATTACTTCTCACTGTAATGCTCCTAAGAACGACCGTTAACTGAGAGGCACTGTTGTGACGACAAGCTGAAAGCAGGAGCTTCTTAAAGAGACAGAGGTCCAATTTCAAGGCGTCAAATTAGGAAGTCAGATTTCTTTTAAGTTATGTTTTGATATGTGCAGCATTTCTAACAACTGAAGGTAAAACAGTTACTTGATCGTGCTATGAAATGGCACACGTGTCTGAAAAGAACATGGTACTGCCTCTTTTAATAGCTAAGTTTCATCTTATCATTAAGGTGATACGATGAAACTGTAATGTTTTGATCAAGGTTGTAGACTTCTTCAAACTAATTTTCTTTTTTTTTGATCAGCATAATTTGAGACAAAACTATGAAAACAAAGCTTTCACATAAATAAATAAATACCACTAGCTATCTCTCATTTTCCCACTTTTTGTTAATGTTAACCCTTCAGTAAAGTGCACAAAGTTATTTTCACCACCATTTAAGGAGATATATATATATATATATATATATATATATGTGTTGTCCAACTTATAAACATTCTTATGTCACAAAGTGGTGTCTATAAATCCTGCTTAAAACACTGTGTTTAAGTCCCATTTGCAGATATTCTTTTAAAGAAATACCAATCAGACGGGAAATGCCAGTCTGCAGAGCACAGACTATTAGAGATGCAGACTGTTTAAAACAACATTTATAAATTAGACTGGTGAGAGAGTAAGCCATCAATCTGAAGTGATAACAAGACAATTACAGGAATTTGCTGTCTCTCTGCACTTTGAGAGTCTAGAGAAATGCAGAATGCAACAGAGGGAGGATGAGACTTGTGAAAGAGATATTTTAAGTGATGTAACGACCTGGCTCCATGTTCATGATGGCGCTCTGGCGGTGAAAAGTAAAACTAGCTCGTTGGCAGTTTTTCCACAAAATCAGTCAAGAACTGGTTTTAGCACTAGTAAACTTTTAGTACTCTGCCCCCTCACGTAAACACAACTGGTCAGAGTTATAGTAGTCAGAGCAAAAATATAACACAGTGTAAGAAATAAATCTGCACTTTCAAAACCAAAATGGAAAAAAAATAAAAAATCAACGTCCTCAAGCCTAGGGAAATTCTAGTTTTATGGGATATTTTCTTTGAGTGTTTCCACAGGGAGTAATCTTTTCTCTCTCTTTTTTCCAGCTGGAGATAATGTGAACTTTATATTTAACCACGAATAAAACCCATTAAGTTAACATGTTTTAGAAAAGAAATGTGAAATGTAGGATTTGCAAGTTCCGTAACATGAATTCGCTTTTCTCTTACAGTAAAGGGCCTTTTGATTAGGTCTACGGTTTACTGCGGTTTAAAATATATACGAGTAACATATAAATTGTAGCTATATAGGACGGATTTTCATGTCAACTTTTCCAAAAATAAGAAAAATAAAAAATACCTGCCTGGGAAGCTAACCGTCAAATGGCGCGAGCGCTTACACGCCCTCGAAACTAAACTTTAACAGCTTCAATTATGCCTCGTCTATATTTTCACTCCATACTCGTCTTCTTCAGCTGAACATCGTCACAGATCCAGGTTTTCGTTTGCTGCATACAAACATCAAAATATGTGAGTCAGTTCATACGAGCTCGCTCTTGGTTTTGATTTTTTTTTTCCATACTCATAAACGCGTCTCTTTGTTGCCATCTTGCCGGCGGTGACAGGTAAGTAATAATTATGACACCAAATACTATGCAAGTCACGCAGCCAGGCCACTCACCTGTCATTCAACAAGGTCACGCCCTTAATAACGCGCAGCTATAAACGGTGCCACTCACATAGCTGCTACAAGAGGACAATGAATGACCTAGACTAAATCATTTTCTCCGCAACTTAACAAGGTAACGAGTTTTTTCCTACTTCCCTGCTGGTTTTTATCACTTATTTTAGCCCTGGAAGGTGGATAAACACAGGATATGAATACTATCAGCACTGAGGATTTCAGCAAACTCACATCAAGACGTGTTCAGTCCGCCCGTGTGTAAACATCCGGCCATTTTATTGCAACCTCCTGTTTTAGAATTGGGGAACTTAGATTGCAGCAACTGCGAGTGCTTTTCCCATTTCATAACCGTACATTTTAGTGTATATTAACTAAATATACACTAAAATGAGGATAAATTACATCCTGAGCATGTCATCACATTCTACAAACTTTAATTAATAAGCCATTAGCTTTATTCAGGTGTTTGCAGCTGTTGGCCCTTGATCTAAACCATCCAGTTTAGATATGACTGTATACTTAGCATAGTTCCTGCTGGAAGGTCAATCACTCCCAATCACCTCTGACTCCGTTCTCTCAGATCCTGTGGAAGATAAGCATCTTTGTTGCATGATACTGCCACCACCATGTTTTACGGTACACACCAGCTTGCATGAACACTAAAGAAAAGTTACATTTTAGTTTCATCTGGTCAGAGAGCCTTTTTTTGTTATATTAATTTTTCATGTATTAGCTCATTTACACAAGGATGAGAGTTCTGCATCAGCTAATGCAGAACACTGCAGCTAATTAGCAACGTCTGTCCCACAGGCTGACATAAAAAGAATGACTGTGATAGAAGACCTGACATGCACAAAGAATATAATTCTCTTTAACAACAAACAAAGCAAAAGAATAAAATCAAACATTAAAATGTTATTACAAAAAAAAAAAAAAAAGAGTTTGAAGTAGAAGAACATAATGAAATTTTCAAAGTTCACCATATTTACTCTGCCGTTTTCCTTTTTCTTCATGCTTCTGGGTTTTGGGCTGTTTCTTTTTCTTCTAATTTTTATTAACAAACCTTTGAGGGCAGAAGCAGAACAGCTGGCTTCCATTTACACATTCAGCAGCTTCTTAAGACGGTTTGTTACTCCGGGATTTACTTAACAGTATCAGAATAAAGTAATAATTTCTTAGTTTTTTACAATTATGTATAGTTTTTCCCTCCATTTCACTATCAATGCTCTACTTTCTGGTGATCTCTCATAAAACCCAGATTAAATACACTAGGAGTTTGTGGTTGTAAGGTGACATGGAAAGAATGAGTAACAAACAAGTGAAGCAACATGAAAAGAAAAAGGTCGGCCAGTCTCACTTACCGCTTTTTTTTGCTTAAAGGAAAGTTTATTTCTGGAACTTTTACAAAGATTTACAGGAGATTAGCAGCAGCAAATCTTTCACATATCAGAGACATATAAAGGACACGAGTTTCACATTTTGTTAAAGATGTTCTTGCTTCTCTTCAACTCATGATCTGACTCCCTCCTCTCATCAAAATTAGATCAAACATGAAAGCCATGACATCTTTTACTGCATGTGCTAAATTCGTCTTATTTGGGACAAAACCTGGATTTTGACCCAATTAGTCAAACGGCAATCCTGCCACAGTCATAGGGTGTGTGCAGGAAGACATTTCTTTACACATGAGATGTCTTGAACAAATGTTTCATTCTGAGTTTAGTGGGTGTAACTCTCTTTGGTTCTAGGTATCTCCAGGTTTTGTTGGAAATCTGCATTTTCTTTTCTTTCTTTTCTCTTTTTTTTTGTTTTTTGATTGAATTGTCACAGGATAAGAACACGTTTGTAAGCCTGTGGCGAAATCAGGTCTGCATTTAATGTCTATCACGTAGCGACGTGCAAAAGTTAATCCCGGGTAATCACGTTACGCAGCCGCTACAGCGCCGGCTTCCTGAGAAAACAGAAGCCTGCAAGGGACTATTTTACATATTCGAAGCTTGACAAAACAATATATTTTGATATTTACGTCTCCCGACAAGAGAGGCTTTGAGGACGGATTCCCAGAGGAGCTGGATTTGTGTGGAAAAGCTGAGAAGATTTCTTGGGATGTTTTATGTGAGGTTCTTTTACTTTGTTTTTACATCGAGTCTGTGTTTTTTCTCTGTTGGAAAAATTGATGTGGCCATAATTTGAAAAGTCTCTCCGACGCTTTTGTGTTGTAACAGATACAGTCCACCATTCACCAAGTCAAAAGGTCAAAGGTTGAACCAATCACTTAGCAGTGGATCTTTAGGAATGAAAGCAAATGAAAGACATTCATGATGGAGAATCCGATTTTAATAGAATCTAAACATCTGCTCTGCTTTTGAGGACCACTAGAAGTCAGCAGTTTTCTTTGTTTTTGTTTGTTTTAAATGAATAGTGTTCTTCTGTTTGGATGGATTCTCATCTAATCACGTTTATTTGTGTAAGTTGTAGATCTGGAATTTGCTTTTCCTCAAGAGTAAAACCGATTATAACTCTTCCTGAACAGAGCTCACTCTGACCTTCGCAGCTCGGCTCTCCCTGTGTGTTCGCCTTTCAGACTTTGATCTGAGACTTATCTCAAACTTTCTCTTGTGTTCACTCTGAAGCTGGGAACAGAGCAACGAGCAGCAGCTCAGTTGTAGTTGAGAATTTATGTTATTTCTCTTCATTCCAACGTCCAAGTTGATCATGAGAACAAATCGGACCACAGCTTCTCTAATGCCCAGACACCTCCAGCCTGGAGAAGGCCTTCCACCATTTTTAAGACCAAGACCATTCTTCTTCTGTGAAAAAATGAATATGTACATGAAGAAAACCAAAAAAAGTTCAAGGTCAGACAGGTGTGATGGTTTGGGTTTGTTTTATGCCAAGAAGTTATTGAATTCACCATGACCTGCTCTGTTTACCAAGGTATTCTAGAGTCAAATTGAACTTCATCTTTCCATTTGCTAAAGCCTGGCCAAAACTGAACTGGATCACATCTCAACATGGCTCCTCTATTAACCCTTTGATAACGTTTTTGCCAGTGTTTCACTGAGTAGAAGCTGGGATAACAATCTCAGCAGAGGTGCAGCTCCACCAGGTGTTTGCTGATTACTGCGGGCTAGTCTGAAGGAGCTGAGTGGAGCGGTGGAAAACTGCAGCTTCGAGGAGCTACGTCCTTGAAGACAGTGCTAGGTCCAACCATGCGTTTTGCACAGCTGAGTGGTTGCCACGGTAGATTAAAGGATTTCTCGAACATGCATGAAAGAATCAAGGCAACACTCTGGGTATGTTTCTGACGCGGGGAATAACTTAATAACTTGATGTAAAGTTTAAAAAAGTTGATTTTACATAATACTGCCCCTTTAAGGAAGACATGCATAAATAAATGCATTTATTCGTTACTTTGCTTCAGTTAATCTGTTTCCTACACACGGCTTTATTGTATACAATGACATGATTTGATCTGTTATCCGTTTTAGGTTAGATTTGAATACATTTGGTATTCAAAGGTATACTACTTCTGAATACTTCGTCTTCCCCATGTTGTCCTTAATCACGAAGACCCTTGACCTCAGTTTTTTCCCTGACTGTAAGTTATAAATGGCTAGCCTTGCCATCTACAAACATGTGATTCAGCCAAAAACAAAACATAAACTCTCTAATTATTGTGTGTGTTTTTTTTTTTGTTTTTTTTTTTTTAAGCTCCATAACACTGGCAGAGCAAATCAAAGCGTTCCTCTGTCTGTTTAGCTGAACTCCGCTGCTGGCTCCCTAAAACACTACCCCCCCTTTAATTAATCTCAAAGTCCTGTTGTCTCCGAGAGACACCGCGTGCTGTCGGAAACTCTTTGAATGTCGCGAAACTTTTACGGAGGCTCCTCTGTGTTTAATCCTCCTGTCAAATTGTCTTCGACGAGCAAATATTGACGACGTCCTTCCCAAAATATTTCCTTTGTGCCGCCACCTCGGCTCGACAGGCGGCCCTCTGTGACGGATTATGAGATGGATGAGCCATAAGCCGCTCCAAGGTTGTATTGTTCCCCAGCCTGCCACCACCTCTCCTAAGTGCTCCAAAGCCTAATTCTTCTTGCAGGCGTGTGAGGATGGGGGGATGGGGACCCCATGGCCTCAGACCAATCAGTCTCTCAGCAAGCACACAAAGGTCCCGCTGCTTCTACAACTGGAAACTTGGCTTGACGGGTGGAGGAGGGCACACTGTTGGGGCTGGAGTCAATTACATTTCATTTCAATCAGGAAATTCAGCTGGGCATCTTTTTGGGCCCAAATTGATGAATTACCACATTACCCCACGTTTTTTTTTCTTCTTCTTCTTCTTCTTCTTTTCCTTTTGTATCTGATTGAGTTTAAAGCCTGGGCTAAGTGGATGAACATTGGATGGTGACAGGAATTTCAGCAGGAGCTTTTTACTCCAGAAACAGGTGGCGCTCGCAATTGGACGACAGCGCGCTGGTTCCGTTGCTTCATCGACTCCGATTAGTTCTCTCTCTCCTTGGCAGCAGCGGGATGGTTGCTGTGTGATGGAGGAGTTTGAGCCTCACATACATAGAGAGGGGGATGAAATACCAAAAATAAAAAATTTTAAACAATGCCAGTAATCTTTAGAAAAAGTTTCCTGTTGTGTAAAATATAACCCCAAACAAAAAATGTGTGAAAACGGCAGCAAAAAAAAAAAAATCAATAAAATCAAGCCACAACTGATAATATTTTTGTTATTTTCAGCATTTGTATCCTCATCCTTTTTAAGAGTTACGCTATTAGCATTTACCAAACATCTAAATTTTTCTTAACTTCAGAAATGTTGCTTCAGAAGATTGGTATTCAGAGCTATAATCCAGGTCCAGATTTATAAGGCATAACATGCATAATACACTCTCGGGCTCAGTTTTTGGAAATCTTGAGATGTCCCCACGCCAGAAGGAATATTTACTTTGATTCTGTCCAGGGAGTTGTGAGTCCCCCAGTGGGAGGTGACAGGAAACCAATGGGAGTCTCCAATATCGGATCATATGCCTGAACTACCTCGGCTGACTCATTCTGATGCAGAGGAGCACCAGCTACACTCCAGATTGCCCCCCTTGCAAGGGTCAGAGGGCAGACAAACTGCTAAAAAGAGAACGTTGCATAATGATGCAAATTAAAAAAAAAAAAAGACATCCCAACATTTGTCATTTTCTTTAAGTAATTGTAACATTGTCAATCAGTTCAGTTTAGTTTTATTAGAATATTTCTCAAATTCATAAAATCAATGTGACAAAATTGAAGTGAAAAAGATACACCAGTAGAAAGGGAGCAAAAAGAAAATTAGAAAATAGAAATAGCATTTTTAAATGTGCCATGCTCTTAAATTTCGACATGATACTTAGTAAAACGACTGTTGGTATTTCTGTTTGCAGCTACATTGTATCAAATTCTTGTTGCTTCTTCCTACTGTCATTTTATGTAGTCGCTACCAGATTTCCAATAACTCAAGGGAAACTCCAGTTTCCTTTCTAATCAAACACAGTAATCAACCAGGGTTTGTTTTATAGTTACCAAAAATCACATATTTCTTTTATTCCAACTTACATACAACCTGATCTGCTTGTGGAGTTTCACTATTTCATCAACTGTATTATATAAAAAGGTCCCAATACTGAGCCTTGAGGGATTCCACATTTACAATCTTTAAATTTTATCATTAATCTGAAAAGCAAACCGCTTTTCCTGCTGGAGTCTAGGGAGCATGTCAGGGCGCATATGGCATGTGTACAACACTACGCCATATGTTTAAAAGTAAAAGAAAAAAAAATTATATATATAATATATACATATATATGTGTGGGCGTAATCTTAAAAATGTTTCTCTTTGCGAGCGTTTGTCTCTTCCTTCCTCCATTTTTTTCCTGACAGGAACTGCCTGCGTAGCTGCAAACATTTTAGAGACGCACAGTGCAGAAAATTCGGTCCACTCAGACGTGTCGAGCATAAACCAGGCTTAGGAAACGACTACTGCACAGCTACGGATGTGAAAATGAGAGCTTGGAAGACGAATACAAATACAGCCTGTATAGGTTTAGCTTAAATAACAAGGCTGACTCTTAATGCAATGTCTTTCCAAAAGATTAAGTAGTAGCCCACTTCTTACTAGGCAGTAAATACTGTAGGTGGCCCCAATTGACTCTTTGACATAATTCGTTTTGTACAAGCTTTAAAAAAAAACCCCAAAAAAACCCAAAACCCTCCTAACCATTTTTCCATCCAATGAAGTATAATACGCACATGTGAACTGAATGAACGCTGCAACCATTTCATCAATGAGTTCATTGTAGTTCAGGTCTTTTTCCAATTTAAAAGGTTCACAGTGAGCCTTTGCTCCACTCAAGCACATCACATCATCTTTTGTACAAGAAAAACCAACAGCACATGATCTCATGGTGTTTATCTAAAGAGGCTTAGTAAAAACTGCATGCGCTTAATTGTTCGGCGTAACAGCAAACAGCCCTTGTTTATGTGAACTTGGATGTCTGTTCCCATCCGGAGAAATGCAGCCGATCTGGAAGACAGGAAAACAGAAGACGAAGAAGAAGGAAAAAAAAAGAAAAAGAAAAAAGGCCACCCACAGGGCAAGTAGCTGTCATCACTAATTCACTAGAGGCTCAGTTCACTCAATTCTTGGGCAACCTCTCTGACAAAAAAAAACACCTTCTATTGAAGATCTTTACAAAGGAGACCTCTTACATTCTCAGCCTGGGAGATTACTGGGAGGGCTGGTACAATTACACGTCCTCAGCCTGAATGGAGCGGAGCACAGAGTTGTGGCTAATCTGCAACTCAAACAAGACTAAATCTAAGCTAATCAACGGCGAATCACAATGCCAGGCACTGGCAAAAAAACATAACAACCCATCATGTGTGTGTGTGAGAGAGAGAGTGTGTTGATGAATCACGCAATGCTTTTCAAACCGTGGTGAAACACACCCTTGGGCTTGAAACAGCTTAGTCAAGGAGCCATTCAACACATTTGAGAGGAATACACACACACACACACACACACGCACGGCAATGCAGAAACAAGTGAAAACATAAAATTACATTGTGCATGAAATATGTCAGGAACAGCCTGTCACAGCAGCAGTTAAGGAGCCAATACAGCAGAGTGTGTTTTTGATGTAGGTGCTGAATATGTAATTAAAGCACCTCATGGAAAGCAGCAACAGTGGACTCCAAGATCATTTTTATGTAAAACTGTGACTATTTTTTTTTATTATTTGAAGTGAATATTGCAGCTGTAGCATTTTTATTTTAGTATTTGTAGGGGAGTTACTTCAAAAGGCTGCACTCCAACTATAGACTACTTCTTTTTATGTAATAATGGATCTTTAACCAGGAGTTATTGTAGTTTCTATGAATATTACTTGATGTTTCTACCAAGTCAGTTCAAGTGCTAATCTAGGACTGGGGCTAAGCTTGATTTTAACTGGTTCCATTTAAAACAACAACAAATAAACCAGTTAATATCGAGCCTAAAGGCCAAGTCCTCATTTGTGTTCATGATGTCCCAATTGGTGTTGAATTTGGGGTTTCAAATCTGCGTTTGTAAGCTGTAAATGTGTGTTTCACTGGAGGGTTTTAGATCTGTTTTATAAGCTAAAAACACGAGTCGCCTTTGCGTGTCAGATCAGTGTTTGTAAACTGCAAACAAGTGTTATATTTATGGTGTCAGACCTGTGTTTAAAACTGCAAAGATGATCCAGATTTGAGGTTTCATATCTGTGTTTATAAATCCTCCTGAGCGACATTTATGGTTACAAACAGGATGCGTAAACACAAACGGGAAAAATGTAAGCCCTAACCAGTATCCACTCAACTTCCTATTAATATTTTCTAAAAAAGTGTGCTTTGTCCTAAGCTAAGCAGCTAAAATTGACATTAATTTAGCAATTTAGAGTTTTAAATGCTGCTCACAGTGAGTGCCAATCAGTTTGTTCTCACCATTAATGAGTTTTGGGTCGTACTTTAACCTACATATCCATTCAATAGAAGAAGAAACTCTCAGGCAGTTAACTTGATGTAATGTAAACAAAAAAAAAAATATTAAACTACGAAATTCCCTTTTATTGCCCTCACAACCTAAAAATGGGTTTCACTGTCAGAGGAACAGACTGACAGTGAAACCCTTTAGTCTATGCAGGTACTATGAAATAATTTTGACTCAACCTTGTTAAGTCATGTCCACATTCCAGTCTGCATTAAAAATGAAACCAGAACACACCCATCAACGTATGTCGTCTCCTGAGAAATCCTCTCAAGAACATATAGTTAGTAGAGCTTAAGAAAGGATTCATCTGAGGAAGATTTTTTTTTTTTCCCCTCAAAAGCTGAATTATGCAGTGACATTTTTATCTTAAGTTTGCTTCAAAGAAAACAATTTGTAGGTTTGTTTCGCTTTACGGGGAACTATGTCAAGTTGAAGTCCAACCGTGACTGGTTGATTACGCTGTGTTTCCATTCAGGATGTGTCCATGTCCAATCTTTTCTTGACTTTTGCTTTATGAAAAACACACCAGGATTGCTGTCTTCTAGTCTTTTCTCCTTATAGTCTAAACTTCTTTATCATCAACCACATCTTTGTGTTTTCTGCCCTGCCTCGTTCTGAGCAGAGGTGACTCACAAACTGCATGTTTGGCAACATTTTCCAACATTCTATTACACACACTTAATAGCATGCGCTGCATAGTTTAACCTTCTCTATCACTGCTGCGATCTTGGGTCTCAGTGGGCCTTGCAGACTGAACCCACATGTGGGCTGCGTTTCATAAGACCATTTGTACTCAGTTTAACACGCTGAAGTGACAGACTGGAACTACGCAATCAGCTACAACAACAAGAGCTATGAACGCTGGGTGTTAAGAACGTTGCCGACATTTTCCGAAATGATCAGTAACGTAGATCATCAACATCCAGCACCAACTGTTTTACGGAGTTTGCTGTGGAAAACGGGTTTGAAGCTCTGTGGAGATGAGCAGGAAGGACACACCCAGGAAAGATAATGCATGTTGTTTAGGCTGAAAATACCCATGTGTCCAGGCGTTATCCTCCGCTCTGGCATGTTGCTACACGTACTCGGAAGGAGGATCGAATTCCATTGAAGGTAAATCCCAAACGGAGGGCTTATCAGAACCAGCAACTCTCAGTGGGTACTTAGTCGTCCTCCACGCTACCATTTCGAGGTGAAAACGAAATTCAAAAAAGAAAAAATAAATAAACGAATGTTGATTGAGGATGACTGATTGCAGTGTTCAGTCAGAGTTAACCGTCTTCTGCATTCCTGTTTCCCCTGTTGGTTGTCGCCTTTGGCATCGACCCCCCCCCACCCCTCGCTGCTGTAATCAAATGGTTTCATTGAAACTAATGACATGGCTGTGCTTTTTTAACAAAGTGCTATTGTTCGTGTAAATGTGGCCCTAAGTGAAAGACGGGTAATGACAGGCCAGCCTCTAGCGAGGGAAGTCGAGCTGCATTTCTCTAGTAGCCGTTTAGGCTCTGCTTGAACTGCTTTTCTAATCTGTGTGCGACTACAAGAGCAGTTTGAATCTTTTTTAAACACAATTTCATAGGGATTTGCAAAAAAAATAGTCATTTACAATAATAATCAAATTTTTATTGGACTGCTGCAAATTCAAGTCATCAGAATCAAAGATTCAAACAGCATTGGTCATAAACTCCAGTCCAGATTGAGACCAGAAAATGTGAATGTGCCGTGTGAGCAAAGAGCCTTTCCTCTAGTGTCACACTGCAGCTGATGGGACCAGCCCCTTCTTGGCACCCTGGTGATAGTGGCTCTCCAGCTTCCCTGCAAGAAAGAGGGGGAGTGGAGAGGGTGGTGGAGTAGAGGAAGGGTGGGAGGAGAGAGAAGAGGAAGGGATGAATCAAAACACCATCAAAGGGACAGAATGACCTTTCTGAGAGCTCAAGGGCTGCTGATTACAGGCGGCCTCGGGTTGATGCACAGAGACATCGAGATGATGAAGGAAAAGACCAATGAGACCTTTTATTCAACAGAGGAGACGGGAAAATAGCTTTTGTTGGCAGCAAAACAAGACATGCTTTAATTCAGAGGTTTAATTACAGGAGCATTAAATGCAACAAAAACCCGAGACACAACGAAACGGCTAAATGCTACGTCTTCAAGTTAAGTTCGACAACTCGGCCAAATACACCAGGCCTGTATCACCGAAGGGAAGGTTTTTAATTAAGTTATTATTATTGTAATGTCTTAGAACAGAGGAAATAAAATGTTTTATGAAAGACAAATAGATTATTATGACAGTCTTGATGTCATCAACGTAATGTATTTGTGAAAATCTAAACATCGGATAAAAAAAATATATAGGAGGTGTCATCAGCATAAAAAGACTGAAAAAATAAACATATTTGTATCTATGTTCAAAGAATTTACTCAGGACCAACATAGATCCCTGTGGAACGCCAGTATTTCGAAACTGGACTGTTCAAAACTCCTAGTGTCTGTTTTGGTGGGGATAATTTACAGTGATGCTACAGAAATCTTCTCCATCTTTTATTTACTCATTTTTAAATGTATTAATTCATACAAAATTCAAATTAAGACATTGGATTTTGCATGCATATATTGAAGAACTTTTGTTTTCTTGCAGTGATTCCAAATGAAAGTTATACGCTTCAGTTGATGTCTTTATTATACTTGGCCAAAACTGAACTAATAAAGTTCTTAGTGACAAACCATAACTAGCTAACTATGTGATGTGTGATGCTAGCGACCGCAAATACTTTATATGCATTGATGTTGGGATGAAAGTCTAAGGTTTCAGAAGCTGGTGAATGCACAACTCTCATTTCTTAAACATTTTGTTAAACATTCCAAGTTTCTTGAAGTTGCCCTCAGACGTATCATCTCCTGGCGTGCACGCTATGACAAAAATCTGATCTTGAGGAATTCATTCAGGACACACCCACAACACACGTGCAAATAGATTTACAACCACGCCACAAAAATAAACTGGCCAACTGGCTTTAGGCTCGCATGTCCTTTGATATTTTTGTTGAGAAAGTGTAAAACTAATTGTTTCACAAAACATACCTACAATCTAATGAGTTATTAGATTGTAGTGATCCAATGACAGGAAGGGTTAAAGTTAAACCACTTTTATGACGTAAAAGTCGCCAAAGAGCCGAATTGGCGAGCAGGTGAAAAGTGGGGATCGAACCCCACTTTTATATCACCCCTGTGATAATATACAGTATGTAACTGTATATTATAACAAGAAAACATAAAAATGTCTTATACTAACATCTAGCAAAGAGTATCGTTATAACATGAAGAAAAGTATTTGGGAATGTTGCTCTGTAGATGCAGATAACAGGTCATTTGGATGCTAACACCAACACTAATTTCTGATTTTGACGATAAAAATACAGAAGAAAAGGAAAAACCAGAAACACCACTGGATCAAAACTATGCAACTGGTTTTGGTTCAGAGTTGAAGCTGATCAATTTAATCTATAGTTGAATAATCAGGAGAAACAGCTGAAAGCTGTGAGTGAAGAACATGTTAGCTTCTATAATACCATTCATTTATCATTATTTTGTCTGACGGTCCACAGAATGTAAATATCCGAGCACGTCTGTCAAGAGTGCATCTTCAGGAAGGATTTCTGCACGTTGTTATTCATATAAACGTTGCTGGCCATGAAAGCAACAAACGCCCCTGCAAGCCACTGACCAGAGCTGACCTCCTAATCTACCGTAACTGCAACCTTTTTCTGTCAATACAGCATCCCCAGTATTGATCACATTTCTCCATTAGAGCTCATCCTCCCAAACTACGCGCTGCTGCTTTTGTCCTTTTCTGCAGAACAACCCCTGCTGGATTCCGATAACCCGTGTCGACCTTGTCCTTAACTGCAGAGCAAATAATAACCCCGTGTCTCACCGCCTCACACAAGCCTCCCGTTTGTGAAACCGCAGCATTAGCCGGCTGTTTTCTCTCCCCCCGTGTCGGAGGCAGGGATGAGAATGATACGAGTGTGACAGGCAGGAGCTGCAGTTGTCACTCGTGCTCTCTTTTTTTCATGCTGTCACTTTATGGCTGAACTCTGTGGGTAGCAGCGGCATAAACACGGTGTTTAGCACAAGCGCTGTTTGCTCACCGTTTCCAAGCCCATCTTGAACGGCTGTCAGTGTGTCAGTGAGTGTTGCTTCGGCATGGAAACATCTCCAGATTTTTTAAAGTTTTTATTATTATTACTATTTGGTAGAGGCTGCCAAGAGGTTATCCAAGATTACATTAAAAACAAATTCATCTTAGCAGAATTTCACGGCAAGTTTAAAATGCTTTTTGAAACATTCAGCAGACAAGGGCCAGGGAGCAGATCCACTGTAGCGTGTCTGTTAGATGGGTGTGTGTGTGTGTGGGGAAATAAATATTAGATGGTAAGAGCCCAACAACTGTATCATAAAACCCAGAGATGGCAGTTGTGCTCAGCAGAGCCCGAGTCTGAGCAGTGTTGTGCCAGCATAGGCAGGCTCTCTGTGTTCTGGGAAGCTAATCGTCGAACTCCTCCAACTGGTTCTGTCCTCTCCAGCTCTCCTTGTGGGTGTTTTGTACGTGGTGTGGAAAGCCAGAGCCAGAATCAATATTGTGGGAAATTTGCTGCGGTAATTTATTATTACTTTTTTTTTGTCTTCTTGTCATAACACGGTGACGTTTCCGTGAGACGCCACCGTGTTATTGGCAAAAATGAAAACAAGCTGATTGTCAGAGTCAAAGCAAGCGAGGAGGGACTGAGGACTCAGTCTGTGGTTAGCTCCCTGTGCTCATGAGTGCAAAGCCAAGCGTAAAAATTCAAGAACAGCTACTGGCTCTGCAAACAAAGCGTTAATGTAGAGGTAGAGCGTTGTAAATATGTTCGCCGGTTTAAGGGACTCATGTTCTTAGAAAGAGAAAGGCAGATTTACTTACATGAAAGCATGAATCATTTGATGACACTAGAGCCAGACAGCGAATCTTTTGTCAGCTTCCGGGGATTGCTTTGTTTTTTTGTTTCAGCATTATGGTTATTAATACGCTATGGTGTGGTTTTAACATAACATCTGCAAACTTCCTGTTCATCCCGTTGGAGGACACACAATACATGATTACAGGACTTTGAAAGATTAACGAGGTCAAATGTCTGTTACTCTAAAGTGCGGCCATTGTTACAAAGCAAACATTATCAACAAAGTGGTGACATTAATTATTCTGAAAAACAGCACCGGGTCATTTGGTTGCTTTGTTACTTTTTAAAGCAACTTTTTCTAGAATAAGAAGGATTTCATTACCTCTGGATGTTTTGCGCCAACCTCGAGTCAATTTGTACAGGATGTCTCAAACGTGCCATTATGCTAATTTATGGTCTACTTATAGTCTAAAGTTACTTCATGTGGTAATGCAACTATAATATTTACCAGCAAGTTGGTCATGTTATTTAGGTTTGATCAGGGCGTTTAATGTAACATAATTCAGATGACTGAGCAAAAGCGAACATCAGAATCACAATCTATCGAAAATAGTTGTAAGACTTCAGCAAATATAACGTTAAATTTATTTGCACCGCTTGATTTAGAAGGACTTTTTGGAACATGTATCTCTCTCTAATATGCCACAATGCTTTAGTACGAAGAGAAATGAACTGATATGCAATTGATGTGAATTGGCAAAAGCGGATGGTGAAACTTTGGTTGTTTCTGAAGAGCCAAGTGAAAATGTAATGTGGTTGCAATTTAGGCCATGGTTTACCAAATAAAGCTCGACATTGCTTTAACCATTAAAACAATACGAATTTCTTTTTTTTATTATCCTAAAAGTTTTCATTTCCCTCTCTTTAGTTTTAAAAACTTAAAAAAAACAAAAAACAAAAAAAAACAAAAACACATTTTTGTTTTTTTCATATTTTATTTTGAAATGGAAAAACTAAAAAACAAACCATACACAGATTTGATTTAAAGTTTTTACCCAGTCTCTTTGTATTTTAACCTGGTGGGTATTTTAGCCGGTGATGTCACTGACAAACCCCTTTGTTCATCTGGTAATTAAAAGTGACTAATTGCTTTAGTCTTCAACAAGTTCCTTAATTGTTTAGCAGCTTCTGACAATCGGCACTTTTTGCCCCGCCCTCCCTCCTTCATTTTATTTTTTAGACACAAACTAACATTTGAACACCGTTTATATATCAAAAGAAAGAGAAAGCGAAAGATGCAGTGTGCTCTTTGACCTGCTCAGGAAACAAAGGTGTTAGAAAGGTGACTGCTGCTCGCCGATGAGATGTTGCTGCGTGTTGCAGCAACATCTCTGCAACACGCAGGGACACGTGTGGCAATACAGCTGTTGTTTCACATCCCTTTCAAGTGCTGCCTCAGCTTTGAGAGGTGATGCCAAAAATAAAAGCACCAGGTGCCGGACGCGGCGAAAAACCAGAAGTCTTGTTGGCTGAGCTAGACCACGTTTTGGAAATGTGGCCTAACCGTCTGCTGCAGATTAGCCGCAGAAAGCCGTCTATAGCTACAGCTGAGAAACTGAACCGTGTGAAAAGTGAGAGATGGTTGAAGTGGTTTAAGCTTCTAGATAAAAAAAACAAAACAACAAAAGATAAAAAATGCTTTTCCAGATTTCCAAAGAATTGAATGTTGCCGACATCTTTCCCTGACGAATCGTAACTTTGAATGACCTCTTTAGCATACTAAGGATTATGGGATCTTTGGCTACAATAAAACAGCTTAAACTCCGCCTGTGGAGGACAAGGTTCAGATCTGAAGAAGAAAAGCTGGAACCGCAACACATCTGATCCCACGACTGATTAACTGGTACCAGTATTACTAAAGAGAGAAGCTCAACACCGGCTCTGCTGATAAATGAAAGGCAACCGCTTAGGAAGCGTCTTTCAGACAGTTATCTCCCCTCATTAAATCGTATCTCTCAGCAAACAGGAGAACAATAACAAGGTTTTGAGAAACTATTTGCTGTCAACCGGAGGACAACGAGTGGGAGGACAGAAACCCTGGGTCTTACAAGCAGACAGCTGCCAGGAGACTCCGACCAGAAACGTTAAATATTCCCTGTGAAAAAAAAAAAAAAAGCGACTTTGGCTAATGGCTCCGGAGCTGCTGAGCTGTCGCATTTCAAAAATAGGTGCTGCGGAGTCAAGAAGAGCTTCAGGGGAATGCAAGTTAAAGAAGAAGAAGGCGAGGCGTGAAGGAGTGGGCGGGAAAAAAACAGAGAGATGGCAAAAAAAAAAGAGGAGACAAGAGGGATGGGGATGAGAGCGGGGGAGCGACGGAGGACACGGCTGGTGGAGGCAAAAAAGAGAGAGAAACAGAAAGGCAGGACCATCGATTGGCTGAGATAATTTCCCATTGATTGCTGCACTGTTTGGAGATTGCTAGAGAGAAGGTTTATTGCCCGCGCGCTGCAGCTGGGGATGGAAGGCCATAAAATAAGCACAGGTTGTCTGCAGAGGGCCAGCTCCATCATCAAGACCATAAAAACACACGCCGAGCCACACAGACACACTTAGACGTCCACTAAACTTAAATAGTCTTTTCCCATAATAACAAATATAACTACCCGCATACTATTACTGTAACAGATAATGGGAAAGCACAGCTCGCTGCAGATGGAAAGCGGCTGCGCGTAATCCCTTGAAAATCCAGGGGCAGGAGTGCAAAGAGTATTTATTAGAACGAAATAGAGGTCTGCTGACATCCTCCCCAACATCAATAACACGCAGTCCATCAGCCTCCTTGCAATAATAATCATAGGAATAATTGGCTGGTTGCTGTTTCTCTCAAAGAGCGACTGCCCACGCACTGAGAAATGGGAAAAAAAAAGGATGAATCCTATTTTCCCTTTGTATCTTTTTTTATTTTAATCACACATCAATCCCAACGCACCTGAATAATAAACCCGGAACAGCTATGCATACGGCACGCACTTTAAACCGCACGTTAACACACCTTGTGCAGGCACACTCTGGCATGAGGAAATTGCTTCGTGCCTACAAATGGTGACACAGAAAAGGGAGATAAAATGGAGCACCCGGCAGCTCTCTGATTGAATGTAACACCTTGAAAACTATCTGTTTCAGTGATTCCCAATGGGTTCCCACAAAAAAAAAAAAAAAAACCCAGCTCAGAGTCTGTCACAAAGAAACCGAGGCGAGAGTAAGAAGTTAAGAAGTAGCTCAAAGTGAAAAGGGCTCTTTCAAACCTTAACTTAATGGCAGGATTCAGTGGCTTGAACTGGGAGCCAGAGTCGAGGAATATTCCAAAAAAAAGAAGCTCAAATCAAATATGTGCTTTATAAGAAAGTACATGACAGGCAAAGAACCTTCAGTTCAGAATCTTAGAAGATGATGTTTGGCATTTTGGTTGTATAACCTAAACCTCTTCTATAAGATATTGACTTTTAATTTGGAATATGTCGGAGATGAAAAGTGGAGTCAGAAAAAAAAAAAAAAAAAAAGACTTGGATGGTTTATGTTCGGCTGATCAACAGAGTTATCTCTTAACCTACTATTAGTGACATCTCGTAGTTTTGTAGGTTTTGCAAAAGTTTTCAAAGCAGATCTTTATTTAAAAACGAGTCTAACGAAACACGGCTTGCTTATAATAAGTGCTGCAAAACACTCTGGGATTCCTCAGGGAACCGTTAATGGACCACTGCTATTCTTTACAAATATGTTGAGTATTGGTTAACTGAAATCTTTGAACTTTTCAGCATTTATCAACTTTATCTGCATCTTTTATGTGGTAATATAGCCAAGCAATCTTTTTGACAGCTCTCTATGAAATATTCCCAATATGATGTGGTTTGTTGATTTAAACTACCAACTCCAGATTCGTATTAGAATTTATGGTACTTTTTTTAAAAAAATTTTCAGATGAGCATTTAGATTGATTCAAATAAATATAAAATTGACTCTAACATTTCTAAAGACATGAGCAAAAACACCTAAAGTTGAATATTTTTTAAAGTGCAGCTCTGATTCTGCTGTGACCGTTCAAAACCCAGCAGTGAGGCTAAGCGGTGGATCATTGAATTGGAATTCAGACTTAAAGAGAATAAAAGCTCAGTCTGAATGTGTCCAGAGCTAAATTGAAAGACAGACTGCCCAATTGACTCGCCTCTTGTGAGGTGGAAGACTAATGGGTCGTTTCCTGGAGCAAAGTGATCAATTTAATGCCTCGAGATTTTCACGTTTCTACAGCTGGACATGCGCAGCGCTGGTCCTTAAGACAGAAGAACTGGAGTAGTTTTGTGTTTAGATGAGTACAGGTTGAATCCGATATTCCAAAGCTTGTGTAGTGTTGAGAGCGTTGCAGACCGCATGAGAAATCTTAAAAAAAGAGGTCATATCTGGCTTTAGCTATGCATTCAGTTCTAATTGGTAGATCAAAGCAGCACCACAAAAACATTTTTTCTTGATTTCTGCAGATATGGTAAAAGTGCAAATCTGATGGCTTCATTTCTTTCCTCCCCTTTCTTATTGACGCTTCACCCCAGCGATGCTGCCTTTTTATCTTCTCCTCTCCGTCTGGTCGAGCTTGTGCACCTCCAGCTGAAGTCATTTTGAATGTGAAACCAAGCTGACAGCCTCAAGCACTGCAGGAAAGTGGATGTGTACAAAACCCCAGTAGCCAGGGGAGCACAGCGAGAGGGGAGGGAAACTGCCTGGATTCCCATCTCGCCGTTAGTCACACCTAATTTAAATTCCCTTCCTGTGCTGCCGAGCCAGTGAATTTACAAGTGGATAGAGGAGGTGCTGTTTGAGACTTGTGCTGGCATGCTGTTTGCAAGAGGTTAGGAAGACACATCAGCCGTGCTTCCCGCTGCAGAGAACACAGTCTCTTCCCATCTCTGGGTCTGTCCAAACCTCCCTGCCTGGAGCTGTTTCCACAGACGCTCAGGGGCTGCAACGGCTGAGTGATTCCTCCAACCAACACTGCACCGTTGAGCCGATTTAGTCACGCACATGACAGTTTGTCACAACTCTCCAGAAATCCAGAGTCTGACAAGTCGGGGACAGCAAACGCAGTGCTGGGAAGTAGAGCGAGTTTTGTATTTAGCAGCTCATTAATATTGTTGTTTTTTAAAATTGTTGCTGGTATTAGTTGGTGCAGTAAGTTCTTTAGAGCTTAGGATGTTCTTCTAAATTGCATCAAAAGCTCGCGTGCTGTGGCTGACCTAAAGGTCCGGCCTTTTAACACCTCATGTTTAATTCATTAAAATGTGCTGTAAACACTTGCAGGCTTAATCAGGGGTGGTAATAAAGATAGTTTTCCTCTTTTCACAGTAGAGTAATTTGCGCCTTTATTCATAATAACCCAAATACAAATGATGTGAGTCCAGATTTTCAGGACACTACAAGCACTGCTACGCTATATTTGCGTCATGCGTTCATGCTTTGCAAGTTCATGATACGTTAGGAGAGTTGGATATACCCCCAGTGCTGTTTACGGCCACAGCTGACATAAATCTTCAAGGCTGAGGCGCTAAATTCATCTAGTGGCTAAGACGTTGTGTAACGGTCAAGAAAGGAAGGCACGAGTATCACAATTACATGTTTTCGATATGTATTCATACAGTGGTTACACATGTGAGTGTGTGATTATTACACGCTATCCCCAGAAGGTGCTGGTTCGGATTTGACCACTATAAATAATGGACCTGTGTGTATAACAGCTTTGAACGACAGCCCTGTATTAACTTTCTCCATACATGTGCTAACATAATTAGAGTTGGTCTAGTTCTGTTTGAGACAAACCAACGAGGGACTGATCTGCAACCGCGGTGAGATTTTACAGCGTTATTTGAAGGGTGAGATCTACGCCGGTTGTTCAAACATTACTCATTACATTTGCTAGCTTCTACTGACTTTTTAATGGCGAAGCAACAAGCAAAGAGAAAACTGCGTGAGAGTGTAACGTTCTCTTGAGCTAACAATTATACTGCGGCTAAATAAAAAGCAAAATATGTAGGCACGCAGTTAAAAAAACCAGTAATCAACGCTGCAACTTTAGCGTGTTTTAGTTAGCCACAACACGCTAGGCTAACTAATAGGAACATAGAATAGTTGCAGAAAGAATGGCTGTTCTTCTGTCTTGAATGAAGTAAGACATGATTAGATCGAACATGACTTCCTTCGTGGGAGAAGCAGTGGAGTTGGTGGAGGAGTTTAAATACTTCAGAGTTCACCTGGAGAGCAGACTGGACAGGAGTTGCAACGGTAAAGCCGTCTATAAGAGGAGACAGGGCAGACTGTATTTCTAGAGGAAGCTTAGGTTCTTAAAGGTTTGCAACAAGATCCTGCAGATCTTCTATCAGTCTGTGGTGAATGTGTAATCTCTTCTGCCATCATTAGATCCAGGGACTTAAAACGGCTAAACAAGCTGATTAAGAAGGCTGGTTCTGTTCTGGGGACCGTGGAAAATCTGGAGACGACGGCGCAAAGAAGGATTCTTTGTAAAATCACAACAATTACGGAAAACGCTGAATGTCCTCTTCATTAGACTCCTTTAAATTAAAGTTTCCCTCAGTCAGAGGCTTCTTCAGAACCACTGTGATACAGACTGCTACAGGTCACTCTTTCTGCCTGCAATATCTACAACTCTTTGAAGAAAATTGTACAGTTTGAGTGACAACTTTTAAGTTCCCTTTGGGTTTAATAAAGTATTTTTTTTTT
The DNA here is from genome assembly GCF_051168715.1 of Poecilia mexicana. Taxonomy (NCBI): domain Eukaryota; kingdom Metazoa; phylum Chordata; class Actinopteri; order Cyprinodontiformes; family Poeciliidae; genus Poecilia; species Poecilia mexicana. The sequence continues at coordinate 11,968,765 of NW_028263372.1, forward strand.
TACATTTTCATACACACATGGACACATGTTGGACACAACGCCCGTTATACCTGCCTACAGCTAAAACATATAATGTAGGGTCAATTAGTAATGTCTAAAGGGATAGTCCACATTCCTTTTGTTGCTTGTAAAACGTATCTTAGAAAATCATTATCTTATCGTAGAATGTGTCCTTGATAAATTAAATTACACAGTTATTGCCTGAAAGCAGTAGGAGACTTACCATGACAAAAGCAAAAGTTGACTTTTAAGGATTTAGATTTAAATGTTGTGTGAGGAAAGTTGAAAATGACAGCTTTTTACATTAACATGGAGCACAAAGGTTTCTGTATTCCCCAAAGTGCTTTTGCCTCCAGCTGTTTCGCTCTGATTTAAAATCTGGAGTGGAGGTGAAGGGAGAGTCTGGACCATCTGTCCGGGCTCTGGTCGAAAATATGATTCCAATTCAAGCCTCACTTAAAACGTTTCCTTTTTACAAAAAACTGGAAATGTTGCACTTACACACTTAATCCGTCCATAACTAAGACACAAGGAAGGCAGGTTGAAGAAATGAATTTGGATAAACTGGATGAGTTAGTCCATAACATCCAAACGTTGGAAGGATTCTGATCTTTTCATGCTGATTTATCCTCTTCCTATTTAATGATTTGGTCTCACATGAATCAATCAAATAACATTCCTCGGTTGGAGTAGTTTCATTGTCAAGCTAGGGTTTTTTTTTTAGCAAGCTCTTTTTTCTTGTCCTAAAAAGACACTTTCATCATTCTGACTCCAACTGTCTCCTGTGTTGAATATCTGGTCATTCCTCCACAGCTGCACTGTAACAAGACAATTAATCTACACAAATCCCATTATGTGTCACACCATCCCTGCAAACTCATGTCTTCATATCACCAGAATATGTCCCATTGTTCGTAAAGAAATCTTGTCTAAACTAAAAAATGAACTCAGGACTTTTGAAGAGATGGACCTGAAAATCTTTTTATTTTTTTGGGGTGACCCCGGACGAAGGTTCTCAACAAACACTTGTTGCTGAGACAGCACTGGTTTTACGGCGCTTGATCCGCTACGTCTAGGGGGTGGAAATGGAAAGAACAGATGGTGGGGAAGCAAGGAGTCCAGTTAAGCACTGCGAAAACCGTGGTGGGAAAAGCTTGCAGGGATTTAAAGAACGGTGTCAAACACTGTATTAACCGGATAATGATGGCCATTTGTTGCACAACTGTAAATAAATCTAAACAACAAATGTCTTTCGTAATTATATTAGTAGATGCAAATATTACATTCACAGGCCTAGTTGCATCACTATAAGGCCAATGGTGAGTAGAACAGGCTTAAAAAACGACTCTCCTCTCTAGGGATCACATTGCTCTTGTAATAATCTCTGCTTTTCCTCCTGGCCCACATTCCCACTACAAACGTACATAATGAGGAACTTGCCAACAGCAGATTAACTTCCTGTGGAAGTGGACGACCAGCAGAGCTCAGCTTGTGTTTGAACAGTTTAACGTCCGTCAGCCAAACAACGTTGGACATAAATAGGCTGTCAGAAGAAGTCGTGCACACTGAAAGCTCATTGCGTCTGTTTAGTCCGCTGGAAATTAGTGATGAATGTTTCAAAAACTGCTCGGAGCTTAGTTCTGTCAGCTTAAGAAAGTCCAATACGTTCAGTTTTTTCGGGGGGTTTGAGGAATTTGCACATATTTCACTGGAGCTTCTGCCTTCGAAGTTACCCGAGGCGAAACTCATGCGGTAATAAATGCATTATTTAATGTTTGAAGAGTTACTTAGAGCTACAATTTGGGTTGCAGATAGGATACCTTTTAAAGGAGGAATTGGTGTTTTTTTTTTTCAAGCAAGCAAAACCTTCACTTCATCTTGCTCTGAATCGCATGCACAGATGGATATTTCAAATATAACCAGCTGATAGTGAGATAGAAAAATTGCATGTTCTGAATTTAATTAACTTTGCTGAACTTGTCATAAAGGTTTGAAATGAACCAAGGTTTTTATGGCAGCTCACAAGGGTTTTTCTGACACACAATTATCACCAATTATTCCTTTGTATTCAATGACGTATGACAACCTTAAACACATGGGTATCAAATGCAATACATTAGTGATGAAACAGAAACAACATAGGTGTGGCAAAGTGCTGCTCACCACATACAGCTCATCTTTTGTTGTTTTACACAGAAACCAACCATCTCCAACTGGACATACGCATCAGTCCTGGAGACTTTTCATACATACTTTGACGACTGACCATATAGACATTTTCTATGGTCTATTAAAAAACCTATGCAGGTAGATGAGATTATATGACTCCAATTTAAAAATCAGCCGTAGGCTGTCATAGTTACACTGGATGGGTCAGGAAGTCAAGATTTAAGTGGTTAATTTTCTCAACAATTCATCAAAATACTTGACAGAAGTAAATGCACTGGCTAAGCACATACTGTTTTGGTTGTAACTTGTAGGAAACGGAGTCGGCTGGGCCAAAATGGAGATGAATGGATATAACAAATGATTCAGAGCCGTAGAAGAGCAGAACAAATGATATGTTGCAGTTTTGTTCTATACACAAGTTAAGATATAAATATGTGTTATTTTAGCTAACGGTGAAGATTGGACATTAGAAAGAATTGTAAGGAAACAAACAAAAAAAGCCTTCACAAATATTTTATGGGTATTTCTTGGAGTCTCCTATGATGGTTGAAGATAAGTTGAGAAATCCCAAACACTGGAAACCTTTCTTCTGCCGTGAAAGCTACATTAATTTAACCTAGCTATTTAACTCCGTATTCTTGTCTTTCCCCTCACTTTTGTGTTTTCATCGTACTGAATACCATTTTATTTAGTGGTTCTGCGTTGTACGACAGACGCAGTGCTGAGAATTTCCACTCCATCCACAGTTTAGGTAGAAATTTGCTAACCTACCCACACGTCAAAGAAACAAAGAGGAAGACGGATCTCTTCTCTGGCAGCCGTGTGTTACGATGTCCTACTTTGTCACAGCATCGCTCATACCAGACTGTTGCTGTTGCAGACTGCTCCGAGTTAAACAGAAACAGTTTCAAAGAAACCCAATCACTGGCTGTTCAGACACAGCAACTGGAAAACCTACAATGACTAAACAAGAAGGTTTTATCAGTTACCGCCTTTGTTAATGTGCCACAAGACAGAGAGCAGGTTTGCCCCGCAGCCACAAGTGATTCATTAAAACACGATTAGGCATCCCAGATTATCAAACATCTTATAAAGACTTCCAACACCACGGCAGCTGCTCAGGATTCGTCGCAGAGAGGAATGGAGATTAACGGTCCCGACGACATGCCAAACGCACCACTTGACATACTGTAACATTTCTCTTAATCATCCGCACATATCTCGCAAATAGTTTTAAATTTCACAACAAAAGCTTTGGGAAAATTCTCAAAGCAAACACACTGGGTCTTGTCATCACTTCGCGCAGCCCTTTGAGACGAATCCTGCAGAGGTTTTATGTGGTGAGAAAAGAAACAGATGGTTTTATTATTTGTCCTTTCAAGTGGATTGTAACATCTGGGCCATCGGGTTCTTATTGTAATTCAGATGGAAATCAGCTGAAAACAAGACACGCATAAGAAAGAATCTACATTTTTATGAACTGTCGCATCTTGCCGGAACCATAAACATAGGAAGAGATGCTGAGGCTGCACAAGACGTAAATGCAGAGTGGGCGTCCAATATATGGAGGATGTTATTTGTTAAGGCAGCTGCCCAGGGTTTGATTCCTTTGCAAAGTGTCTTCCTCCCCACTCTCTCTGCCCACTTCCTGTCTGATTACTGTGAATAAATGCTGCTAGTGGCACAAAAAAAACAACAAAAAACTGTTTTATAAACTTCCAGCACAGGAAATTTACACAAGCTCTTAAGTGTTCACCTTAATCTTTGGTTCTCTACCAGGATTTCAGCAAAGAAGCAATCAAAATCCGCTTGGAGGGACTCGGGGAAAACAGCCTCGACTGACTGGCCTTTTTATGGAATCATTAGAAATGAAAAACTAAAAATTAATGTGCCCGAGTAACTTTGTACAAACAGTAGACAGATGTGTTTTAAATCTACATTCCTTCAAACATAATCACTCTCTAGCGTGTGACAGATGCAGGGTGTTGCATCAAACATGATGTGCAAATTAGAGAGAGCTACAACACTCTCCACAGCAGATAGAACAGATTAGCATTACCAGGCGCACACTTCATGCACAGATGTGCAGCATCGTTCTGCGAGACAACAAATACATGTGACTTACAGATGCTGGTGAGCATTTATCAAAGGAAAAAACTACTAGCCCACTCCTACATTTCCAGAGGACTGACAATCCTTCAGATGTTGTTAAGGATGATTTCTAATTTCTAAGGCTCCCCCCAAGCCCTTTTCTGATTGGCCCTTAATTTGAAATCAGAACAGGTTCTGTTTAAAATTCTGCACTGTACGATAACCCGCCCCTTTACAAAACCAATAATTAATCAATTTTACTTATTTCTTTTATGTAAAAAACAAACAGTGAAACGTGTTTTATTTTTCCACTACATGCTACAACAGAGAAAACTGAAAATAACAAATAATCTAAAGTGCATCTATGAACACCTTATGGATGTGACAGTTTAATACTTTTTATAGAAAAAAAACCCAAAGTCTGTGTCTTTTCATTTCTTATCTAGGTATGTATGTTGGCATATGAAAATATGAGACTGAAGACAAAGAAGATGAAGTACCATTTGGAAATTTCTAGAGCCCTTAATGATCAACGAACATATCAGCTGAATTAATTATAAAGTAGATAAAAGGAGATCTTTCTGTGTTGCCCTACATTTTTCTATGAACCGTCACATCGCAACAGCTTCTTCATCAGTGTGGACAGAAACTCTGCGTAACGCAGCATGGTGTTACCAATGTTACTGCTTCAACATCTCAAAAGCACTGTTGTCACTTCTGTAGTAGTATGTGGAGTATCTGTGGTGGCTCAGAGTTGTGATGCTCATGCTGGGACGTTTTCCAACACGTGTCAAAAACAACAACAACAAATCTGTGGCTTAGCTGGAAATCAAACTGCATGTGACACGGAGTCAAATGCTAGGAAATGACTCATTGAGGCAATATTTACCAAAGCCAATGTTTCTTCCTACAACGCAGAGAAGCAAGGCAGATATTTAATAGTGTCATAAGGGTGTTGCATTGGAGTTTGCACTCCAGAGCAGCCTGAAAGGTTTTTACTGCAAGGTTTAGATAAGCCTAACACTTCCCCCATTCGCTTACTGTTGACTAATCCTGCTTTTTCTAGAGTTGTGTCGTTCGTAGTGGAAGCCTGTTGGAGTAGTTCATTATAGTCATAATTTGTTCTTTCTGTAGACTTTTGTTGATTTATTTATTTTTTGTTGTTGAGGCATTGCATGTTTGGAGAAATACTCCCTCTGGTTTTGGATGCTGTGGAGCTGGAAGGATTTTTGATCTTACTTTTTAAAAGTTTTCGGATAGTTATTGCGATATATAACTGTGGCATCAGGATGATTAGCATCCCAAAAGCTAAAATAAGGCCTGAACTATGACCCCTGATCCCAGAGGAGCGGAGAAGGAGGTACTGAGATATGGCACGGTTTGAGATAAGTGTCCGTGCTGGTCCCTGGATCCTGAGCTATTAGCATGTCGTCACAGTCATGAGACTGTCCTACAGCAACAGTCTTCAGTCAGAGGCCTTTTCAGATTTCCTAGTTTGAATTGAAAAACATACAGAATTCATAATTTTTCCAAAATAGCCATTTTTATGTGAGTATTCTCATTTTCAATTCAGTTGATTTCATTGGCAAGGAGGAATTGAAACGAGTCCAATTTGAATCTAACCATCATACAGTAGTCAAATTTACTTGATCATAAAATGCTGGAAACAAGCAGATTGAGTCAAGCCTTTGTGAAAATTCAATCCATGTTTAATTGGGCTGGCGATATAGCCAAACCTAAATTAACTGAAATAAGTGCGAGAGGAATGGACAAAGGCTACACCACTGGCTACAGGAGGCAATTTCTGAGACTGGCCATGCGTAATAATGAACTTAGGGATGGACACTATACAGATAACAGCCATGTGTTTTGCATTTTCATTCTCCACTGTCCTTATATCACTACTCTCCATTATCTTTTACTCAGAACTCACAGAGGAAATCCAGAAGACCTAGTGAACCACTAGGTTTGGTTAAAACATTAACAGAGAGCTGCAAAAATAATAATAATATATATATAAAAAACTTAAATATTAAGCTTATTCCTTCAGTGAAACATTATATATCCTATTTAGCTGTGATGTAGGATGTACTTATAAATAAGACACTAAGCCATGTAGCACCTGAGGGAATTAGACTCGTGTCCATTAGGAGCAGGGAAAGAACTGTTAAGTCATGCCACTTACAATCAATAGGAAAAATAAATCAGGTTTGTGTGCTTTGCTCTGTAAAGGGGGAGACCAGTCGCTGATGCACAGTTACACAATCATGTCTCAGCTGCTACGAACCACCCATCACCCGTTTGAAATGGAAACGCTGGTAATGAGAAAATCTAGTACCCCGATTAGACTTCTCTGCACTCCGGAAGAGATATTTGAATGGAGCATACGCGAGAGCGAAAATCGAGAGCAGACATTTAGGAGATGTTTTATTCTTTTCACAATAGCTTCTCATCACCTATTCTTGTTACAGCGATTACACTGTCACCAACAAAAACCTGAAAAAAAAGAGCAGCTTCTCCAAACAATCTAAAATGTCATTAGTGCACAATGCCTCAACATGTCATTAGAAAAGTAGGTTATCATGTTAAACACAAACTGCTAATCACACCTGCATGATCATTTGAACCTACCACAATGAGAACAAGGCTGTCTGCAGCAGAAGTAGGACAATCATTGACTTCCCTCTTAAGAACTTGGAGATTAGAGGTATTACTGTTGCAGCTGAATAATGCATTTAAATAAGGGGATTGACAGCAGTTTGACACCAATTAGTTAAAATCCCAGCATTCAGGTCGGGGTTTTGAGTCATTTTCAAGGAATAAAGTAGCATAAGCAGGATAGATAGACTATGCAACAGTACAACCACTTGAAAATGCTCAGTGTTGATGTTTGGACATTTTAAGGAATGACTGAGAAAATAACATGCTTAAATAATTTTGGAGAGTTTTAATATCTCAACAACCTAGAGTCCCAGCTGTACGTGAATGCAGCATGAATAGCTGGAAAATCTCTGGTCATCACAGAAGATTCCCTCCCACGACTTGCATCTCATGAGATGTAAGGAATTTGGGCATCAATCGATTATTCTCTAGTTTCAGAGATGTTTACATTCAGCTTGACGTTTCAGTTGATTCATTTATTTATGCGCAGAGTGAGCTACATATCTTATTGGCATTGAAACATTTGTACACTGATTAAAAGCTTTGGTTTGGTCCATCTTTTCTTTACTGTGGCAGCATGAAAAGACATAATGTTCAGAAATCGCAAAGTTTAGTGACAGCTGGAAGTCCTCTGTTTGATTTTGGTGTCACTTTGCAAGTGATTATAGCAAATTGATTTTTGAGACACAATAGGTGTTTTTTTTTTTGACAAATCCTTGACGTTGTGATTAGATTTTTTTTTTAGCTTATGAATGCATTGTTTAAACAACCATTTATCTAATGCCTCATCCACTCATAGCTGGAAATGTGGAAAAAAAATTTGATTTTTGACTTTTCAAAACTCAGCATAATACCAAAAACGATTTTTAAAGACTGTGAGTGATTTGAGAAAACTGTATTAGTGTTTGCGTGTGTACATGGAAAAACAGAAATTTAGGGCCAAAAGTAGTTCAACTTATATGTCCACACAAATGCACCTCAAAGCGCCATATCTGATTCATAACAGGAAGTTGTGGTTGTTTAGAAGCCTTCTGATTGGCTAACATAGGTTTTAGTGCTACACTACCCTATGTGTTTGGCATGATTAAAATAACCCTCAGGGGCATAATTGTGCAGGTTCATATGGATGAAAACCTCTCTCAAACCAATCCCGTGTGTACGATATTTTTTTGGAAACAATGTGGCGGAGAAATTTGTTTTTATAAACACACTGCCAAGTGTGTACAAGGCCTGAATCCGCAATTAAAACCAGAAAAAGAAAACACTGGAAGACGCTTCAGATAAATAAAATGTGGCTCCCTCCTCAACATGTCCTCTATGCCCCATTATAACCAAATTGTGTGTGAAGTGTACACTCTTAGCATTTTATTCCTGCTCTGACACCGCTTCTCCATTTCTTCATTTATAATTCAGGCTCTAGAGACATGAAAACCTCTTGTCAGGCTTCACACACTCGGACGCTGAGGGCTTTAAAAGAGCTACTCAAAACCTCAGTGGCCACAATGTCAAAGGGACAAAACAGAAAGTGTAGCCTACTTTTCTGCAGCCGCAGTGGGACTCTGCAAAGGTGAATACAGCCATGTTATTAAAGAGGGTCCTTATAGCCTAAAGCGGCCTTGGCCACATCTAATTAGAATGTAAATGTAGTGTGGGCCGAGGATGGATCACAGAGGATAGACATTGGCATTTAGATTATGCTGAGACTAGATTACTGATGACACTGTGTGTTGGTGAGATAGCCTTTTAGAGAGAGCAGCTTGGCAACTGACTAATTGTGTTTCTCTATTGCAATGTAAGCCGCTGCTGTTCCATTGCTGGTAATTAACTGAAGGAAGAGAAGTAGACTGTTGCACTCACGCCACGCAGACAATCTGCGACTATACGCCAGGACTGAAACGAACATGGGCAAAAGCAGGAACGAGCAAATGTACACACTCAGGCAATCTTTCACCTTTTCCACAAGATTGAAAAGGAGGATACATTTCTATGGAGTGAGTTTAGGCTTGAAGGGGCTCAGAAGAAAATCCTTTCACCTCTCAATGATTCCCCATTGAGGGCATATGCCATGAACAGAGCAGCTAAGACCAAACAGAAAAACCAAAGACAGCAGAAAGAGAAGGGAGAGGCGGGGAGGGAGGGAGGGCGAGTACATCGAGAGGGAGAGAGCAGAATGGAATAAATTGAAGCTGATCTGGTGCTCTGCATTCTGAGGAGGCTGGATTTGCATATCTGTGCAGCGGTGCAGAGGGAGAAATGTGTCGGTGCTGACAGCAAGCTGAATATCTTAAACCTCCGCTGACACCCCTGCAAGCACTCTACTCACACACTCTGATACACGATGGAAGGAGCTCTCTCTCACGGAAAAAAAATAAATAAAATAAAAAATACCCACAGACACACACGAACACACACACACACACACACACACAAGCGGACGCATGCATGGATGTGCACAATCACACAAAGAGGGACTCACACTAGATTTAAGGTCAGGAGATGGGAAGCTTTGTGCATTGCTTTGTTCCTCTGCAGTGATGTATAGTAGCGCTTGTTGTTCAACAGTCAGCTCCAGCACAAGACTCATCTCTGGGGAAACGATCCAGTGAGGCAGGCCATTCTCTGCTGCCACTCAGACACACAACTATTTATACTGCCTTAAATGTATTCACTCCATATACACAAATGTTTTTTCTTTTCTTTTTTTTTTTAAATCCAAACAGTAAAGAAGTGCCCACATGCGCAAAATGAGATTCTCAAAGTATAATCCTCCTCATAAAAAATGCCACAAATCTGTGCTATGGCACTTACACACAAAAAAATTGATACATGGTTTATTTTTTTAACTGAAACAATTGTTGCTGTAGCAACACATAATATGTATTCTTTACTAATTGGTGTGATACATACAGTACAGCTAAAACTTAGAATAATGCACCAATTGAGTTTTTGGCAAGCTTTCTTATTGAGCAGAAAATCTTTACAGAGCAACACTGGGAGAACGGAACATTAATATTAGCTTGCTAATTACTCAGGCTATCTGCTTGAGTAGCCAAGCCTGGAGCCACTGGTTTACAAATATGCTGCTCTTAGTTTGCTAACTGTATGTCACTGCCATAATAAATCAATGAGTAATGCTCAGTGAGTTTCCACACCATAACTACTTGTGTTTTCCATGTAGGGAAATGTTTTTAAAACCTTCATATACCTTGATACCAGCAACTGGGAACTAACAACCAAAGACCCCACATCCACAAGTTGCATTTTTCAGTTCGATGAAAGTGTTGCATTTTTTAAGCATGTCAATTATTACCTCAATTACCTTATTGCCAAAATTGTTTTCATTACCTTCTCTATTATTAATGTAATAACCATAAATTGGGCTGGTTGAGACTAACACCTGGTGGGGCTTACTGCTGCAGCTCGCCTGCTCTAGGAAGCAGACAGGATCAAAGAGCAATAGTTCTGAGCAACAGCTCTGGGTAAAATATTCAGTCTTGGAACTGCCAAGGTTATCTTCCCAATTTTGAAAGAACCACATTGTCTCATTCGCACCGCGAGTCTTCATGCAAGCTAAACTAACAGGCCTCCAGTGCCAGCTGTATATTTTATATGCAGACATAAAACTTGTGTTCAGCCGCACGACTCAATTTTGGCAAAAAGCAAAGAAGTGTATTCCCATCAAATGCAATGTGTGCAGCGGTATAAAAGCCTTGTTTATGAATTTTTAATGCACTCTCCGAATGATCAACAGCAGCAACCAGAAAACAACAGCAAGTCGAGAAGCAAATAAACAAGGTCTTGTCGTTTCAAAAGAATTTAAAGCAAGAAGCTGTTCATTGTTATTCTTAGAAAAAGGGCGAAAAAGTGTCGTTTAAAGGATGTTTAAATAAATAAAGATGGAAAGCTAAACTTTATTTGCTGTGACTTTATTATATTTGACAATGACAGAAAATTCACCAAAACTAGGACCTGTACTGTTGATATCTCATAATGTGGTTTTGAGACTTCGAGTACAACCAGACATCCCTACATGCGTCCTGGTGGCAATTGTGTCCTCTGTCAAAAAATAAATAAATAAATAAATAAATAAAAGTGAACACATGTTCGAGTTAATAACAGAGGAACCATTAGGTTTTTTTTTTTTGTCGAAAAGCTGAGATCATATTTGTTGGAGGCAGATGTATGGCAGATGGTTGAGCTCCGATGTTATGGAGGCTTCTTGTGCAAATGGTGCTAATTAAACCCTACATTGTATGAAGCAAGAAACATTTTAATGCGTTTCGATGTCAAACTGCCTGTGCATTTTCAGTTTTTCAGCTTCAACCACTTAACTCCAGAACATTTTGTACCTTTCACATCGACGATTCTTTTTGAAGTGAATAAAACAAAATGGCAAATTATTTAGAAAACAGTACAACATACATCTGATAAAAGTCAACCTGTAACTCGTGCAAACTGGCAGGTTGTTTAGAGGTTTGCATTTCGCGTCCGCAGTCATTTGTGTGCAGGATGTTTATCGAGCTTAGCATCCTGCTGTATCTACATTTAAAATTGTCCAGCAGGGGTGGTTGATAGGTGAACTTAAAGTTTTATCGCAATATTTTGAGGTACTGTGGTGAAAACAATAAAAGTGAGGATAAGAACGATTCGCTATTTAAGTTTTTCAGGTAGCTGTGTGACTGTGTTTCAAAACCACAAGTACTGCTCTTGAAAAGCATTGCCATTTGTAATGTGATTCTTTAGGACACTAGTTACATAAAAGAGTGCGATTTGTATCACTAAACTGCACACGGGAAATGTATTTTCAAATTTATTGGTATTTATTGATTTATTGAGAAAATAGTAATACTGTCAGTTCTGACATTAAGAACAGGTTTTTGGGGGTTTCATCATTAAATGGAATTTATTATGATAACAATAAATCAAAGTTCTTATCAAGAAAAGAATTTTGGCACAATAAATGAGAAAGAATAAAATAAATGCCCACCTCTATGTATGAGTAATTTATCTTGAAGCCTTTTGAGGAACAACAGATAAAAAAAGAACAGAGTGACAGACAATATATAAATGATTTATAACCACAGGGAGAATACCTGGATGCAACATTTATACAAAAACTGCTCAAATATCACAGCACAGAGCCAATGAAATTCCTTCGTCTGCTGCAACGCTTTGAAGACGCTCGGAACGTCTCGAGACGTTGGATAAACAAAACTGAAGAGTGAAACAGATGGTAAGATTTCTGATTGAGTCAGTCAATAATTATTTAACATCTTAGGGGTACTCAGAGCATTTGAATCGGACTCCCAAATGGTTAGGTTGGACCTCAAATGCAGAAAAAAGAAAACAAAAGTTGGGCAAAAGTAACAACTTATCCTGTAGGACTCCACAGCTTTATTCCCAATGTACATGGACTATTCAAACCAGGAGTGCATCAAAAGCATCTAAACATCCAAGACGTACATGACTTGATGCTACACTAAATAAAATCTTCATTTGCCAACAGCCAAGATAGGAAACAGTGTGACAGAGGCTGTGTTTCTTATATCTGCCTCCACTGGGCTTTATGGCAACTACTTAAAGCGAGCTGGAAATATTTGCAGCACTCTCCACATTTTCAAGTAGTCAGGATCATCAGAAGGGGAAACGAGACAAGTTCAATTGACATTCAAGTCCAAGGACATTACACTTGGGCAGACTATGTTAATGTTGTTTTTAATAAAAGTCTAGAGGATATTTAATTTGGTAACTTGTGCTCCTGCACTCCCACCAACAACAATCAGGGGAACACGTTTTATTTGGCTCCATAATTTCTGTTTATCCTGCTCATGAATTTATCCATATGGGGTTGTACAGCTCAGCTGGGAGGAGAGAGCATAAACACTGCAACGGCCACCGTTTCTATTCCCACTGCACATAATTCTCACAACTAAGAGCCTGTAACAACTCGTGTGTGTGCAGTACTGTGTGGGTGAGGAAAGGAGGGGTGGAGAGGGATTCTAGCAAAAATAATGACAGTTGGGACTTTAAAAGGTGACCATCCTTGTTAATCATAATGTTCTGCAGATGCCCAACTACCAAGTTTGTGTTCATTTGAAGGTTCTTGCTTGGACGTCTGCGCACTCTCGGCGGACATTACGAGCAGCAAACATCAGAAAATCCCCTGTGTCTGGTTAAGTAGATCATTTAACTCAAGTGGGTGTTAGCTCAAGGTTATGTTTTTTTTTTTTTGTTCAACTCTACATGCTGGAAGGCTCCTGCTGGCTCTGCAAAACGTCAGGAAGCATCCTTTTTATATATGGGTGAGAAACGGTGAGAGCCAAACAAGAGGCAACGAGAAATGGCGTGCGTGTCACTGTGTACATACGGGCGAGCGCGGCGGAGGAGGGGGGAGGTGCTGAGCGAAGGCAAAGGAAAGCAGCAACACGGTGGATGAGCTCCTTGGCATGCTAGTGGCACGATGACATTGATCCAAGCAGACCTCCCTCCATTGGTCTCCCTGACAGAGGTAACTGGATTGTTCATAAAAATGGAAATTGAGCCGTGTTATTCTCACGCGCTCCAGCTGACACTTGGGTCCAAAAATAAAAATGTACTCACGCATGTGAGATGTGCAAGACATACCCGCAGAAGTTAGCTCACGGCTACTCAGGCCGCGTCATTACTTCACCGTGTTATCCGAACATTACTTTCCATATACAAACACTTCCTCCCACAGTGTGTTGCTCTGTTAGTCAGGCAAAGAAACACTTCCAGCAGATGCAGAGCAAATAAACAGACACAGCTGTGGGAAGAGCCAGAGACAGACTGAAGGAAGTAAAGCCCTTTCCTGATTAACAGTTTGCTGTCATGTGTATTGTGATAACACTCGGAGAGTCTAACGTTTCAATCCGGCATGGGTGGTTATGGCGGTGGGTGGGGTTGATAATTGCAGCAAATATGCCACAACATGCAATTACCCCCTCCTTTTATGCATCGTTTGTTAGCCTAGCAGTGTTCTGTGTCACATGATAATTACCAGCAACCACTGCAGGCATGTGACAAATGCTCAGTTGAGCAGCAAGCTCTCCCAAACCATCCATTCCAAAACGAGACTGTGGCAGGCGCGTCCGCATGCGGACTTTCAAATTCATCAGATAACCACAGCGAACCAAGCATCCGTGAATGCATTCCTAATCCCGTTTTACAGTTTCATCAATGCGGACAAACGCAGGGATCATCATCTCTAAAAATAGACAGATACTTAATCAATTTAGCTCCCCTGCTGTTTGTCTTCTTCAGCAATAAAGCAGGCTTAGCGGTGTGGCAGCAGATGCTATTGATTTTCCTGAAGAGAGTGGGGGCTTATGATAGAAATTTTCTAAATGACTTGATGCTTTTACAGGGAAGGAGCATTAATGGGAGCTTCAGCCTGATGAATTATATGGCTCGTGTGGACACGGTGTAACCTTCAGAGAGGAGGAAGCAGCGACGGCGGTCCAGCTTTACAACGTGTGTCGTTTATACTTATGGTTCAACTCAGCATGACAGGGTCGCTGATATCTGCTTAAAAGGTGTTAATGCATCCGTTTAGCATAAAGAAAACACAATCAAAGACATGTCAAGGTGCAGCAGAGCTTTAAGCGATTAACTGGAGGATAGAATAAAAACAGGAGACTTACTTTTAAAAGAATATAAAACAAACTCGCCACTAGTGTGTAGTTATATAATACAGGAGAAGCAGAATAGTATGATCTGATGGTAAGATTGAAACAGAAACAGATATAGGCGTTGATATCAACCGTATCTTAGATGGCACACAAGAACAAAGGTTATTTGTAATCTACACACTGCATATTACTACAAAACCAAAGACCTGATATGAAAAAGTAAATTTGCCTCTTCACCAATTGGAATCCCTGTTCCATATTTATGTATTGCCATTGTGTCTCTTTCTTTTTCCATTTTAAACATGTAAACAAACCATATTGACACCAAATACTTTATTGCTGAATAATAATAATTTACTAAGGATTATGAAGATAATCATAAAAAAAAGCTAAAATAAATCAAGTGAGTAAAACAAAAAAAAAGTAAAAAAAGTATCACTGAACTGTAACGACTAAATTTATATCTGCACAAAAGAGTTTGTTGTTCTACCACCATTACATTTACAAAGCTATCAGTACGGCGTTGTTTTTTTACATAACATCTTCTCTATTGCTCTTTTGTTCTCTTCATTTGACATACATCTGAACAGAGCTGCTCTTAAACAATGCTTTTCTTTCTGTTTTATGCGTTTCAGATGAAGGGTAAGAGTCAAACATATAAAGTGTTTTGGGGCTCACTGAAAAGAGTGAAAAACTGAGCTATCAGCAGGGATTTAGCCCACAGGTCCGCATGCAAAGTGAGCCAACTGTGGTCCTGGAGAGCTTAACAAGCTGCTAGAGGAATAAGGCAGCACATTTGGTAATTAGCGAGAAGAGGAAGGCATGTTTGAGGGATGGGGAGTGGGGGGGGCGCAGGAAGAGCTGGAGAACAGATGAGCAAGTGAGTGGGTGTGAGGCTGGACTGGTTTTTTAAAATAAAACCCCCACAACATTTCAGTCTAACTCATTCATTCTTATCTGCAGCTGGAGCGGATAAAAATCAGGAGCTTTATTGTTTTATTGGCCTTTTTACATGAGTCTGGGCTCTTAGTAAAAAGAACTGGAGTCAAGGTGGCCAACAAAGAGAAGTTTTGCAAGGGAAAATCTTTAATGTTTGCTGTGGGTGTTGTCGTTATCCATAAATCACAAAGCAAATCGAGTTACGTGTCGACGACCGGGGTCTAGATGGCAACACTAAGCCACAAGAAACTAACAGGAGTGGTTCTAAACTTGCAAACAGAAACATTTAAGCTGAAGCACTGAGGTTAAGCATTGTACGAACTCACTTTTTTTCTGCTGAAAATCTCACACTCTTAGAAGAAATCCATCCCCAGCTGCAAGTAATCAGACCATGAAAGAAGAAGATGCATTTGTAACACTAATGTAAGCTGCTGAAGAGGAGTCGTGTGCATTGTGGTGGTGTTTTTTTTTTTTACATTTTATTTTGCCTGTGCTTGTATGTGCCATTTCCTGAAAGCTTCTCGGTGCTCTCATGCGAAAAGTGAGGAAGGTTATTTGAGGAGGAGATAAAAAAAAGAAGGGGAGAAATAAAGACTTAAGAGCTCACACGGTGAAAAGCTGCAGAGTGAGTCGCAGCAAGGGGAAAAGGCACTTTTACTTCACTCGTATGAGGTGAAAAGACTTTGCTGCCAAATGTATTTTTCTTCTTAGAGCCAATTCATGTGTCACATCATCCTTCTTTTGCTCTACCTGAATTCAGCACTATCCTTGGATAATAGCACTTTCATTGACTTCTGACTGGTAATGCACAAAAAAAAAGTAGATCAAAATCAAATCCTGCACGTTTGCGTATATTCTTTGAGTGAACAAGCCAGACAATAAATGTGTTGTCGGAATGAAGGAAAATGGCTAGTTTAAAAATAAATTGCTCAACAGTTGCAAAGTTCTTGTTTAATGCTTCAAAAACAGCTGAAGGGGAAGAATAAGTGAGACAGCTGGTTGACAGCGTAAACCTACCTAATGACTCTGACCTGCAGGTCAGACAGATTATCTGAGTCTGATCAGCCGAGCATTGAATTATGCAGAGCTAACCTGCCTCTGACCCTTGAACCAACAACCAAACTTTTCTTTTGATGTCAGTCCACCACTACAGCAAGTCCAAGTGGCAGTGTGGAAAAATAGCAACAAAAGCAAAATCCATCGATTTTTATAGGAATACTGTCTAAACTGTTAGTTAAACACCCAACAAACCAATGAAACTTAAAAAAACTTTAAGATCACTCAGAAAGAAATGCCCTTTTGAACAAAATACCAACAGGTTCAAAATTATTTCCCCAACCATAATTGGATACTTTGCCCATACAGCTACTTTATGCTTTTATTAATGATGCTTCTTGCGATACATTAGATTTGTCAGGTCCAAACTCGTTTTCTTAACAGGACAAAAAGCCTAATGTCTACCTACAGCTAGATCTCAATCAGTGATGAAATTAGCGATTTGCAATTTTGCGATGGTGCCCATAAATCTGGACTATGTTACAACACTGGAAAAAAAAAATCTATGCATACCGTTTTCAGTTCCTTGTTGAATATAATTATGATATGCCAAATAAAATAGAGCAAATACGACGTTGTTATTCTTCCTCTAAATAATTAAACACTGTGAAATAGATTTTAGAACTGTGAAATTATTTACTCATATTTAAATTTACCTGTTGTCATTAAAATTCAAAAGACATTACAGAGTTTATGGGACAGAAAAACTAATTACTGGAGCAATTTTCCTTTGTACTCTGTCCAGTTTGTTCAATCCTCATTATGCTGTTGGGAAACGGCCAAAAACTATCCCGACTAACAGCGTAAAGTAAGAAACATTTCCCTGCACAAATGTTTGTACATTTCTTGTTTATCTGGCATCTACACGAGTAAAGCGTAATCTTATAATCTACATTCCGCATCTGACAGCTTTTTGGTTTGTTTACTCAAAGGCTGCATGCAGCACACTAGAGTAACCTCAGCACTTAACAGCTTGCAGCCTTCATGAAAAACACCATCCCTGGTGTGCAATGTTAATAAGCGGCAGCCGTTTTGTCATCCTGAGGAGTAGCTCAGCTCAGTGTTGATCTTGTTGCTCTGAATGTATATATACATAAAGCTAATGCATATTTATCGCTTTTGTGAAGCTTCTTCTCTCAGATGGAATACAGATTCAATTGAAAGAGCTTGCACTCGACAAATCAAGGGAGCAAAATGTCAAGTAGAGAAGATCTGTGTTTAAAGCTCTGGAAGTCAGATTGTGGCTCAAAGTTAATTTTGCCTCAATTGTGTCTTTCAGCACAAATCTTTTAAAGGCAGTGTATCCTTCCTGCTTTCAACTAAATTCACTGAGAGAAGGGTTTACTGAGGGAGTTGTGTAGACTTCAACTCTGTTGGAATAATTACTTCCCTTTGATCAATGGTGGAGGCACAAAAAGAATGACGCTAAACAAAGGGGCCTTCATCCAACTATTGAAAGAGATCCCTACAAATAAATTACAGTACTGTTTTGTTACTGCTAGATGTTTTTTTTTTTTTTAGCAGTTCGTCTAAAACTAATTAGCATAAACAATAAAAAGTCAAAGCTACTGAATTGTTTTCATTAACAGCTGAGTTGGCAAGTAGACGTGAAGTGGGAAGCTGGACGATTCTCCATTGTCAACCTCACCTGTGTTAGCAGACATCAACTATGAATGTGTCTGGCATGAGTGGGAGATTTGTAAAAGGCAAACGCTTTACGACTTGTTTTTGTGGGCACAATGATAAATATTTGTGGAAGAGTCATTTTGGCAATTTATAAAAACAAGCAAGAAAAACATGTTTAGGGTGGCTGGTAATTTATCTAAAATTGTTGTAGAACAAATTCAAAGGCATGAAATGTGGAGGAAACTTGGCCAGAGATTAGAATAAAATCTGTCCATCCGTCTGTCTGTATGATTTATATGTATTTTGCAATGGAACTACATAGATGAATTTTAAAACTGTAGCAACATGTACCCAATAGTTACCGGTTTAAGCTGAACACAAGAAATAGGAGGACATTTTCATTGCATGGTAGTTTAGGTCAAGCTAAACTACCATAACTTGGGTGCTTTTTAACAATAATGTTACTTATATTTGTAGTCTGGGATTCCACAAGAGTAGTTTTTCTTCTTAATCCCAAGATAGTTAAAGAAAACATCAAATGAAACAACTACAAAATTATAAAAATAAACAGAAAATCCTACCACGCGCAGACAAGGAGATATCAAGACATCATCGAGTTTGTTTTCTTTCCGTGTCTGCCAGGCCTTTTTATTGCATCTGTATTGAATTATTTTTAATAAATGAAAGAGTTCAAAACTTGATGTTGGATATAATTATGCTAAAAAAGATTAACTCAAGGCCAGCCTGCTTACAATGAAAATTTCTGTATTTTGTGCTTGGAAAAAAAAAAGGGTTCCATTTGAAGAGTACCAGTCTGAGTTTGGTTACAACCTAACCGGTGATTAGGATTGATGTAATTTATGTCCAGACAACTATCTTCAGAGGCATGCTTGATGATGAAGAAGAGTGGAGTATCCTCCCTATAATCAGCTGCAAAACAAAAGCTCTAAAGACAGGCTATAATAGGTCTTTGATACTACAATCCTGCAATCCTTTCGCCAAGGCATTTCATGGCTATGCCTTTAAATGAGGGCCATTATGCAAAGTTGACTTTTTGGAGCTTCATATCGTGTTATAATGCTATTCTCTCATCAAAAACATATGTGCAGTGTTGCTTTGATTCTTTCATACATGTCTGAGTCTTTTTATAACAACTGAAGGTAACATAGTTACTTGACTATGGTGTAAAATGGCACTATGTGGCTGGTAAACACATAACACCGCCCATTTAAGAAACCCAGGAAAAAGCAGGAAACGGTGAACAAACTTTTAAGGGCGTTGAATAAATGTAGTTAACATTAGTACACACAAAATGACAGGTGTTTATTTGCATGGTAAAATCAACGTTTAATTGTTTTGGCCAAATTCAGTTGCATATTTTTGATCCATAAAGAACTGACGTGTTATTCGAGGGATTCAGGAAATGCATTAATTTTCATCCAGTTGTGTAGCTGTCACTGTATGGCTACGGCAGGCTTGTTTTTTTCCCCTCCCCCTCTCTCTCATCGTTATATGCCAGGTCGTGTTATGACATGACATGACTCAGGAAGTGGAGGTTAATTCTAGTATATATGAAAACTGTATAAAGCAGCTGTAAACGGAGTGGTATGAAATCCCTCTCACCAAAACATACATTTACACAACAATAAAATGAAAACCCACTCTACTCCTCTGAGAGTGGGAACACAGTGCACTGCTATTGTTAGATCCATCTTTTCTTTTTTCTCTCTCTCGCTCTCCTTGTCTCGCAGCGAGTGTGCGCCCAGCCATCTCTGTGGAGCGAGCCACTCACAGTTGCTCAATAATCCATTTACTTGCATTTGCTATAGCCGTGACTGTAATTTCAATCACATAGCCAGCAGGGAGATAAGTTAGGAGCTGCCTACTAAAAGCTGCCCATTGGTGACATGGGCTGAAATCGAGTAATGGATCCTTGCTCATTGCCTTAGTCATAAATCATCTGCTCCACAACAATGATGTTGGGGGAACAGCAGAGCTGCCATTTGCACACAACTGTTCTTTCTAAATATGTGTTTTGATGGAAAACAGTGTGCATAAAAACATGCTGTTTTCCAACTTTATATCTTGTTCTGACAAGAGAAAAATAGGCGCTGTGTAATTTAACGAACTCCTTCACAATTCTTTTGTTTTTTTACTTACAGCTGCCTTGGTCTGACATCATAGAAACGCTGCAACGCACAATTATTTCTGAAATGCACGTCTCATAATTGTGACTACTTTGGGAGTTTTTGGTTTGGTGATCTTTCTTCAGCTCATGAGCGCAATCAAAGGCGCTCGTGAGCTTTGATCAAATTTACATAATGACGCTGTGTGTGTGAACACACACAGTGTCGTCTCCAGGAAAATTGTCCGTGTGCCACGGAGAGTCGTATTACCATATCGCCGTCGCTCCTGCCAGCTTCTGTCCCCTACAAACCATCTCATGCTGCCTAGCCTCATTAGCATTGCAAATAGAACCTAAAGCAAGAACAGCGATGGCAGCAGCAGAGGAAATGGGACAGAATTAACAAATTATGTAAGAAGCGTGGAAAGGACAGAAGGAACAGAGCATGTGTAGCAACAAGGAGGTGGGTGACGAGGAGGAGGTGGCAGGAGCGCATTACAAATCTGATTACACCTTTAACTTGACAGTCTAAGATGACATCTACTTATATTGATCCTGTGACTCACTGTTGATGAGATTAGATACAAACAGTGCACTGTTTTTTTTTTTTTTTTTGCTTTACAAAAAAAAAAAAAAAAATCCCAGGATTTTCAGTTTGAATAATCCCACCTGGATGGATTTTTTTAAATTGACTCTGTCTCGATAAACAACATTTCATTAATTAGAGAAATTAAACAGCTTCTAGAATTTTTTTGTTAAACAAAAATCTCTCCATGTGTAAAAACTGTTTGTATGCTAATTGCTGCTTCAGTTTTTATTTAGCGCAACTTCTCGACAACAATAACAATCAAATCTTCATCACACTGTACAAAATAAGGAGTTTTGGGAGAGTCTCCTCTGAAAGGAACTAATTCCAAAACTCAGTTCAAAGTTAAAATGAATTAATTCATGGCTATCATTCACTAGCAAAATTCTCCACACTAACATGTTGTACTTCTCACTCATTCACAGTATTATGTCTGATATAAGAAATAAACAGAGAGAGAGAGGGACAGATGATGTTTGAGCCGTTCCTCACAGCTTACATTATGCATGAATCTGGAACACAGCTGCTCATTCACATACTGAAATGCTTTGGTTGTTAAAACGCAAAATGAGTGCAAATCTTACGCAAAAGGGATCAGATTAAGCTATATTGTAATAATGGCCTCTTTTTAAATGCTACAAGACTGTCAGAAAATAGATAACTCAAATGTATTTGTTAGCTTTGATAGTTGGGACATAAAAACTTCAACATAAATTTAGCTTAACCCTTTCATGCATGAATTATGATCCTTTGTGTCAGAATTTTTTTCCTTTATTTTTGGATTTTCTTAAGACATAAAAACGGTAGGAATTTTTTTTTTTTTTAGGTGATAAATTGTAATTTTCTCCAAAGTTATTTGAAAAATACATCAGTAGTATTGTTCTTTAGGGGTTATCTGATGTCACAATATTTTTTTTGTTTACCTGCAAGAGTCGTCTACAGTAGACAGAGGGACCGGGTACATGCTTTGTGTCTGTCGGCCATATTGGATTTAACAAAAATAATTTCTTGCATTTGCAGTTGATAACCAGCTGTTGACGGTGTATTTTATGATGCATTAGTGTCCACTTCAGCAGTCTGTGTGCATTTATAACATAAAAATCCACAAGCAGCACAAGAAATTGGGTTTTAGATAGCTGACTACTATGCTTGAAAGGGTTAAAACAAATAATAAAGAGTTATAATGTATTTTAAGGCAAGAGTAGATGCATATATTATCAACAAGAAGTCACATAAGGACAGCCTGTGTTTAACAGCTGAACCACAAATGTTCACAGCTGTCTTGGTGCAAAGTTGTGTCTTTTATGTTGAATATAAAAACTTGCTCCTTAAAAATGTAGGTTACATATTTGTTCAGTCCCAGTACATGATGTCAGGATGAACTTCACCTTTCAAGTTTGTCCAATAAGAAAACATCCCTGCTGAGTTCAAAGTTGTCAAAACTGTAACCAAGATGTACAATTTACTTGACTAATTTTGACAATCTAAAAATAAAAAAAAAACTACAGCTTCTCTATGAAGCAAAAATGAACATAATGATAATGTACAAAAAAAAATATTTCTGAAGGTCTGAAGAGGAGAACAAAAATTCAAAGTAAAGCTCACTACTTAAAACAATCTAAAATTGTGTATTATCTAAATGTGTTTGTAAGCTTAAAAATTATTCCCATAGTTTTGCTTGTACAGGATCAAGAGCTGCATCTGTAAATGCAAGCTGCTGACAGGAAGTCCTTGCTATTAACACCATTTCCAACTTAACTGAACCACAGCATTACAGTTTCAGATATAAAGTTTTCACCAAAACAGGCTTTTATAGTGGGATGATTTATACAACTGAACTGTGAACTGAAGAGAAATAATATTAACACACGTTTTGCAAGAAAAATAATTTAAATGGTGGCAAAGGCAGCTCTCTCCGCACTTTATTGTTATCCTTTCAAGTCTCTTTGAAAGGATTTGGCACGTTTTTAGTAGGCACAACCAACACATTCAACTTCTGCAGCCCGACCCAAGAATACATTTTTCTTTCGAAGGGGGCAGTATTATGTATTTTCCAGGCACATGGTGCCATTTTATAGCACAATCAAGTAACTCTGTTATCTTCAGTTGTCATAAAAATGCAGTATATGTAAAACATAAGTTAAAACGAAATGCCACAAGAAGCTCCTGCTCTTCCTGACTCTCTGCCTTCAGAACGCCATCACAACAATGCTTCTCGTTGAGCCATTAACAGCCGTTCTTAGAAACGTTGGACTGAGAAGTCAACATTTAGCTCAGCAGACACACACCGTTCCACCAAGTGCTTGCTAACTGCTGCTGTTGTTAGTCTAGAGGAGCTGAGCGGGGATGTTGCAGTGGAGTGGTGCTTTGTGAAGTAGAAACTCAACTCGGGGACAGCAGCTCCAAGGAGGAGGCGGGGCTTTATGAGAGCAAGTGTTTAGGCACCCCTGAATGGTTGCCAGGGGAGACTGAACTCTACATCATGACCTAATATCATTATAATAAGACACAAAGCTCAAAAAAGTCCATTTTACATACACCCCATATAAACGTGGAACCACTTAAGGAGTAATAAACAGGCTTTCCAACAAAACAATTATTGCCAAGAAGCATTGTTACAACAACAACATTTTCTTTCTTTTGTTTTAAACACAGAATATTATTTTTCACATGCCAAATAAAAACATCAAAAAGTGCATTTAGCAACTTTCTTAAATTACAATTAAAACAAACACGAGAGGAACTACTGCTGTGATTGTGGTCTGTGGGTAGTGGGAATGGAAATATTGAAAAGAAAACATGTAAAAAGTTAGCCTATAAGGCAGAAAAAACTAACTTCCCTGCCTTTACTCATCTCCCTCTAAAATCAAGGTCAGAGCCTCATGTGGTTTCATGACATTTTTCATTGAGCTTTAAAAAAAAAAAAAAAAAGGCCACAGAAGATGACTGATGCATTAAGATGCCCAGCGGTGCCCACTGCCATTTATTGCATTGACTGGTTTCAAAATGAAATGAGTCGGAGAGCGACGTTGGCAAAGACCAAAACCAACATCAACAAACGCGGCTTGGTACAAATAAAAAGCGTCTGCCCCTTTTTGGTAATTTTATAAGATTTTAACCACAAAATAATAGACTAAACTTCGTCCTTTAAACGGCTTCATGAAAGATCTGAAGCCAAAGAAAACTACATAGCTTGAGATGCCAGGGGCATTGTTCTTTGCACTTATTCTAATTGCTGGTGACATATAATGACGCAGGGCTCTTTCTGAATGAGCCTGCCCATTATGCGGAGTGAAAGCCGGTCTGGTGTGTTTGGTATGTGGAGGCCCCTGCTTCTCAGTGGGGGGAAGGCTGGACTTGGACGGCTCTGCACTGTGGCTGCAGCTCTGCTCGGCGCGCAGCGGGGGGAACACAAGGAACCCTATAGTGCGGTAATGCAATATTCATGGTGGGGTGTGAGCAGAGCAGTTAAACACAGCAAAGTTGTGAGAAGACCTTGCAACCCTCGATCAGGGAGCAGCTGCAGCTTGGACTCTAAAAACCTATCCTCATGTTCCAAGCATTGTCCCTTTCTTTCTCTGCTCTCCCTGCTGCTGCTTCTGTTTTTTTTTTTCTTCTTTTTTCTGCTGCCACTCGCACAGCCATTAATTTTTAATAACAACTTAAATGGCTGGCTTGGCGAGCCTGTGTGCTGGGGTATGGCGGGGGGCAGCAAGTCAAGGGCTCTTGCCTCTGGTTACAAACTGAGAAATAAATTTGAAGAGATCAAGCTAAACATACAGTGAGGGGAGATATATATATATATATATATATATATATATATATATATACAGCAAGGGAAAATATCAACTCTGCTGCTGCCATTCCAGCTTAATTAGAATTTCAGCTCTTTCATCTTGAACTTTCAATTGCGACTGCAACAGGAAATTGAGATCAAATTAAGATAGAGTGCTTCTTGGAGGCCACCAGAAAGATTGGATTTGCACATTAAATATTTAAATTTGTCATAGGGCAGATATTAACTGAGACGGTTAACTTTAAACATTAGGTTCAAATTTCTAAACAATTTGTGAAGTGTGTAAACGACTGTGATGATTGCAGTACATTTCTCGGCCCTATGTCGCCTGCGAGGCAAACCGATCTTTAAAAGGAAAAACTGTTTTGTTTTGAGTCGAGAAAAGCCTCAGTCAAATATCAAGACAGTAAAAATGAACTCGGATAAAGAGTAAAACAGTGGAGTCTGCAGTAGGAGCGTATAAATAATTGATTCACCTCTTCAAGGCAGACAAGGTTGTGTGGATGTTGTCAGTAAGGTGGCAGCACTCAGGTTTTCCCCTGCATTATTTATTTTCCGCATTGGGGTGGTCTGACCCACTCTTGTAATGAGAGCTGGAGTCACGGTCTGTTTGGAGTCCCGGGGCAACGCCGTGAGACCGTGTCCCTGGATCACTGCTCAACCACACAGGGCCCTACATAGCCAGTGTTTGCTCAGACTTCACTCGGACTGTAAAAGTCAAACCTTGTTGACACATCTGTGCTGTCTCTCCCCGAGGCTAATGGCTAATACATCTGCCTGCTTCTTTTCAGGGGGAGAGGAAAACTGCAAGAATCAAATGCTGGGAAGACACTGGTAGCAGACGGAAAGCTGAAAAGATGTCTGGGGAATTTAAGTCGAGTAAGACAGCTACATTTGTTAAGAGGTACTTTGGGAGAAATGTTGAGGACTTGATGCTAGCAGGCTATTTTCTCTAGCTGTTTTCCCAGGTAATGCAGAGTTTTGCCAGATTTCTCTTCTAGATTTACCAAAACTAAAGAAACTATAGCTTCCTTCTCCAACTACTTGTACAATTAGAACCCATATACTCTTACCAGGTAATGCATTTTAGGTAGACTTTACCAATAGCAGGTTGGGGCTGATTTAACTTCAAATTGACCTTAATTCTTCACCACTGGACTACAGTTAACTTAGGATGCATTCACACTGGCTCTGTTTAGTCTGCTTTAATCAAACTCTAGTTCATTTGTCTAGAAAGTCTGGTTCGTTTGGGTATGTGTGAATGTGCAATTGAACTCTGACGTGGACGAAAAAGGCAAACTCTGATCCTCCTGAAAACCTTTGAATGCATATGTGGATACAAGCGGACCAGAGACTGTCCAAAAAGCAGGAAGCAAACCGTAGGGCAGGGCATTCTGGGTAAATAGAACCAAAACAAATGCGCAAGTCTAGCGCTACAAGGAAGAATGAGTCGTGGTCTTTAAACAAAGACAAAAGAGAAATCCTACGACAGCTAAAATCTGATGATACTCTACAGTGTTTAGTGAAGACGGAAGCCGTGCTCGTCTTCTTCTAAGGTTTTCCTGTCGTTTCCTGCAGTTGTTCTTGGTGCAGGAAACGACACCAAGCGAGGAGTGGAAACAGGTTTTCCAATTAGTTTGGTTCATTTGCAGTGTGAAAGCAAACCGCACCAGCTGAAAATGTAACAAATGTTGTAATTTTGATCCCTAATCAAAGTGAGTTTACTGGACCATAAGGTGTAAAAACACCCTTTGTGTCATGTTCAAGGTACCAGCTTGAGGTGTTTTGAGCTTTGTGACACGGTGGGTTTTCCTCTGAGCAGTAGGATCATCTGTAATCATCAGCCGATGGGTCACACTAGGGTCACAGAGGGAAGGATGTTGGCATCAAGAATCAAGCTCTGGCAATGAAACAGTGTTTAACTTAGATTACAGATCCCAGTTGATTATTGAAAACTTCTACGGTGTTTCTACTGGAAACAAGTCAGATACTGCACATGCATAAAGCAATCATATAGTCATATTAGTAGTATCATTTGTGCAACAAAAACTAAGACTATAATCAAATAGGCAGTGGTTAATTTCACAGAGTTGCACAGTAGTAAAAACATCTAGGGTAATATAACAATATTATTTAGGGCAATTTCTTAATCGGCATCAATAAGTAAGCAACATGATTGCAACACTAAATCCTAAGTGTACAATAAACTCTGCATATAGCCTGCCAGCATGTAATTGAAGTTACATGCCGACTTATAATGATTAGTCAACAAACCATAAAAGCTATTCCAGCAAAACAGTTATTTATTTCCAAAGAGTCTGATAAAATCCAGATTTTTGTAAAAAAAAAAAAAATTGTAACCTGACCACCAACCAGTCACAAAAACATTGTATTTGTAAGCTAGACATGCATTTATAAAAACCAGAGTGCCTGTCTTGTTAAGCAAGGAGCTCATTTTTTATGACATTTCTGGCTTCAGTGTGAAATTCACTTGACAGGTGGGTGTGAAAAACATCCACTCACACTTTTAAAATAGCACAAGTGACTCATTGGCCATGGCTAGTTTAACATCCTCACCTTGATGGGCGACTCGCATTGTGCAAATAATCCACCTATTGATTCTTGCATCCTGGCCTAACAAATGAACAAAATCAAGGCTGCAAAGCAAACGCGCTCATGAGAGGACGTCTTCCAATCAGCAGAGCGTACGCGCGCGCGCACACACACACGCACACGCACGCACACACACACACACACACACACACACACACCCACCCACACACACACACACACGTGTAAAACCACAGAAATGGGAGTAATCTATCACTAATCAAGAACATTGATCACATTGTAAAACACATCTGTCTGTATGCCCCCCTCGGCATAGGCAGAGACAGATTACACTGACAGGATGAAAAGACAAAGACTAAAGAGAAGGAAGCTATATTTGAAACGGGCAAGAGAGAGAAATGTGGCATAATGAAAACAGAAAACAGAGGGTAGACATAATATTAGTGATAAAAAGTCTGAATCTGGATCACGGCGATCTATAAAACAGATGAAAGCGACCTCAAAGCAAATCTCAAGCCAGCATTTTGGGATTCAGGACAGACCTTTACCTCAAACTACACAGAACTCTTACAGTTTTATAGCTGATTTACAAGCAAGATCAGATATGCGACATGGATTCACGTCAATTTTCAACAACTGCATCTTAACAAGTATTGACTCAATAAACATGTGCCTTTTCCAGAAAGGATGCTCTCATGCTTTAAACTTGACTTGCAGCGGTACGACAAACACTGATTGATACGGTTTACGTAATAGCTGCTGATAAAGGGCAACAATCCTGTGGGCTAAGATAAGTAGAGAAAAATCTATTGCTACAACATGGAGCGATTTCTTTACACAGCCTTTTCACCCCTGTGTGAGTCAGAGAGCCACGAGGTTTCATTACCAAGGGCAGCTGATAAAACCTCTGAGCTCAAGCACAATCAAATGCACCAAATCTCTCAGGCAACGCATGCCTGTGTCATGGCTATGCAATCTTAAAAAAGAAAAAGACTTAAGAAATTCCTGCCACATTTCCATTCCTGCCACATAAATAGAAATGATACAAAGCATATCCCTTTAAATTCCAGAGCTTTATGAATTTTGAACAAATGTAGGAGTGCTCTTTTCCACTTAGGCTCAGTCTCTGTTTAATAAATAACGACACAAGGGAATTTGTGGTGTGTAGTTTGAGCCCTAAAAGTGACAGAGAGTTTACCGAAAGGAGTTTTTCTTTGCCCCAGGTCGATAATTGGATGCCAGACCAGATGATGACAAAGATTCCAGGCTGATTAAGTCATTTTTCTTCCAGATTTATCATTTACTTTGAACGTAATATCAAGGTTTTTTCCATTTTCTTTGGGTATGAAAGATCTGTGGCCTGGCGCGTAGAAATAAGCTGCATGGAGCAGCAAACTATAGATCAGGCCCTGGAGACATTTTCAGGTGATCCTTCATGCTTGTGGTGTTTTTCCACCAGCTCCCATTATTACCTGCTCATTGCAAGTACTTAGCCTTCCCAAGAGATGACTTTGTACAATGCTTCCTTAAGAAATATTGCAATTCCTTATGGAAAGTTTCCAGATGTATGGCTCATCAGTATGTATGCTCCGGCCATGCAATGGCCATGCTGTTTTTCTAGAAAAAAAAAAAAAAATCTAAGAGAAAACATGGAATATTAAATCAAATGATTTATTTCACAAAAGCTAAGTCAAGCAGTGCAGTTGTTCAATTCTGGGATGATTTAAGTGGTTTTGTGTGATGTTTATCTTTTCCTTCCCTATAAAGGAGGAAAAATGAAGCCTCATATGGAGGCTGTCATTCCATTGCCTCCATATGAAAATATAATGAAACTGTAAAGCAACAACAAAAAAGGAAAATACCCAACATGCTATGATAAAACCTGCATGTAAGCACAACCGCACACTGAAGTGTATCACCACAAATTTATGGCAAGATAGCTGGCATGTTTAAAGTAATGCCACATGAAGATCACAGCAGAGTCTGCATGCCAGATGTTGACATCTTGCATAAAAATCTTTTAAAGACAAACAAATGATTATATGCACAAGCTTAAAATAACATCACTTATTCAAATACTCAGAAATGTTTCTTAAGCTCGACTCTTTATATTAACCTCGACGCAGTAACTGAAGTCCTATGGCAACATCCATAGATCAAAATTGCTTTGCCAGCCATCCGTAAAATGCTGTGGTGGAGGTGGTCGGAAGCAGAAGGTCTCATTAAATCATGGTAAAACATGTAGACTTTGCTCATTTTAAGTGCACATGTTGGGGAGGTCTCTGCTTGGCCAACCTTGATTACATGCGTGGAAATATTGTGTCATTGTGTCACTGATCGAACAACAGTTTGAAACATGAAAGTAAGAGTGTTGTAAGTGAAAGTACAACACTTTTACTTATTATAAATATAAGATGCTTACATTAGTCTGACAACTCAGTTTCTCCAAAGTCGTCTCCCTTTCACAGCAGCACATTTTGAGTCTGTTCTGCAAGAGCTCTAAAACTAGACTGTGTTCAAGTTTAAGGTATTTTTTGCAAAACATGACAGCAAAAAACAGTATCCCACTTCCAGCTGTAGTATGTAGATTTTTGGAATTTTCTTCATTTTTGTTTTTTACGTATTTGATCAAAACTATTACTGTGTTGGGCTAGTATAATGTGAGATGGATATTTTCTGAGAAAAAACAAAACAAAACAAAACAAAAAAACAAGCTCCTCTGCCTTACGGACTTGCTGACGTGCACAAATACACTGTTCTGTCAGAAACAACCAATCAGAGCCAGGAGGCGGTGTTAGTGCTGTCAATCACCATAGTGTACATGCTGTTCACACAGTCTCCCTTGCTCTCTGCTATGCTAGAGCAGGTTCTCCACAACACAGTGATGACAGTGGAGAAACGGTTTTCCTCGAATGATGAGTTGCTTCTCTGCTGTTGGCTCATTTAACTGCGTGTACACAAGAATGAGTGGCAACGCAAAAGTCTTCCCTCCTGGCTCTGATTGGTTGTTTTTGACCGGGAGCGGTGCATTTCTTCAGATGGCAATAGCAGCACTAAGAGGAGGTTGAGGAGCTGGATCTTTTCCAGATTATCTATCTCATAACTTACTGTCACGACATGGTGACACTTTTAATAAATATGTAAAAAACATAGTTTAATAAGTTATATCTTTTAAAGATATAGCTTTAAAAGATAGAATCTTTTCAAGTTCTACCTCGTAAGTATTTCAAGCTATTTCCATCTCCGTTTCTAAAAGTTGTTGAAGGTTTTGTGAATGTTGTCAGCCTAATCAACCCTTTATATAATTAAATAACTCCAAATTTGAACATAGACGCTGAGAAAAAAAAATTCCCACAAAAATAAACAGAAGATGAATAAATGATAACTGAAAGACAAACAAAAACTGAAAAGCATCCACACTTGCCATTTGGGGTTAGCAACATAGAGGGACTATGAATGATTCACTGTCAGTCTTTGTTAGCTAAAAAATGGCCCTTTTACAGCAGTGCCACAGAATACAGTGTTATTTTTACAGCTGCTGATTTAGCATGCAGGAGTTCTGTCACCGCGGCTGTGAGGACACGCAGATCAAGTATGTGGAAGTTTATTGCTTGGGGCTCTTCCTGGCTCCCATACCTGTGTGCTCAACAGCTCAGCTCTCTCCTCTTCTCTCCTCTCCCCATTAACCGGCTGACAGATCAGTAATAAACACAGCCTGTCACCTTCAAGGCCTGCCTCTCATTTACTAGGGAACACATGAAACCTCACTCTCTCGTTCCCTCCCTCTCTTTTTTTTCCCCCTTCGTCCGCTGGGCTCACTGGAGCTGAAACCCGATTTTCAGGCCTCTCCTGCCTCCGAGGCAGCAAATTCTCAGCTGCACCCAGACAGTCCTGCAAAAGGCATGAATATTAAATGGAAGATCCATGAATAAATAACCAAAAAAAGGACTTCCGTCGATCTAACCTTGTTCTGTCTCCCAGCACTGGATGACAGAAGAGAATACGGGGGAAACAGAGAGAGAGAGAGAGAAAGAAAAAACATGCTCACCTCAAGAAGAAAGGTGGACATTTGTTAGGTGATTGGGTTCCTTTATTTGCAATCCCATGGTGCTTTAATTTCACACATTAAAAAATAAAAAAGGTGGTAATCAGACGGCAACGGCGCAGTTGATGGTTACAAGAATCGGATTCAAACAGCAATATTTTCACAGGGCATATATTGAGCTATTTCCATATGTTGTGCAACCTGAGGGGAAAAAGCCATACATATTGCAACAGCTCTGTAATGTATGCATGGAAAATGCAAATCAGATTGCAAAAGAGAGCGGGGAGTGGTATGTGTACAAGGATTATAATGCTGAATGTAAAGCAAACAAAGTGACTCGTCTAATTGTGACATACACTCACTGGTCCCTGGGCACGTGGTTGTTACAGTGAAACAGGTAAATACAGGCCGTGAATCAATTCCCTAATTAAGGCCGACGTGTTTTGCAATGAATTTCATTGGTCTGCGTGTTTAATACTGCTCACCGAGGGGGAATGACGGAGATAAACAAGTGGTTATTATGTGCTGATATGAGTGAACACTGTATTATGCACGTTTAAATTCCTGGTGCTAATCACTAACGAGTAAAAAGCAATGCAGTAAAGCAATTAAACACCAGAAGGAGAATAATAGTCAAGGTTTATAAGGATTTTATTGGGAGTCCATATTTGGATTTGTAAGATAAACATTGTGAAATAGTCAAAAAAAAAATCTAAAAGAAAATAAAAAATACTCTCAGTACTTGTTCTGTATAAGATTTATGTCTTAAAAGTCTCACCCTTTTCTTTTAATTTGTATTAACATGTTATTAAAAATGAATTCCTTTAAAAAAGTTAGTTTTAACATGACGGAGAAAAATGGTAAAAAACACAAAACCTTTCAGCCTTTTATTAACAAAAACATTAGAAATGAATAAATGGTTTCTTGCGAGTAACCACTAAAGACAATGATTCATAAAATTAGATTGAGACTAGTAAAAAAAAAAAAAAAGATCCCTTTAAGACCTGCTGCTCAAGTTGAACATCTCGGCGCCCTAATTATAGCCACAATTTTCTTCCTTGTAGTTTGACACCTTAACAAAAGGCAGCACTTTGTATTTGCAACAGACCCATCAGTGTGACTAATCTTAACAAGGAAAGATAAGGTGGTGAGGCACAAAGAGCTCACTGAGTTAAAAGTGTTAATGTACGGTAAGTTATGAGTTTCCCCTAAAACTGAGGAGGTAGAATTTATTACTCTCTCCAAAGAACTTGTTTTGTTTCTATAACACTTCCCCCTAATTTTACACCCTCTATGAAACGCATGCGGGTTATTTTTGGGGAAAGTCTACATGTTCAGCTCAAGTGAAAGAATCTTCTTTGTTTCTATAGAATCATTAAAGTCTATGAATGCCTTTGGAGCCAATGCAAACCACATGGCTTAAACCGGGGAATCGTTTTCAGTACGATGAGCCAGCACTTTGACGCCAACCAATGGTTGGAGGATTGCTTCTTGGTCTTTTGGCTACGATCGTGTATAGCATGTATTCTTATGGGAACAAAAGGCATTAGACGGCTTGAACAGATTAAATCTAGTCTGAAGTTTATGGATTTAACCTCAGCTGTTGCATACCTCAGATCAATTCAGGGATTCTGTCTCGTTAATTTAAGGGTGCTTGTATAAGAGTTTAATTTTTTTTTATTCCAAGCTGAGCTAGCAGATTAACTCTTGGAGCACTTCACTTTCCATACGGACTTCATGCTTGGAAGTAATAAAGTCGACTGCCACCTGCTAGTGGTTCAGTATTTGCAGATTCACCTGTTCATTGATTTTTCTGTGGAACTAACTCTGAATTATTCATTGAAAACTTGTCTGTCTGAAGAGTTTAAAAGCAAATGCAGGTTGGAAAGCTGGTACAGTGTTACTTGACACGTTATTGGTGGATTGGCTGGTGTTTGCAAAGCAGCCAATCCAGGACCAGCACTGGTTTTCTTTGATACCCAAGTAGGTGTTATCTTCTGCAGCAGTGCCAAAGCTGTTTCCACTGTGCGTAGTAATGCTTATTAAGGTGTATTTTGTGTTTGAGCTATTATAATATGCAGTTACAAGCGTTTGCGTCTCAAGTATTAGTGGAATTCAGCTATTTAGCTGTTCTGGTCTCCTGCCGCCTCCCATTACCATTGTGTCTTCTGCGTTCCCACCAAACATGTTTTGAGCATCAGTCTGGTTTACATTCAAAGTCTATGTTGAGGCGTGTCGATGACCTGTGGTGACTTGTTTCATGCTTCTAGGGCGGCACAATTTGAAGCGTTCGGAGAGTTTTGAGCATCAAGCACATCTGACCAATATGCTGGCAACGGAAAACAACAGCGAGAACGATTTTCATGGATAGACTTTGAATGTAAACCAGACGCACCTGACGCATGAAGCAAGCGCTAGGTGTAGGGCAAAAATGTCAAGTGTCTGCATTCAAAGTGCACACGTGTTTTGTGTGAACGCACCATCAGTACACGTTATAAAAGTGAGGTCAATGATGACACTAAGTTAACAGCTTAATACCAGTCCATGCATAATGTTTATTTGTCCCAGTTTAAACACTTCTGGGTTCACAGAATCATAGCAGCATTCGGGGCTGTGCAATGCATTTCATGGTTTGCACTGTCTCTGACTCTTTACAATCTTTTATTGAAATCTTACTTTAGTTTTTAAACCAGCTGCAACTGTGAAGTATCCAGCTGGTCTGTGTTTCAGTAGGTGGCCCATCAGTGATCTCTGCATGGTTTAACATAATGAACCGTTTCCTGACCTCATTTTTTCATCACATGGTGGAAGAGCTGTTATGGCCTGCTGGGGATTATAATTAAGAGTTTATAATTTACTTAGGTTGCCTACTTAATACTGGACAATACATTGTGCCAGGTAATATAATAACTATTTGCTAAGTAAATGATTTGGGGCGCAGTGTTCTTGCTGAGTGTGCACAGTCACTTCATACCGATAATGTCAGAGTGTTAAAACAAGCGAGCGAAGTCAAGCAGTAAGAAAGAGTAAAAGAAAATGTGTGGTCATGGCAGAAAGCCAATTAGCTTTCAACACCCAGAATGGCCTTCAGTTCACACAAAAGCGCACATATACACACACAGAAACATATATTCAAAGGCTGGGAAGATGAACCATAATGTTCAGAGAGCTTTGGTTGTACGTCATTTTAAATGTCACAGACTTCACCACAGGGTAATGACTGATCAACCTGAGATAGATTCTAGCGTTGCCTGCTTTTTATCTCTAGAGCTGACTGGCTGGAGATAGAATAAGAAGCAGTGTTACATTTTTTTTTTTTTTTGTCGAATGGGACATATATACAAGTGGGACTGTATTATAAAATAATGCAGTATGTTTAGGGATTCCACATACTTTTCATGTTGAAGTTACACACTAGTTGCGTTTCCATTACAAATGTACGTAAAACTCTCTATATTCCGCTAATGTTGAAGCAACGCAATTTCGCAATTAAGGTGTTTCTATTAAATAAGAAACGTAATTAAAATCAAATGCGAATAATTTTGTTCATGCTATAAGTAACAACTACTTCCTGTTTTCTTTTGTGGTTTGCGCCAGTGGAAACATACGGTTGTTGATCATGTGACTTGTGTGATGAGAAAAAAGTGTTTCCATTGCAGTTTTGTTAAATAAACCAATTTCGATGCAGTCAAAAAACTACCTCATCTTAGTGCCAAAACGTTTAATCGAAAAACAAGTTTTTTCAAAATTCCTTTAAGCAACTTTTAATATTTCCACTAAATGTCAAATTGTGCAATTATATGGTCAATGGAAACACAGCTACCATCTCTATTTTAAAAAGGGAAATTGCTTTACGGCAGATAATCCCACACATGGGAAGTCTTGAGTATGAGACTTGGAAAAACCAAAAACTGGAGAGAGAAAGAAAGTAAGCAAGATGGAAAGAATTTTCATAGATTACTAAATATGCACAACAGGGCATTTCTAGGGTAAATGAAGAAGGGTGACGTAGCGCCAGCGGTAAAATATTTTTTTGACGTAATATAATCACAGTACATACAATAATTATCAGTGTTCTTATGGCCAGCAAAAAGCAAAACATGGCTCATCTGTCACAATGAAAGGTTAAGGTGGTATTACCTGTATCCTGATATTCTTGTGAACATTTCTGCAGATTAGTCACATCCCGCTAATGGGAAAAGAACTGCTGGAAAGTTTCCACCTTCAATCTCGACAAAGTGCCAAGAGTTTTCCATGTACCTCTGAGCTCCTGAGATATTTATCTTTATAGGTCTGACGGCATCTGTTGCAAGCAAACCCAATGCACAAGGCTCATGTTTCACTTGTTCTGCCATCAAGCAGACCAGGAGTCCTGAGATGCCATCTATTTTTTTTCTGTTGATTCAGATGCAAACCACAGATCTAATCAAAATAAGGCAGCAATTCTTGAGTTGATGGCTGCGTTGCTCCTATTTTAATGGGCAAGATCAACATTTGCTGGAAAGATTTTATGGTAATTTTTTGATTAGCCAATATTTTCTTGCAAGAAGGTTCATTTCAGTGAATTACCAACTAATATTTATCATTTTCCTCGTAATGAAAAAATTAATTAGCTTAGCAACACAGTTTTTTGTTGCAAAGTAGGGCAATGATACAGGAAAAGTATTGTGAACAGACCCGTTGACCAATTTGTCTGAATTATATAAAATGAAAGATTTTTTCCAAGAAATGAATAATCATTGTGGTTTTCACTTTTAGCTAGAAGAGCTGGAATCTCAAGAGAGAAAAAAAGGAATAGATGATCATCATCATCATATGAAGGTCTCAAACAAAAATAAAAAGCAACCATAATTATTTCTATTTCAGAGGAGTAATAATTGCCGGAAGAAATTGAACCATTTCTTCTTCAGCATACTGTTAAGTATGAGATTGTTGGAATTGCCAGAAGCAAGTAGATCTTTTCCATGTAAGCAGCTCCAGCAGGGGGAAAAATAACTTGTGCTAAACCCTCACGAGGAAATGAGAGGCAATGCCTTGACCCGTGAGATGCTGTGAGAATGGGGTGGAAGAAAGGGTGAGAGATCAAGAAACTGAGATAGTGAAAAGCTAGCTGGTGATAGAAGAAGAAGGCAGGCTGGATGGTGTAGGTGCATGTAGGTCAAGATGGCCAATCCACAATCCAGACTAAAACGTACAGAGGGGAATGTGTGGAGATAAAAGCTATTTATTGCATGGGAATACACACATACAGTGGCATTCAAATGTTACTGCATCTTTGGTAACATTGATAGTCCTACCAAGTCTAAAATATCTCTGACAATGAAAATGTCTTTGGTGGAAATGTTTGTGAAGA
The DNA here is from genome assembly GCF_051168715.1 of Poecilia mexicana. Classification (NCBI taxonomy): domain Eukaryota; kingdom Metazoa; phylum Chordata; class Actinopteri; order Cyprinodontiformes; family Poeciliidae; genus Poecilia; species Poecilia mexicana. Next base: position 12,005,432 of record NW_028263372.1, read on the forward strand.
ATGAAAAATGTAATGACATGAAACTAAAATTTGTAATTTTACTAAGTAATTTTATTGTCTTATCTTTTAGATGGTCAACAACAGATGTCAAACTATAATGAATAATGACTATTATAATGACTATAATGTATAATGAATTTAAGCTTTAAAAAAAACCCACAACAAAAACTTGTCTCTTTATAACCAGAAACTCTCATTTTAACATGACATGCCTCCAGTATTCATTTCCTAATTCTGGCAGTTCAACACTTCTAGAATTGATATCTGATCAGATAAAATATTGATTTGCATGTCAACCAGGTACCAAACTAGTTTGTTAGTTTTTTTGAATAATACTATAATTAATGTGAACTGTTGCTGTGAAAGCTCTTTATGAATAAACTTTCCTTACTACCTGACTAAATTTAGTAAGAAGCCAATTAGCGACATCAGGCACTTAAGTTATAAAAGCTTGTCTCAATATGTGAAATAATTTAATCGATGCTGCTCTTGCTCAAACTGGACTTTGAATTTGAGTTAGTAGATATGTAATGCAGCTAATTACTAGATAAACACTTTCCTGCACAGTGCAAGGGGCTCTCACTCTCTTAGTTGTAATAAGGAAATAATTGTTAGAAATTGAATGAAAGCATGTTTTTGAAAAATCTCTGTGATTCAATTGTATCTAAATATTGCAAAGTTACTTTGCTCCACATTTGCAGAATAGGAAATATGTTTCTTACTGCAACAGTCTTAAAATGATCACAATTGTGCCAAAAAATATTATATCTTGGCTATTAAGTCTAATGCATTCTATTATTAACTGGTTACCCAAAAATCATCAAACCAAAAATTACATAAAGCTTTTAAAACTCTGATCAAATGTTGCTTTTTTTTTGTTGTCAGTTGCAGAAAACATCAATGGGCTAGTAAATATGTATTATTAGTCCGATTTGAAGATTTTCCCCTAAGCCATAATGAATCATATAAAAATATGATTCATCATACTCTTATGATGAATCATAAAAGTATGATTATAACTGTATAAAAGCTGCACTCACTTGCTATGCTCAAGTGCTAATATTATACACTAGAAAGTAGAGAGAAAAGGCAACTCAAGTAACCCAAGGCAAGTCAAAGTAAAAAAAACAAAAAAAAAACTGTTTATGTAATGTGACAAATGTTGATACTGGAGTTTCTATAACTGGATGAAGAATAAACACACACAGGGCAATGATACAGGAAAACTATTGTGAACAGACCCGTTGACCAATTTGTCTGAATTATATAAAATGAAAGATTTTTTCCAAGAAATGAATAATCATTGTGGTTTTCACTTTTAACTAGAAGAGCTGGAATCTCAAGAGAGAAAACAGGAATAGAACCAGATTGCAGCTAATGAGGAAATGAATTTCTCATATATACGTACTTTGACAGTTTACAACACAGCCATTTTTACTGATCTAGCCGCAAAGAAAACACAGGTTGCAATCAATCTCGATGATGTAAATGTGCAGGAAATGTAGCTAGAGATTTCCACATGCTGATCTGCTCCAGCGTCAGGGAATCTGTAATAATGTGACAACCTGTTATTCTAAACAAATTTAAAAACAGAAGTTTAGACATAACAGCCAGCTAGAAAATATTTCACTTCAGATGTGGTTTTGCTGACAAATGTCACACTGTGACAGTAAAGCAAACAGAGATCTGACTGCAACTGTATTTTTCTTTCAGATCAGCAATCTTTTTTTTACTACTTGACAGTAAAATATTTACCTACAACTTGAGATTTTAGTTGGTGTTTTTGTAAAACTCTAAATCATAAAAAAAAAAGAAAAAAAATAACAATTCACAAGAAAATAGACAAGAGTGCTTTGTGTAGTTTAGTCCAGGGCCTGCTACATTTTACCTGGAGCTTCTCAAACGCATTCTCCATCGATCTGAACACATATGAACGAGACACAGCTGCATAAACAATCCTCTCAAGTCTTTAGAGGGTTTTGAAATATTAACAAAAGAGCTTGCAGGTACATCATATTGCAGAGCCAGCTATGGCAGCAGAGGGAAAATGTGTTGGAGTCCTATTATAAATCACACAATTCCAGCAACAGAATTGCACACCCAGGCCTGGCTTGTCCCCCAGGCAACCTGACAGCAAAATCCTGTCTTAACATTCTGTGCCCAGAGAGAATCTATAGAAATGTGTGTGTGCTTGTGAGGAGGTTTATGTAGACTTTTGTTTTATTCATGAAAACATACTAATCAGGAACTGTACTTTGCATTATCATAGCGTTTCCACATTTGTATACGTGTGAGTATAGAGATGAAGACGTTGAATGCAGATGAACAGAAATGAGGACATTTGAGCTGGCTCAGGCTAATGTCAGCCACTCCTGTTTTTTTTTTTTTTTTTGCTCTGACATGAAAGGAGGAGAGAACTTACAGATCTTGTGCTTCCCTTTCATGGGGAATTTCACGAGCAGCTCCTGGGGGTTATTGCAGATGAAGACGAATGGCGAAGCAGACTCCTCACAGGTACCAGGGCACTGCAGAAGTGATGGAGGATAAATAGAAACGGTTTAGCTCCACTTTCACAAAGGAGTGTCACATCCAGATTTACATATGCCAACACTGAAAATCTGTTGATTCCAAACAGTCCTAAATCATCCAGTGATTCCTCTTTATTTGCCTATATTATGCTAAATGTCCTCCATGCCTGATCTAATGCTCTATGCCTGAAAGCATATGATAGTTATGAGTCTCGCTGGGTCTTAGGCTCTGTAATTGCACAACTAATGATGCAGTTGCTGAAGGGAGCAGCTGTCGCCCTGGTGAGCTATAAAGATGACACAAAATATATAACAAGCAGCATCCAAATCTGAGGCAATCAAAGACTTTCTCAGATGTGGTGTTGTGTGAATTACACTTTCAAACATATTTCAGGGCGTAGACTCGCATTAATAAAGCTGGTTGGGCCATAAAAGCAATGTTTGCACATTGATCCATCACCGAGATGAAAACCGCAAAGACGTCCGAATGTTTAGAAATCGTCGTCCACAGAAATGCATGTCATTCATGGTAATCGAAGATATTTCTGCAAAGCCGTGTGGGATGCCATAACACATTCCTGTGAATAAGAAGGTGTTTTACAGCTCATTATTGACACCAGCCCACAGCACACAGAGCGCAAGAGGCAAGAGAAAACCTCTCTATCCTCGTGTTATTGATTGGTCTCTCAGGTGAGAGTAGGGAATTGACTGACACAGTGACAAAGGAGTCATCTTTTCCATCACTGGCAGCCAACGGCTCTCAGCTCATCCAATTTCCGCCAGCACTATCAGATAGTGCCCATGATTGCATCTAGCCAGCCAGGAAGCGGCTCTTTTCGTGACAGCACGCTTTTTTTTTTTTCTTTTTCCCCCTCCCCCAACTTCTTACTCTCCCAGCCTCTCTATCTCCCACACACAAAAAGAAAGCACTGAAGGGTTGTGACAAATCTGCAGCTTTTACAAGAAATCAACAGAGTCTGCAACCCATTTGTAGGGTCTCTTGACAAACTGGGGAGAGATGACAGCGACGCTTATTTCTGACTAAAGCCCATGTCAACTTGAGTCTAATAAGATGGTGAGTGATAAAATATGTAAAGACTCAAAGCGTCATTAAGCACAGCTCAGGATCCGAGTGGAGGCTCTTGATTACATCCTTCAATGGCAAAATGACATTGCAATTTAAATGAAACTGGAGCTCACGGATAGAAAATTCATCTGATCATTACTGGAGGAAAACTTTAGCCGTTTTGAGGAATGCTAAATAATAGTGGAAGTTGTGAGTTTTAATGTGTCTTTTAATGAGCCGAGGTTGAACCTAGAAATAATCCAGCTTTTCTCAGCTTCTAAAATGACTTAAACCTGACCTCGAGTGTAAAAACCAAAAAGCATAAATGAAACAAAAATGAAAGAAGAATTTAAAAGCTAAGGTTAAAGACCCACAATACCTTTAAAATACATAAAGCACTGAAATGTAAAGGGGCTTTAGTTTCTGTTTAAACAAGGCTATGAAATCCAACCTTCCCCATTATCAGTGTCGCTATATGGCTGAGACAGTTTATGGTTATGGGGAAAAGAAAAAAAAAAGTACATCCTATAATTCAGAAAGGTTGTCGAACCTGATACAGCAAGAATTACATGAAGATAAAGTGGAGCGCCGCCTATTCGTGACTTAGTATTTAGAGATATTTCCGTGGAATGCAACTCCAAATTATTTACAGATTTTTCCCAAGAGCATAAGCTAAAATACTAAAAAAAAAAAGGCAGCTTCGAAAACTGAAATACCTAGATCAATGCTACTTCACACACTATTGGCTGGCGTTTGCAGAGCAGCCAGTCCAGGAGTGCCATTTGTTTTTCTTGGCGCCGATTGAAGAGGGAAGATGAGGAAGACTATGGATATTAGCTTCTGCTGTTTACTAATGCATTTTAAGTTATATTTGGTATGTGAATTATTAAGATGGGCAGTGATGAGCGGTTTTAGAGAGTATCTAAAGTATTTGTGGATTTCAGCTATAAGCTGGTGTCTGTGGGCCTTTCTTCTTCACTGCCTTTCTTCTTCACTTGTCACGCTGTTCAAGTTTATAGAAGTTTGTGTCTTCATGCACCTTGATTATTTTCTTTTCCACTTACTCTGTTGTAGATTTGCTGCTATGCTTAGGATTATGGTCCAGTTACATGACCCAGTTTTAGTCAGGACCAATGTGATGGTCTCATGTTGGACTCTAGAACACCTTCCATCCACTGGACCATGTTTTTATTATGTGATTAGCATCACTTTTCCAATCATAGTTATTCTAACATAATATTAACACATAAAAGGTGGGCTGCAAAATGCATCACAAAGAACTCCTTGGCCTGCACTAAAAATATCAGCTAATTATAAGTGGACTACATTTGGGCTCTCAATGCCCATAATCTGTGATGATACTTGCCTTTTTTATTGTATGCAGCAGAAAATGGTTAAGAAGGGAATTTAAGTTGGTGTGCTAAAGATATTGAGATGAAACTAGAACATGCTGTTGAAACTGAAATACATTTTTCAATGTATCAATAAACTACTTAATGTTTAATATATGTGCTTACTTATTCAACCCAGAAAGAGGTTATCAAGTTGCAAACCATATCGTCATCACAACATTCACCAACATTATTGCACATAACATGTTCTTTACAACTATTGTGCAGTCTTAATAATTTAGTTACATTTTTTTTTCTAAACTACACATACAATTGAACACCCATAATTAATTCGTTAGGATGAATGTTGTTAATGCTGCAGAATATCATCAGCTCTGATCCGTTTTATGTGTGTGCTAGTGATTTAGCATCAAACTGCAACATCAGCATGTAGTTAAAGTAATGACGCACACCCGCCATTCACTGCACCTACACTTGTTTTTAAACACACTGACCTCAGATGGGCTCATCTGTGATCCTAATTACTTCATCCGTTTATATGAACTAATCTTATTGTTTGAGCTGCTGACACTAATCCTCACACTGCTCTGCTGGTCAACTCCTGCTCGAGCTTAAGCCACCATCATGGTAAGATAATAACAATAAAGTCATACGACCAACATGAACCATACAGCTATTCCCGTTTCTGAAACAAGGCCATTCACACAGTGAAGGTGTTGTGTGTAAATGTATTATATTTGTGGCTCGTTTCTTTCTGCAGCAATGTTATGTTATGAAGATCCTCAACAACTTCCTGATGGTTGATGGTTAAATTCTCTTTTTTCTACATCTTTTTCTAAAATAATTTATGATGTATCATTTTTTCTGATTGTGTCCAGGACTTTTATTTATTGGTGGAACTTTCCCTATGATGTAATGTTTGTTTGTAGATGTAATTCTGTGCTTAAGATTTCCCCGTTTTCATCCTGATGATTATACTGTCCCTTCAGGTTTCTAATAAATCTTTCACCGTACTTTAAAACGCTTCTAATAACCTGTTGTGGAAGACCGAATCAAAGAGGATGCCCGCTAACACCTGGTGCCTGTTGTCGCACTAGAAAAGCACTTGAATCTAATTTTACAATCAAATTTACTGCTGCTCCCCGAGGTCTACTTGAGGTTAATGTACATGGAAAACCGTCTGATTTTCTTAAACAGAAAAATACCAGAAGGAGAATCTTTTAGTCTCTTGTTTAAATAGTTTTTGTTATAGAAATATGTGTAAAACCATTTCATTTCCCCAAAGTAATTTGTTGCTTAAATCCCTTCATTTTATTTAGACAAGCACTAAATTGAGCTGGGAGTACTTTTCTAGCCATTTAGACTAACTGCAAATACAGGCTGACAAAAAAAAAAAAACTACTTTCCACTGGGGAATCAGTAAAACAACAGTTTATAGAGGTTTTGTGATGTAGAGACCGATTTTTAAAGCTTGTTTTACAAACTGTTACAGTTGGGATAATTTCATATCAGGCAGAAATAAATGTTGCCCATTTAATCAAAGTAAACAACGGATCATAAGTTGTCAGACAAAATACAGTAGAAGAACAAAAAGAGCATAATAGATTTACCAAACAAGACAGAAAGCCTCTCTCTGCTTTCTAATACAACAAACAAATTCATTCGTCATTAAATTCTTTATAATTTCTAAATCTAAAAGGCACTTTATTATGTAAAAATCAAGCAGACATTTTGAAGCAAATAAAAAAATTAAACAAGAGTCTGTAATTCATGTTTTGTTATTCAGTGTTTATGCATCTCAGCAAGATCACTGTGTACCCAATTGAAGTTTCAAAATCCAACTATTCCACTGGGAGCACAAGAAACGAGTCCACTTCCTTGTTATCATAACATTTTAACACAGCACTCAGTCTGCCTTTCTTTCTCTCACTCACCAGATGAGAAATATCACGCAAGCATGCTGCTCTTTCTGCAAATGTGCTGCCATGTCTGCGTGAGGCTTCAAAGAACATTACGATAAAAGATACCAAAACAGACGCTTGGCAATTTAACACACTGTTAAACAATGTCACATGTTTCATGACTGAAAAGTGGCTTATATTTATGGCTGTACAACACAATCACTCAATTAATGCAATGAAAGATGTGGAGAAATCCATAAAATATGTGTTTCGTTAAGCCAAAAATGCAAACTTGAATACATTTATTCAGTGTGGAAAACATCCTACAGCAAATAGCAAGTTTTTTTTAATTACAAAAATGCCAGAGGCACAAATATTGGCATCTCCAACAATTCCTACCAAAACATGTGCAGCAAAAGAATTTACTTAACTTTCTGTTCAGTTTTTAAGAAGATTAAAATGTATCTAGGAATTGTTTTACTTATTAATCGATGACTTCCAGTTTCCCTGGCTTATCAATATTACATAAGAGGCCCAGTTCAAAATGGGAAAAACAATTTTCTGTGTATTCAAATTTCTCTGGACTTTCCTGAAAGTAGCTACTTCCCTACACTTGCCCATGTCTACAGTCATACTAGTAACTCAAAACCTAAACCTGCGACAAACGGGTTTGTATGAGGACCCAGATTGATCTTGCCACCAACGATGACGAAGCAGATGACAGGAGATGTAAATGTTCACTTTTTGGAGAACTGCACCAAAAGGTGGCATCTATAAACCACTGATTATCCAAAAATAATTGATAGGCTTTTTACTCCTCTTTACCAGGAGCGTCAATCACAGCAGATGTTGTGATAAAACAAAAAATGTACCAAATCCAAGTGAGAGCAACATGGTCTCATAGAAATATCATACACCACAAGCAAGACCACAGTTGGAATAGATGAGATGTTTTATTTGGAAATTGATTTTTCCAAGCTTCCAGCTGGAAATACAAGAACACAAATAAATGCTGAAGAAAAGTCAGACTGTCTCTAGTTCAATATCTAATATGGCTACTAGGCATATAAAATTTTATGAAAGGTCCAGATATATACAATTTATTAGCAGCCCTCATGGTCTGTTTGTCAATAAATAAGTAGCCTACAGTGAGTGAAGATGCTCTTGTAATGTTTGTAGAGCCACCAGTGAGTAGCTTCACAACAATCCCACTGGTGCGGTCTATTTATACTGAGAAGTCAGATCTTTCAGGTTCCCAGTCAGAAATAATAAAAAAAAAAGGCTGGACTTTTGACAACGCCATATGCCCTCATCACATATAAAAACATAGTGAACTATTTTTAGCCCCTCTGACAGTTCATGTTAAACCGGTGGGACACAGAGCACAATATCCCTGTGTCAACATGTTCCTTCAGTGCTTGAAGGCATACAATGGAATGAAGCATCGTTGTCGACTTGTGTTGTCATTAGCGCGACAATTAGCAAATCTCACTGATTTTCCCCACATAATCTCCAGATTAGAGTTCCCGAGACAAATGCGCCACAAAAGTAACAGGAAAGATTCGACACCAAGCTCTTCATGGAGTCATTGGCCTCATTTAGGATCATTATAAACAAATCACTCGGTACACAAGATGGCTGGGTTGTTAGTGGTTCCTCAAGGAAACAAAATGGTGGTAGCTCCGTTCAGTTTTCATGGAACAAGCAAAGCTGCATCCAGAGCTGGAGTGTGTTCATGTGAGACCCTGCCAGTTGCTTGCTCCTTCATCCTCCATTAGCTAATTAGCATTTAAAGCTGTTGAATGTGTTGCTTTGCCTCACTGCCTCCACCACCTAATTGTTTCCATTCCCTGTTAATCAAAAGGGCACGAAATATTGTGGTTGTGTGACAAAGAGGTTTTCTCAAGCCCTCCATATTCATCAAAAAGGCTCTAATAAAGTAGGAGTGGGCTTGTTTACACATTCAATTTAATTTGTTTGTTGTGGAAGAAAAAAAGTAATAATATGAAATCGATTATTTTGACTTATACAAAAACGCAGCAGGGGAGCAAAAACATTGATGTGTCTGCCTGTTAGTGCGTTAAGTCAGGCAGGAACACAGCTTTGGGGCATTCTGTGCAAAAAAGGACAAATGTGCTCAACGATTTAAGTCAGCTGCATTAAACTGCCTCAGTGTGAACGCTGTTTTACAAGCTAAATGCTTCCAATTTACTTTCCTTTTGAAGCCGGACAACTGTGAGACAAAAAGGTTCTGCTTGCTCATAAACTCCTCTGACATTTGGCTAATGTTCAACATAGAAATGCATGTCTGCCGCATGGCTGCGGTCCAAGCTGCTTTCAGAAAGTAGATACAAGCACACTTTAACCTTGCCAGTGTGCCAACAGATGATAAATGCAGCCATCAGTCTTGCATTCAAGCAAGAGTGCTGTTCCCACATTTGCTTTGCTGTGACAATGTGGGAAATGTGCTTATTTGCTCTCTTGCCAATGGTAAAATGGGAGGAATATTAAAACTGCAGCATATGTATGTTGAATTTAAAGCTAGTGACAGCAGCAAATTAGCTCAGCTCAAGGGAAATAAGGTAGTTCTATAGTTTATATAAAAAGATAAAGAATTTTTGTTTAATTTAAAATGTTTTTTATGTATTCCAAAGTTTACTGAATTAATATGCAAATAAATACTTGAGTAGATTTAAATAGAACAAAAATAGACCTATGAGTAACCTTTTTTTTTTTTTTTTTTTTTTTTACAGTGCATTCAAAACATGAAACTAGAAACCAAAAAAACTGAAGGAGGTGACAGGTCTGTAAACAAGTGTACAGTAGTTGCCTTCTGTAAATGCAGAACAATAAGGAAAATTATCATCTTCATTCAATTATGTGAATGTTCCGGTTTGAATTTTTCCAATTTGATTGTTTTCATTCTGTTACCTCTCATCTATAAATATCATATTCTACATGCATCAAATCAACTAGTTGGCTGGATACAAGAGAAGGTGAGTCGACACGTTACATAAATGTCAAGCATGTTTGGAATATGTACAAATCCACTATATGGTAGAGAATGGACCAAACCTCTATTCTGAATAACTCTCCTTTCTGACAAAGAAGACCACATGCTGCTCATTCATGTTTCAAAATACTCATACACATATGCAGGTAGTAAAATTATAACTACAAATAGCCATGCGCCGCAAAAAGCAAAACATTGAAATACGGATTGTCAGATATATTGGATTATAGCGGTCAAAAAATATTTAAAAATATTTTAAATGTACTTCACAGAATAGGCACAACATGAGTCCAGTTAGGTGAAACCAACCTGCAAAATTTAATTTGGTAAAAATAGAAACTATAACAGTCTCTTCAAATAGTCCCAGTTTAATTAATATCCAGCTATTTAATTTGCTTTGTTTAACCCCGAGGGGATTCAAAAATAACTAAAAGTGATATAATGATCATTTGAGAAAAAAAAAAAAAAAAAAAGTAAAAGGGTGCCAAAGCACTAGCTGCTGGAAGAAAGCCCCTGGGCAATATCAGTGACTTTAAGAGCATGAAAAGAGGAAAGAAAGAGAACTAGCTACTGTTTTTACGATAATGTAATGGACTGAGCGTTATCGTTTGTCAGCTTTGCTTTCGTAACACATTGGCCGTCTGTTTTATATATTGCACAATTTACTCTCGGAGTGCTTTATCACAACTGCTGAGATCTATGTGCTGAGATCTAATAATAACAACATAGATCTTAATAAAAGGGACTGAACCAGAGGAAAGATTTGACAGCAAGAGCCCAAGCTTGTCAGCTAACAGCACAACAAACCAACACTGTTCCCTCTCTCCTCTCTCCCTGGCTCTTTTCTGCTACTGTCGGCAATTAAGGGCAGCAGAGACAAGTAATCTCCTTCTGGGCGACAGGGCCAAACCAGAACAGGCATGTGGAGTGGGCTGTGCAGTCAGGAGGGGGGTTGGGGGCTAGGAAAGGGGTGGGGGGGACTGTGAGACTGGCCCCAGCATCAGCACTATAGCCAGGCCCTGCTTGGCTGCACTCAATCTCAGCCCAATAAAAAGCCCTTCATTGGCAGGGAGCAACTGAGCCAGACGGGCTGGGAGCATGTGGCTTTTAAAAATGAGGAGGGTGGATAAAGGGATGGGGGGGCAGGGAAGGGGAAGAAAGGGAACTAGAGATGGGAAAGTGACAGAGTAAATATGAGGAATACGATTCAGCAAGAAAGGTATTCTAATACGAGTCTAAGGCGACGGAGAAACACCAAGACAGAGATTTTGACAGATAGGGGACAACAGAAAAACCATCTGTGTCTTCCCACATAAGACACTTGTGAAATAGTGTCTCGGCAGCTCTGTCAAGGCTGGCCTTACCCTGGGAATGGAGAAACAGATGGGTTTGTCTATGAGCAATGGGCTACATGTGAGAGGTGAAAGGCTGCTGTTGGGAAATGGATGCAACGGCGTCGTTCACCGATCGCTCTTTAATTCATCATGTTCCCCCAAACAAAACAACCTTGTTCCTGGCATGCATCAAGCCGCCACAACCAAAAAAAACACCACTGCCCCGAGGAAACTCGGACTGGAACCCAATGAGATTCATGATGCATGAAGAGTGCGTGCGTGTGCAATTACAGATGTGCAAACACCGCACACACGCAGGACTGACCCTGGAGTTTACATTACTTCAAATTGTTCAGTCCTTATAGTCTTTACCTATTTTTTAATGCTATGGTTGTTTTTGCAATTCACAGTGAGTCTTTGCTACTTAGCTATAGGGTATTTTAGTAATTGAGCAATCTATCGAAAATATCCTGGAATGATCAAATCATCTGATAAATTAGTTTGTTCTTGAAAAGATGTGTCCACCTTTCACCATATTGTTTTTTTTTTTGTTCAGAACGAACCTAATCCAGCCTTTTATTTACAGCCAGTTCAGTAATGTTGAAAAGTTTTGTTGGGAACATGTATTGAAGTACTGTCCATAATATTGAATAATATTAGTTTTACAACAGTATTTTATTGTGTATGTTGGTTTAAGCACGTTCTTAAAATGGGAGGTTGCACGATTCACCAATGAAACTAGAGGTTGTGATTGAAAGAATGAAAAGAAATGTTTATATAAAGAAAGAATAACCTAAAACTCGCTGTTTGTTCTATGTACTTTCAAACTCAATTTTACCCTTATCGTGCCGTTCTTTTTTTATTGTCCTTTCTCATTACACCAGGTTCCATTTTATTGTGGTTTTAGTACTAAAGAAATGTGCAGCTTCAAACTAAAAATGTTACGCCAAGTTAACTCTGTTTACTATAGAAATTGTTTGATTCTCTTTTTTCAAACAGACCTGAACTGAAAAGGTTTTGTATTATTATTTTTTTCCCTTATGAGCTTCAATATCTCTTAGTCACAGGTAATGTAAAGAGAAGGTGTGCAACGATAAAACGATCATCTGTAAAACACATAACTGCTTAGGGGTGTGGGGGAGAATAATACAAAGTTAAATGACAAAGAATTGAGCAAAGAGTTCTTTGAGGAATTGTCGCAGCCCTGTATACCTCTTTATTCTTTATTTTTTTAAGAAATCTGGGTTTAGGATCAGTTTATTAGTGAAATTGTCCACAATTCCTGCTGTTTAGACTGTGTATATTTTTTAGTATTTTGTCAATCAGCAGCTGTGGTGCTGCTTTTACAATGTTGCTCCAGTTCTGTCATTACCCTAAAAACTTGCCCTCCAGCACAACCAACGAGCAACGTATCATTACTTATAAATCTTGTCATCTTATCAGCAATAGCACCTTAAAAAAAAAAAAAAGCCTCTGGCAGCAGTACTGAGAATGAGTGAGGTGAAAAATAGGTAATCAGGCCGGGCTGTGCAGTTGATATTTCTGCTGTCTCCTCTCCTCAAGGGGACAAGTCGGCTAGTGGATATTAAGCAATTTTAAAGTAAAACACCTGCTTTTTCCTAAATTGGCCTTATGCTTTTTATTACAAATGATGCAGCAGGTGAAATACATCCAGAGATCGATTCTCGGATGTTTCATCTTCATGACAGCTTTGCTTACTGGCGTTCTTGTCAATCGCGACTTGTTAGCTCAGCTTACAAATGTCAAAAAGTCATTAAGAGGGAAATTAGATCTTCAAGTTCATCTTTGTACTTTTAGATAAAGATTATATCAAAAAGACACAACCCACAACCAAAAAACACCAAACAATAAGGGTTTGACTAGTCGCACAACAAGACAGTAGTTGTGTGCAATATTGTCCAAAAGGCTCAGACTGTGAACCAATAAAGCTTGTATTCTAAAATCATTTTCATACTTTCAAAAGATTCCTGAGTGTTAACTAATTTACTCCAATCTGGCCTTTGCTGGTAATGCAAACTCCCTCTTCCATCTGCTTCATATTAAAAAGCCTGCAGCAATTCAGCAGAAATACTCATTCATGTCACATTTACCGTAAAACATCTGTGAAGCAAAGTGTTGAGTTTCGTTAGAAGCAACTCAAAATGATGAAACAACTGAAAAGCAGTGCTGATCAGAACAAATAAACAAATGTGGCTTTTCTATGAAAAACTGAAGAAAAGAAAAAATCAAAGTGCATATGTCGAAAACATAAAATCCCGACAGTCGTAGCAGCGCTTAAGCTCACTTGTGAAGTACAGTTGATAGCCAAATGACACGATGTATGGAAGAGTACTTGCATGCAACATGTCAAGCATAATTTCATTACTTAGTGAATAAGAGTTCTCTCTAAAAATATATCTGTCATCCTTTACAATTCATTTCTCAATGAGACAGAGATTGTACTGGCTGCTGCAGTTCCCTGCTTTTTCTCGCTGTCTGAAGATAAATCCGACCAAACTTGTCACCTCGTTTGCACACACACCTTAACAAGCTCTTACCACAAATTCTCTATACGAGATCAGGGTTTTGCGATGGTCACACCAAAACATTGACTTTATTGTCCTTAAGCTACTTAATGACCACTTTGACTTCATGTTTAGGGTTATTATTTATTGGAAGACCAAGATTCAACTTCCTACCTGATATATGTTTAGATGTTGCTTCAATATTTCCACATAATGTTCTTATGAGCTATACCAGTTCCTCTTGCTGCAAAGCAGCCTCACAACATTATGCTGCCATCCCGGTTGGGACGGTGTTTCCAGGTTTACAACGGTTCTCCAAATTTGACAATGGGCAATACGGCCACAGTTCCACTTCAGTTTCATGAGAGCGCAAGACGTTTCTCCAAAAATGAAAGCTTCTGTCCCAAATTCCAAATGATTTTTTTTTTTTACCTTTCTTTCTGAGTAATGGCTTCTTCCTCGATGAGTGGCCTTTCAGCTCATGTTGGTACAGGATATGATTCACTATGGAAAATGACTCTGTCTTACAAGCCACCAACAGTCCTTAAATCAGGTCTCCTAACACTACATGTACAACGTAAATAGAGATTTTTGTTTTTACAATCACATTTCCTGCCATTGCATTATAATTCAGTAGTATAGCTTTTTCTAAAACAGGTAGCAAGTGGGCAGGTGCTTTTTTTATTTTTGCTAATATCAGGCATAGTTATTAGATCAAACAGGGACAAAATACCCCAGCAACCTTTCCACCTAAAACAGGGAGCGACTGAAACACTCTCCAAGTTGCACGGTGGCAGAATTAAAAATTTAACACACTCCTTCACCTACCGAATCAACTGGTGTCAAGTTGGAGAGTGAACATTAATTATCCAGGAGTGTCCAACACCGGCTCCTGAATTTTTTTGTACATTATTAATATCCTCAACACAACAAGAGCCATGTCTCATTATTAGAAGCTCAGTACCAAGGCCACGAGTTCCCAATTACTGCTCCAGTGTCTGCTCAACTGAAAAAAACATGTTAATGCCTTTTAAAATGCTTCTGAGGAGTTAAAAATGTCACAATTAGGTGGAAATAGAAACTTGGGCCTATTTTCTGCATTTCTTTAGTTAAAAATAAAGCCAATGTTTTTATTTTCTTTAACAATTTATAGTGCGTGACAATGAACTATAAAGAATCCTGAAGGTTTAATGCATTATTCCACCCGTTATATTTGCGCAGTAATATATTTAGTTTGAGAACACGTCTGTAGGCCATGAATTATAGTTATTTGCATGCAAAATATAGCCGAGTTGCCAGAGTTCCCTTCAAAACAAAAGCTGGAGGAAATTAGGTTGAACTTAAATCCCTGTGCTTAATGTGCACAACAATCCTGCTTAATAGAAACAGTGTTGGTAAAGAGAAAGCCACACATTGGCCTATTTAGTCTGCACTCGTGCTGACAGGTGTTGTGAAGTCATGTGTCTTTGTAGGGAGATTCACACAGAGTTCCTCACTTCTGCCAGTTCCACTTTCCCAGCCATGTTTATGACTTCACCTCCTGTGGAGGCCCTCTGGCCAGAAGAAAACAAGACGGCCTCTCAACAGTCAGAGCTTTTTAGACTCAACAAGCGAGCGGCTGGAACTTTCCGGCGAAAAGGGCTCCTATCTTGTGCTTACAGCTGAGCTTCTGTCTGATGAGAGCAGGGGCTCTCACCAAATTCAGAAAAATGTACGCTGATTTCTAACGTGCGGCACAGAACGGAGTTTAGAGCAAGAGACGGGTTTTATTAACAAAGAGAGTGGACGGTGATAAAGGGGCGATAAATTCAATAAAAGCTTGTGTACAATGGATTCTTGAGTGAAAGTAGATTTCATTGTTGGGAAATGTAAACAGGAAAACTGCTCCTCTGTTACAAAATAGAACAGAGAAGAGAAGAGATATTTTGATGTCTGGCTT
This sequence comes from Poecilia mexicana, assembly GCF_051168715.1. Classification (NCBI taxonomy): domain Eukaryota; kingdom Metazoa; phylum Chordata; class Actinopteri; order Cyprinodontiformes; family Poeciliidae; genus Poecilia; species Poecilia mexicana. The sequence goes on from NW_028263372.1 coordinate 12,021,090, forward strand.
CAAAGAAAAAGAAAAAAAAAATCTGGTAATCAAAGGCACTAAAACTTTTTTTTTTTCCACTCCAGTCTCTTTCATCCAGGTCCCCTGAACACAGGTGCTGTCAGCAAAGAGGCTGTTATGTTGAGCAAAGCTACAAACCACTTCACAGTGGGCATTTGTTGTCATAAAGTGAAAATCGAGAAGGATGGTAAAATGTATAAAGACGTCTGTCTCTTAAGGTGAATATTTGCTTTGATACACTGACACGGGAGTGCAACCCCTGCCATCTGTGTTCACTCAGTCACTGTGGGAAATAACTGCTCCTTCCTATGGAGGTTGGCAGTCTGCACAGTTTAGGCGGGGGGCATTCAGGGAAGGCAGTCCGTTGACTTTTATCCCGGGGGGAAGTTTAGGTTATCTTCATCCGTCTCTACAAAAACTTACAACATATTAAGATAAACTGACTGATGTGTGGAACGGAGAAGAATCTGTTAAGTTATGCTTTTACCTCCCGTGAGAGCTCAGATTTTTAGAATTTTAAAAGCATGGGGGACTGGATAGATACTTTAGCATTCCCTGTGTTTAAAACTTAGGCGTTTTATTTTCATCGAGGGAGTAGGATTTCATCAAACTAATCTCTCCATGCACAACTTTCATTATTGCAGCCTCTCTAGCTCCAGGAAAAGGAAGTGTTTTTAAGTGAGTTTTTTGGTGGATATCCTTTAATTGAGTGTGGAAGAGAGTAGATGGCTTGCTATGGAGGACAAGCCGTCTGACTAACTCATCATAAGAACTGCTAACAAAAACGTTATTAAAGTCTTAAAAGGCTTTGTTGTGATGACGTGCTGGCGGCGGAGTGTCAGAAAGAGCAGAAATTTTCAAGGTGTTTAAATTGTGACGTCAAAGTTCTTTTAACCCTTTTACGCCCGAATTTCAAATGTCTACCTATATATTTCTTCCTTATTTTAATTGTAAGTAGTTATTTAAATGTCCTGTGAGATGACATATTTACCCATTTATCCATAACTGGAACTTTCAATATCCAGTAAGTTATTCTAGCAATTTACCGTCTATAAAACGAGTGCCCCCAGATTAATTTCACTCTCTGCAGCCGCAGGTGTGAAATTACCGTAATAACCCGATATTGGCTGGAAAGTGCAATGACTCCCCTTTCAGAAACCACTGGAATTTTTCAGATAGTGCCAAGTGTGGCAGAATTACGGTCCTGCAAATTTGGATGTGTTGCCGGCGACGCGTTCCGGTTTAGAAGGCTTAAGCCATGTTTGGTATATACAGCATTTTTATAACAACTGATGGTAACATAGTTACTTAATTGTGCTATAAAATGAAACTATGTGCCTGGAAAAGACATAACACTGCCCCTTTAAACTCTAGGAAAATTAAGAATTCACTTTGATTTGATCTAAATCAAGGCGAGACACTTTTTGTTCTATGGTCTGTCTGAAAATAACACAAACAGGTTGAACTAAAGGCCAGGGAAGAGAATGGCTCTGTTGCTTTTGGGAAATTCCAATGTTATTACAGTGACATCTGGACTCAAAACGACTGGAGAAATTGCTCGGCAAAAGAGCTGCTCATTTAAATGGAAAAAAGATGTGTTCTTTCACGGTGATAACATGCCTGTTTTCCAAACACGAAGCAGAAAACACCTGGAATGCTATTCGTGCAGCGCTGACCACCGGCAATTTGAAAGGTAAGAAAATGGTGTTGCATGTAAATCAATACTCTGCTTCACACACTGAGCCTGCAAAAGCAATTCATGTCATATTTGCCCAGTGAAACGTGGCAGGGGGGCCGGTGCACCAGAGCTTTAAGAGACCTCACTAAACGTGGGAGACGGACAAGAATGAAGTAGTCACAGCTTTCATTCAAGTCAGTAAAAATGTGAATTTTCTCTCCAGTGTCGCCATGTGAAAATTGCAATATTGTTGATAAATCAAAACAAGAATTTGCTTTCAGTGTGAAATGTCAGAGTATCTCTTTTTCTGTAGTCTCCCCATCTTCATGTTTTTAAACCGCTTACTTCACTATTGTAGATGTAGCAGAAATAAGGTTAGGTGACTGTCAGGCAACACAAACCAAAATATTTTAACTCAAAATTAAAAAATGTCTCAAATCTTTAAGGAAATTTTAATACGATGTATTTAGACTGCATGTTTCATCTCAGTATCGAGCAGTTCAGAGGTTTTCCAAGCGTTAAAGCATGTCTTATTCATATATCACTCTGAATTAGTTGGGCATATGGGGCACACTATCTTGTCGATGAAACAGCTTTTACTGGGACAGATGTATGTATTGAAGAAAAATTATTTTAGCTGACAAATACTGGCAGATGTCACACACACACACAAAAACATGACAACCAATTGCGTTTTGTATGACTGATCTAAAATTTTTAAGTCTAGTTTTTAATTTCACACCCCATATCATTCTCAGCCACTAGCCAAAAACACCAGCTTTTACTGGACAAAGTTAAATGAAAGCGCATGTAAATCCATGCTATTATATTGTTTCAGCAAACTGACCCTACCAAGGGAACGTCGGCAACATTTTTCCGATCTGTTATTGTCCATTTTTGGTGAGCCTGTGGAAACCAACTCCAGTTTATGTTTCTTCACTCACAAGAGTAGGAGCCTTTGGGGTATTTTGCTGCTTCGAAGTTCAATGTGTTTTACTTTCAAAGACGGCATTGCGCCTAGCTTGGCTGCAACAACTGGTTCTTTGAGCTGCTAGTCTCTTTGCATCATCGTGAACAAAGCTGCCCATTCTCCTCTGGCTTCAGAAAGTTGTATTCATCAATTGCTCTCTGCATCGCTTCCCTTTTTTTTGGATCGCTCTCTGTAAATGGAAGCGATCCCGGTCGATCAGCAGTTTCTGAAATACTCAGAAAAGCCTGTCTGGCACCGACAGCCACGCTACATTCATAGTCACTTAAATCCCCCTTTGTTGCCATTCTGATGATTACAGAGTAGTCTTCAATACATCAAGATGCCCAAACGCAGTGAGTTGCTGCCATGCGATTGGCTGAGTCACTGTATGTGTTCCAAGCACTTGAACAAATGTACACGGGAATGTGGGCAGTGGGTGCACGCACACACACACACACACCCACGCACACGCACATGCACGCACATGGTCATGTCTCTGTCCCCATATATCCACCGGATTTAAGGAACTGGGTTTTATTTTTCCTTCAAACAGCAAATTTAAAAGAAAAATGTCAAAACAACAACAGCCCACTGTGCAAAGAACCCTAACTAATAATAATATGTATTATTTATAGAAGTCATAATGACTTTTACTGTGAATGCTAGCTGAAAATAAGTCCCACTTAGTGGTTTACTGGACAAGTGGAGGCTGTATTTTGCTGAACACAATGAGAGAAAGATTAATGGCACTAGAAGCACGGTTGGCCTCTCGCTCTCTCTCTCCATACTTTCCTCTCCTCCGCTGTCACTGGCAGGAAGTTGCTGAGCAGACATGTCACCCAGCAGAGTACAATTGAGTTTGTAATCTCTGACCCGCAGTGGCAGAGAGTCTCTCGCTCTCTGTCTTTCCAGTTCTCCCTCTTGAGAAGAGATTGTCGTTGTAATACTGCTGCTAGGCTGTAGCTTGGAGGGATAAACATCACTCTCCAGTGAGCACACACTGGCTTACGCGACATTGAGCAATTGCATAAACACGCCTGGAGAACGCAGAAACCCCCATAATTATCTAGATTCTGTGAGGGGTAATATCTGCTCTCACATTTAGAAGGGGAAAGGCATTACGCTAAGATCTTTTACAATCCCTGATAACATCATAGCAGGAAAACATGGTCGCCTGCTGGCTTTGTGCAAAGTACTTACAGACTACGCCACACAAGTTGACACAACCTTCACTCATTTCCTTCTTCCAAAACACAGAGCTGGCACACACGCTGGCCTCATGAGGAGCCATTTTGGGGCATCGTCAACAAACACCAGATGTGAAGATGGGAGATAAATGTCAAGCATATTGATTCCATGCTTCATTAAAGCTTATTATAGGGAAGGGGAGGCAGAGTTCTGCCTGCGGCAAAGCATTAGGAAGATCACAACATTAACATCTATAGAGGTCTTGTTTTATGCAAACATTGTTTAACACAGTTGGAGTTTTATTTCACAGCGAGAGCACAAACTGGCAACCCGAAGACTGTTTTCATACGGACAAAAACAAAACGGATGCTCAGCTTTAACGTTAGGACTGGGCAGGGACTCAAGTGGGAGTCACCAGTATATCAACTACGAGTAAAAATATGTTTTTACAGCACTTGACTGAAAATTAAAACAAAGGTGTGCCAAATGATACTTTTTTCTTGTTTAAATAAGAACTTTTTAATAACTTGAATTGGTTCTGCTTATATACCATACTAATTATTACAGTAACAACATGTATTTATTGTTTTTTTTGTAATTTAGATGCTGTTGGTGCAAAATATTTAACGTTATTTTTCTGTTCTGTTACTTATGAAGTAAAACTATTAATGTAGAGCAGTTAAATAGACATGTTATAGCTAGCTCATAGCTCGCTAATTGTAGCTATTAAAAGAAAGCATTATCTCAGTACAGATTCATGGTTGCTGATTTAGTGTTCAAACCACAGCTCTTTTAGTAACCAGAATTATTTCAAAGCAGCCAACATGTGTCTAATATGCAGAAGAAAATGTAAATGCCTTGCTTAGGCAGCTAGCCGGCAGGGTACAGCAACTAATGAAGAAGCAGCGAAGCGCTATTGCTTCCCACAACCAGAGAAAACTGTAATTCTTGCACTTTACTTGGAAAGCCTTTTGAAACCTTGGAAACCTTAATACGTTAGTGCTCCCTAGTTAGTTGGGACTACAATATCATCAGCAAACTTAAGTACTTACAAAATGCTATAATTAAAAATGCTGATAAAACATTAATTAAAATTTCAATTGAAGACAGTTTATGCTGAGATAGTGAGGATATGTCTGTATATGACGTAATGCTGTGCTGATGACAGCATGGCATTAAGAAACGGCCTGGATATTTATGTAATTAACACCTGAACGCCCACTTGCACTAATTTTATGATGTTATATGTGTGTGTGTGTGTGTGTGTATATACGTTTAACCGATTCCATACAATAAATATCGCCATCACTTATCATCACTTATGTTTATATCGTATACATTTTCCTACATTGTTTGCACTGTTTTGGGGCTAGCTTTAAATCTCATTGTGCATGTGTACAGTGACAAACAATAAATTCTAATTCTAATATTTGGCTTGATGCATCAGCATGCATTGATACTCCACATCCCAAAACTGCAATACCAAGTAAAAAAATAAATATATATTCAGCTGCTCTGATTTCTAAATGTTGGCACTGGGCATATCAGTTGAGCTCCACCAATCACAAATATCAAGTTTATTAAGCCGAGAAGACAACAAACATTTATGGAGTTTATCTGAAACTCTAAATGCCAAAGCTGAGTTATCGCTAACTAACTAAAGAAGATCTGCCATCACTTGTTTACCATCATCATTCCAGTTCCTGTCAGCAGTCAATAATATCAGTCGACGGTGCAACAGTCAGGCTATACCCTGCAGGCTTTCCTGTTTATAGTCTCAAGGACTGTGAAGGAGTAATGACTACATAATGACTATAACCTCAGCGCCATTTTCCACTTAAGCAGAGAGAGACAAGACACTGTTGTAGTTTTAAAATATCTGGAGGATGACGTTTCTTTTTTTTACACCAATGAATTAGTCAAATAGAAAAGATGATGAAAATGTTGAAATTTAGTCAACCTCTCTACACAGATTGGTGTTGAGTTACCTCTCCTTGAATGCGAGTTGTTCTCATCAAACAAGCATCAAAGGAAGCCGCCTGAAACGCGGCACGTATGGTTTTCTTTATTGCCTCATATTCCTGTGATCAGCATACAGAACGGGGAACAAAGGCTGCTAAATGAGAACACAGCGAGGGGGCCGATAATAAAGGGGCTTGAGTGTCAGCTTCCCAAACGACAGGGACTGTGACATTTAATGAAGTGGTCTGTGGACAGCAGTAGCAGGCCATTTTAAGTCTAGCAGATGGTTCGATGTATTTTTCATGCTGTGGAAAACCTGCGACTGAGGTCTGTCTGGTCGCCATCCAGTGCTGAGGGGGGCTCTTAGCTGAATGCATTCTACACAGTGCTGCAGAATCACATGATGTCTGACCTCTCTGCCATGGCAAACCGCCCAGCGAGGAAGAGGGAGGAAGGGGAGGAATGTCAGCGCATGAACGAGGTTCACCAGAAAGGCTGAAAGATGCTTGACTGACAATAAGTCCGCACGACTGTTCGACATACATAAAATGAATCGTTTATGAAGTTTCACAGTTTTACACCGCTGACCTGGGGTGGGGTTGCAATGACAAACGGGGCAGCAAAAAAGAAAAAAAAAAGGCAAGTAGCTATCTTTACGGACTCGAACAATGTTACAGACAAAAACAGGGGAAGCAAAAAAAAAAAAAGAAAAAAGAAATGCCTGACTTCCCTTCCTTTGGAATGCATCCAATATATCCTGTGTGTGTTAGAGAGACAGAGTGTGTGTGCGCGAGTGTGAGAGGCATGCTGGCAGGAAGGCTTTCAGCATATAAATATCACATTACCACACAAGGAAACTCAGGCATCAGCCGGAGCTTCCAGCTCGCCTAACAAGCACGGGAGCTCCACTGTGGAGGTCAGGAGGAGAGCGCACACAAATGGAATTCCACAGGAACCAGCACTTCTTTTAACAGATAAGTGGCTACGGGTTCAGAGCCGTGTGATGTGGTCTTAGCCTGGCTCCAGTTATCTCACATGTGCTTGTGCGTTCGATCCCGCCGAGCTGCAAAACAAGAACGGATTAAAAACACGCGGTGATAAAGTATTACACCCAACAACTTACAGCCTTGTTAAAATTAAAGAACATTGCTCTCATAAAAAATGAAAAAAATAAAATAAAATAAAAATGCCAGCGAGTGAGAGGGAATTACCCAGAACAAAACAAACCATTTAAAAGTATCAGACACACATACACACAACCGTTCATTGAAAAAGACATCTGATGATTCCCAGTTTAGTCTGCCGCAGAACAACTACGTCAAACAAAACCATCTCCAACGCCGAGAAGAACGAGGAGTCGAATGCCAGATGGCCTGGCCCAAACAAAACCCCTGATCTCATCAACACTGAGTCAATCTGGGATTACACTAAGAGACAGAAGACAATGAGACGGCCAAGATCCACAGAGGTATGGCGGTGCTGTGAATGTCCTACCTGCCAAAGGGTGACAACATTAAGCACCGATTTGATTCGGGTGTTGTGTTTTTGCGTGCGTGCGTGCGTGTGTGTGTGTGTGTATTCTCTGCACTTTTCCTGACCTTATAAGAGGATTATTTAAAAACCATGCATGAGTGTAAAGGTTCTTCGATGATTAACAAAACAAATGACTGATAAAATCTTTCCTCAAACATTTGCACTAGGGTCAAGGTCCAATCTTTTCATTTATAGGAACCAGTGTGTGACAATACCAATATCATTACTAAAGTGTTATGGTTTTGTCTACTTTTTCCATGGGAAAAAAAAAAAAAAAAAAAAAAAATGTTGACCATTTCAATTGCTGGAAAAACCAAATGTTTTTCCAAATGTTTCTTCTATCTGGAAGTAAGATTAATGTTTTGAGGTGACCATGCCAGTGTTGTGAATCCATTTCCATTCACTTTGTTCTATACCCCAGTTTCACCGGCAGCTAAAATGACCCTCAGCAGTTTTAAGCACTGTGCTCGACCGCTGGTGCAGCTTTCTTGGGGTTAAAAGCCTCCCCTTCACTTCTGCAAACATACTTCTTGACATTGTGGCCAGACAGCTCAATTTCTTGTTTCGTCTGACCGTAAGTCTTTTCTCCAGAAGTCTTTTGGCTTTTCTGTGCGAGTAGCTGCCAATTTAAGTCAAACTTTGAAGGTACTAATTTTGGAGCAGGCACTTCTTTTTTGGTCAACACCCTCTGAATCTATAAATACGACACACTTGCTTCATTGTGGATAACGACACCAAGACATGATTCTTAATTTCACCTGGGCTGATTTTTAAACATCCTGACCATTTTCCTTTAATCTTAGAATGATTATGGGGTCAGATGGTTAAAACCTAAACACAACTCAATTTAAATTATTAATACGGTGCCAATTCACAACAAAAGTCGTCTCAAGACACTTTCCCAAAAAAAAAAATCATTTCTATTCAATCACACATTCCTTCCAATTGATCCTTGTTATTAAACCTTACAATATGCTCAATTAATTGAGGATACTGTACTCAATTGAATGTTCCAACAGGACAGTGATTCCAAAAACATCTCAAAATGGGTTTTGGAATGGATAAAACTGACTTCTGTGAAAGGCTGGACTTAAACTATATTTTTGAGTCTATGCAAAGCATCTGTATCTCTGATTTGCGTTGATGAGAAAAACAAGCAAAAAGAAAGGCAAAGCAAAGCGGTGATGACGAAATTCTTAGAGACAGAGGGAAATTATTTCAAGGTGTCAGATACGGCTATGATGCTAAATAAAGTTGTTTTTTATATATATACACACACACAACATTTTCTTTACAACAGAAAATGCTGTCATTGAGCAGCATTTTAACAACTTAATAGAGGTTAACATCCTTTTGTTGACCTTGTTAACAACAGAAGGTAACATAGTTAGTTGATCGTCCTACGAAACGGCACTGTGTGCCTGGAAAATGTATAACGCCGCTGCTTTAAATACAAAGAAAACACCGATTAACAACCTGATTTGTTAAGCAAGAGACCTGGCAATAAAAACACCAAACAGCACAAAAATTGTCTTGGCTGAGTCTTCCTTTAAAATATTAGAAACATGCACTGGGGTGCTCCTTTATACATGACACCAATACAATGCAAATGCAATCAAAATTAATGGAAAGCGATTTATTTCTGAAAATGTTAACTGGTCCTGGTCGGCGACGACGACGGTGACTGAGCATTTCAAACAGCAGGACTCTCTGAGCGAAGCAGCTAAATTGAAAGCAGCTTTCTCTCTAGGTTATTCAAACATGTGCTTATCCTCTTACCGCACCTTAAATAATCTTCCTCTTTTTACTTCTATTTGCTGTTGTTGTCTTCAGTCAGCAGAATAAAATTAGCTCTGTTCGTGCAGCGTGTGTTTTAGAGGTCAGACGTGAGTCGACACCAGCTGATGGAAACCATTCAGAACAAGTCATGTCTCAAATATGTGTGTATCTCACATTTCCTCCCGGGATGGGGGATGTGTTATGTCAGACTTCAACGCTGAGTACCTGTGGTTAATAAAATACGCTCATGAGCTTATTCAACATCTGCGAATGATGCAAAACTGTTTCGACATCATTTCATACTGAGGATCTTTGGATACTTACAACAATCCCACTTGACTCAACACAAAGCAGAAAAAAAAGTACAAATTGTGCCATGCAAACCTCCTCTAAAGCCCCTCATATGATCTCTAAATAGAAATCAGACCTTTACTGAGATCTCCTGCAGGTGTGGACCCATAAAATGTGTTCTAACGTAGACGTGTCTGACATGTGCAGCCCAAAGTTAACTTTTTTTTTTTTTTTTTTAATTTGCCTGAATGACGGAGACTAAACTATGTCAACCCGGTCATCCAATGCAGTGATGAAATCAGCCTTTTCTAATAACTGCTTTCCCCAAGCTAAAAGTTGGTTTTATGTTATTAAAAAAATTAAGCCGACAAGACAAGTGCAAATTACTTGGGAAGCCTCCTGATTAGTAATCATAGTCCACTTCTGTGTACTTTAATCTCAGTTTCTAAATAGGTTTGAAGCAAAGTTAAGCAATAAACAAAAACCCAAGAAAATCAGCAAGAAGGTCCGTAGTAGCACTGGAAAAGCTGCAGAGATCCCACAACTCATCTGGGAGAATCTGATGAAAATTCACAAATTTGGCCTTTATGGAAGAGCAGCAAGGGAGAAAAAAAAAGCCATTGCAAAAGAAAACCAAAAGCCAATTTGCAGTTTGCCATGAGGATACATGGAAAACGTGAATGAATGTGGTCCAAAAGGTCAATTTTGGTAGCCTGCATGCAAAACATCTGTGGAAGAAAACTAACACGACACTACCTGAAAAGCTTTTGATTGGAGCAGAAATGCACCTTAAATCACAGCAGTGACCCTAAACATGGAGCCAGAACTGCAACAGATCAAAGCATATCCATGTGCTAGAATGGCCTAGTCAAACCCCAGAACCAAATCTGTGGCAACATTCCAAAATGGCTCCTTCTACACATTATCCATTCTATCTCGCAAAGAAGAATAAGCTTTGCACAGGTAAGTTGGTGCACACATGCCACACTTTTCAGATTCTTAATCTGTTAAAAAGGTTTAAAAACCAAAAAAAAACTCAGAATCACTTTTACACACTACCTTACGTTGGTCTATTACATAAAATCTCAGTAAAATACATTGAAACTTCCGATTCTCATGTGACATAATGTGAAATCTAGGGGTGTGAAAACCTTTGCAAGACACCATATATTATCCCCACCACCCTCTGCCAGTCGAGCCTCTCCACCCCGCTGCTGAGTGAGCACCGAGGAGTGAGAGAGGAGAGAGGCAGCACAGATCATAATGGCTCACAAATGATCAGTGGTAGTGGGGGATGGGGAGCTGGATGGAGTGAGAGATTATCTGGAGGACGGATCGATACAGCAGTCAGTTTCTGACTAGAGAAAGAATCGGTGCAAGTCAAGCCAACGAAATCCCTGCTCGGCCCAGGTTTGCTTTCTACACTCTCCGCTTCTATACTATTACAGTTGCGGTGCTGATCTACGCAGCAGCGCCCCAACAGGGGAACGACTGCTACGGCACATGGATGACATTAAGTGGTGATACCGTTCTTAGCATTTTTTTTTTTCTTTTTACACATATATAAATTTTTAGTGCCTCACTCATGTCTTTCCTGATCTGCCCACATTCTACTTTCTCTGAATACATTTCAGACATCACTTGGGACAGATTTAGAAAAGCCTGAAGAATAATGGCTGTTTGTCCTTCACCACCCCTCTTTTAACCACCCACAGCTGCCAGCTCAGGACAGTAAATCCTACACCTCACCCACTCACACTGCCTAGCAGCACAGCTATGTGCTACTATGCACCAACACAACGCGCCTCCTTGGAACTAGAAAGGAAGCGAGATTAAAAGGCTAAATGGATAATAGATGCTACTTTTTCCACCAAGTTGAATGAAATGTGCGTTAAACTTCAGCTTAACACCATCGTTAGGCGTTTGGTGGTGTTATTTCTCTCTGGTTGACTCTTTATTTTTATTTTTTATTTTTTTTTACATCTGCCTTACTTTCTCTTCTTTTTTTTTTTTAAACGGGGGCCATTGTATGTGCATGTGTGTGCTCGCACGTGCGTGTGTGTGTGTGTGAGGAGGGGTTATTTATGGCTGCTCAGTGCAAGTGGACACATACACACAGATGCACACACACACACCCTTTCACGGGATGAAAGGGCAGTCACACAGCCTGCAAACATGATTTTACAGCCCTGGGTGGAATGAGTGGTGGAGGAGAGAATGAGAATGAAGCACAAAGGGGGGGAAAAAAAAGCCCTTAAATTTACAGGTCCCAGCAGTCAGAATGCAATCGTGTCGCAGCACACATTCTGAAAGCTTTTCAGACACAAGACAACCGGCTGTATGCAGAAAGACGCGCCTGTGTATGTGTGTGTGTTTGAAACTGGGTCTTAAAGACACATGAAAACATGAGTAGAACATGGCTCAAAGAAAAGCACAGATGCTTTTTTGTTTTTATTCCTTTTTTTTTCTTTCCCGTCCCTCGAGTCTGTTTTGCAACAAGAGACAATTTCCATATGTGATCGGCTCCAGTCTAATATAGTAAACAAGTGCGTGCAAACATCTGCGAGAAAGCTGGTAGCTTTGCAAGACTGGAGTATATTTGTCCAACATGCCCCCCCCCCCTCTAAAAAAATAAAATTAAAAAAACGTGCCAGTACACAGGACCATCACAAAAACATTAGCTGCATAATTAAAATGAATTGCATCTGATTACTTCACTTCATTCACTGAAATGGTGGAAATAAAAACAAATTAAAAACGGTCTCTGCACTATTTTTGCATCAGTATCTATTGGTATTACAACATCAAACTTTATTAGAGGCATAAAATAGAATACAGACAATTAAATTGACTGCTAATTTGATGACGCTTAAGGAATATAATTTTGAAAGCCTTTATGTGCATGTAAAACACGAAGACTTCAGTAGCTGACGACGCAGCAAAGCAAAGCAGGGCAGGCATTTCTTTTGCAGAAATGCTTGGACAGAAACGAAGGAGGACTGAACTGCAACGTAGAGACATAAATATAAAGCTACACCTTAAAAAAAAAAACCTCTACATCACTAGTATTACTAGCAGTATTGCTACTAAAGCCAATATTATTTATTCATTTATTTAAAAGGTCACAGAGATTTCCAATGAAAAAAATCAGTTGTTATGAATATTAGAAGCTCTTCTTAAATCTCTAATAAACATTCAGTATATTAATGACACAGAAAATGGATGGTAAACATAGAAACGTTTAAACAACAAAAAAAAACGAGTTCAGTTTCAGAGGCAAATCAGTTCAGATTAGTTTAAACTTGCCAACCGTGCCATAATTTATGCTACATAGAAATAAAAGCTTAAGTTAGAGATTTGTAAGCTCATGAAGGCAGAAAGTAGAATCACAATGCATCTTTAGAGAAAAGCCACTTTCATCTACTTTAAATCCTTTTTTTTCCCCAATTCCCCAAACGAAGAGTGACTGTTGAGTGTTTAACTATCAGATTTATAATGGTGCAGTGAAGAAGCCTAGCATTCAGTTCCTGTGGCGCATTCTGCCTCTGCTGGGAGAACATATGATGCGGCAAATAAAAAGCAGCGCAGTCTGACCTCTGCTGGCAGGAAATTATACTGCAGCAATCGTTTAAACATGATCACACTTTCTAGGTTAATAGATCAGATTTTTATTATTATTATGATTTGAGTCAAATCACCTATTTAAAACTGTGTCCTTTCTGAAGCTAGTCAGAAAGTGTGAGACACAATTTTCCAGCCTCTGGTGTAAACACAGAACATGAAGAAACACGAGAACAAAATCAACAGTTCATAAATTTTAATCACAAAATAGTGCTCAAGTGTTGCAGTGCCTTTCAAAATGAGTACAATCAGAGGATGCGATTGACCAACCTGTTGTCTGAACTGCTCCTGAGACAGGCACTCGGTCACGTTAACGCAGCCCAGAAGACACCCGGTGGGATAATCTTTGGGAAAGTTTGGCTCTGAAGAGACGAGGAGAGCAGCAACATCAGCTACGGACTCATCAAACTATTGTTCGCACCACTTTCCACCTATTCCCAACTGAGCAAAAATAGCAGAACATTTTGAGAATTACTGAAATTAAAAGTATAATATTAACCCATTTTTAAAAAAGACGCTGTTAGAACTTTTGTCTGTGGAAAGGAAAATATTACTTAACATAACCATTTGCTACAAAAATAAGTCGAAATATCGAGGTATAAAATACTTATCTACCTCAACCTTTGACCCAAACACAGTTGTGAATTAAACATGTTTCTACTGGCGTTTAGGGGCTTTAAAACATCATCTGTTTAAAGGGATACGTGTTTCTTTTGTTTGTGTTTCTATTTTGCGTCAGTAGCTTTTTAATGATCCTGAACACTTGAACAAATTCTATTAGTAATTATGTTTGTTGACTTATTTCTGTCATAAGTTAGTCGGACCTCTCTTGTAGATGTGGCGGTACATTTGTTCCACCTCAGCGATCTCCTGAGCTGTGGGTTTTTTGGCTGCAGCAGCGATCCAAAGGCGACCCCTGTGCGACGTGTACCAGGTGCGACCTTCTACCCTGCATTCACACAAGATGCAAAATCTTTAACATTGAGTGTATACATTTTTTTTTCTAATAGGTACTAAATAAAAGGTGTTGCTTATTTTGAAAGATGTATATCTGTCCTTGTTTACCTCTTAATGCCTTTGACCAGCAGTGAGGCCCACGGCTGATGCATACTCAGACACCAGCCTCCGTCAGAAATCTCCTGCAGCTCTTTGTCTTGGAGTCTCAACCTGTGGCGCTCCTCTCCTCCTTTTTCTTCTGTCAAGTTTTTCCTCTGCTCCCTGGGTTGCTTTTGGCGTTCCCTGCCTCCAATGTCCACCCACTAGGTTTAAAAAAAAAAAAAAAAAAAAAAAAAAAAAAAAAAGCCAAAATGTATTACAAATCCTTCTTATAGCTCAAGAAGGATTTTTTGCGTAAGAGATCCACTGATAAATTGGCAGATTTTCAGTTTTATGAGGCCTGATTGATGGTCAGCAAAGTGGAAACTTAGAAATCCCTTTTCTGCTCACTAAATTAGCCACGCTAAGAGCTATCTGAGGTAGCAACTCCTCTTCTTGATGCATCACCAAGGTGTTTAAAAATCAATATATGGGAAATGTGCAGCGTCTGCTGTTATGGCATCGAAACAATTTAGCTGTAGCTTCCTAAAGACTTTCCAATCACTTTAAAAAAAAATCTTCTAAGACATTTAAAATGCTGCAATGTTTGTGACTCACCAAAACTTACAGCATCTCTGACACAGATTCTGAATGCATTGTACTCAAATAAATAACCTACATTTATTGCACCTCAAGCAGCTTTACACGATATGCATCTTATCAAACACATGGATCGAAATAACAATAGAGTGAGATACACTGTGCAGCCGTAATCATCACTGCTTACCAGGTCATTTTCTAAAAATATAAAGAAACAACATAACTGCCTTTATCTGGTTACTTTGTCCTTTTAATGCGACCTACTTCTGGCGCAGACAGCATAATGTTTGGGTTGACCAGCTCTCTGAGGTTCTGCTTTCCACTTCTTCTTTCAGGATCTCCAGGGGTCTGTGGCGTTGACCCACTGTTCATGCTTTTGAGGGTCTCATCCAGCCTAAAAAATAAAACAATTCCAAAAATGTTAAATGTTTCTATTGTTTGGGCTTCAAGCCGATATAAAACATAAAAGCGCAGACAATCGATCTTACTTTCTGTAATACTCATTCATATCGTTCCCCTCGTCGATGACTTGTCTGCCAGCGAAATCCAGAGTGATCTTCCTGTCCTTACGAGAGGCGTGGCGAAGTTCTCGCAGGTCTTCTTCCATTTTCCTCATCTTCTCTCTCTCATTGGGCGACAGCCACTGATTGGACTCGGTAGCAAAGTAATCCGACTCGTCGTCCAGCACCTGGGTCCTCCTGACACTGCAGTTGAACGGGGCAGTGAATTAAAACGGGTGGGTTGTGTTCACAGCAGTGAACCTGCTCATTTCTGAGCGTTTTAAGATACCTGTTCCTGTCAAATTCCAGCAGTTTGTCTTTGTGCTGAACTGCTTTCTCCAGCCCGGCTTTCAGTTTGGCTTCCTGATGTGGAAGAAGCTCCCTTTCTCCAGCATCTGGCAACGACATATACAAAAACAAAACAAGACAATCTTTGCAGATGACACGACTTAGAAACGTGATACTTCTTGAGCTCAGTCTGAGAAGTTTGGGCCCTGACCTCCCATAAGCTTCTTTCTGAGTTTTTGACTTTTGTTGGAGTCTCGCTGTAGAATCTCCTGCTCCTCTCTAGTGCAAACCTGAAATAAAGATGCACAATTTTTTATTTTTTTTTTTAATTGTTAACAAAACCGAAAAGCTAGGAACGTTACTGGAGCTAAATTTGCTCACCAGGCTTCCACAGAAGAGGCAGGGTCCCGAGCCCTCCTGGTCGCACACAATTCGCCCGCAGCTGAGGCAGTTGTTGATGAGCGCGTGCTTCTGGGCGAGGCACTCGCAGGCGTGCCGACCCGGGAGTAGGACAGCCAGCTTGTCCTGACCCTCTTTAGCGTAGAGATTGATGAACTTGGTTTTCTTCTTAGTTGAAGAAGTGTTGCTGTTTTCCTGGGCCTGGAAAAACATTGACCAATCAGCTGATCGTCAACTGTTAACCACGTTTTTTTTTTTCATATATACATATATATATGTAAATGGAAGTAACTAAAGCATAAAAGTAAAGCATATAAGAAAACAGAGATGTGTGCTCACCCTCATCAGATCCATGGGGGTTTTCACTGGCTCTGGTTCAGGCTCCGTTTGGCTCGCAGTCACCACTTCCTGTTTGTTACGTCCTTTACGCTTGGACTTCTTCTGGGTATCTTTGGTGAAGTCTTGCATATCTGTAAAAACAATAATATAAGTTTAAGAAACAAAAGATATTAATATTTCAGGTTGGCTTTCATAGGTTCTTTCGCTCTTTTTAATGGAACTGCAGGTTGTCAGAGTAGCATTTCTTTTGAGAAACACGTTAACTGGATACTTATTGTACTACCTGCTGGTGAAGCGGACTCCTTGAGAAGGAAAAGACCGGCTGTATCCCCACTCTGTCTTTGAGTCTTCTTCCATCTGAGTAGGAGCTCATCTATAAACTGGCCTTTTTTTCCATCAGTGCCCTGCAGAAGATCTCCCACGTACTCCTCGATCTCCTCGGGTTTTTCGATGGAGAGAATATACCTGGGAAATCACAGAGATTTTTTTTAAAAGTTGATAATCTTCTCACAATTTTTCATTAAAAGTTATGCTTCCTTTTCTTTTTCTAGAAAGTTTTAAAAGATTTATGAAGCAAGAGAGAGAATTTATACTGTATGCTATTATAGATATGTAAGGCAGAAGGGTATTTTTTAAACTTTGCGTGGTACAACAGGTATATTTTAAAAATGATCTTGGTTCTCTCAATCTTACAAGCTGATTATCAAATGAAGTTGTATCACACTGTATCACATTTTATTTTTGAAGTAGAAAAGCCTAAACACTAATGACAACAATACAGCTAGAGGGTACAGGACTGTCATCAGCTTAGTGATGACAGTCAGTAAATGTTCATTGAAATATGAACATTTAAAACGGATTAAACAAAAGCCGAACTTTCAGAAATGAGGGGCTAACGGTTAGCTGGAAGATAGCTGATAAACGTGTTAGACAGCTGTTACAGTAATGAAAATAATAATAAAACATGAAATGGTTACAACAAAACGTCTACTCACGTAATTTCCCTTTACACAGAACCTATTTTTATTAACAGGCCATATCAGTAGAGCACCATCATTCAATTAGCTAGCTTTCAGCTTGTGATAGACAGTCTTAAAGGAAATATTTAACACTTACTGGACAATGTCTTCACATGCCTCCAAGCCAAATTTGTGATGTAATTGGTCAACGCACCACTGCAACAAGGCTTCGGACATTTCACCAATAACGCAGCTAAAGCGAGCTAAGAAAACACCAAGACACCAAATCTAACGTTTAATTCGTGAACAAGTTTCTAGTCGGAAAGATATTGATGGCGCACACAGTGTCGCTCGCAACTGAGCCAACTCAATCTGACAACTTTGTTGAATATTAAAACGTGTGACCGTCAGGTACTTTGGATTTTTGTCTTTTCCCTTTTATATTCCTTCACAGTAACCTAATTTGAATCTAAAATCATATTGATATATATACGATGCATAAACTGGGATTATTACATTTCTTTTTACAATAAAAAAAAAACACTAAATATAATGAAAATGTTCCTGTACACGAAATGTTTGCCCAAATTATTAAATGTTTTTTTAACAAATGCTTAGTAAAATGGAAAAAAAAATAGGGAAAAAACGAGCAAAAAAAATGTACTAGGGGAAAGCTTTCAGTGACAACAATCATAGCCAAATTACTCGGATCTCGGAAGCAGTCCTAATTCCCATCAAAACTTTCCCGAGTTTTTACCGAAAGATTGCCTTCCAGTTTGTTGGGTCTCACGTGGAACATTTAGCAATCTGAAACTTTTCATAAATTATAACCTAGGAGCATATTTTCCTTTAATAAGGATCCACGAACTACAGATTATTTTAAATTTTTTGATGATTGTATTTGTTATGTACAGCCACAAGATGGCAGGTTTGTTTCGCCAGCTATTTTTTTAGTGCCAAGGGTATATAAACATTTTCTTTTAATGTTAAGTATTTTAGATTTTGCTCTGACATAGCAATATACAGTACCTTTTCACACCCTTTGAAACAATTTACAGAGGATGCTGCTGAAATAACCTCCTGAAGCATATTGAACCTCCTGCTTCAATATGTCTCACTACATTGAAGCTTTGTTTATAATTACTAAAAGAAAAAAAAATCTCACTTTCTTAGTTTTCCTTTTTCAGTGTGCAACAGTTCAAATTCATGGTTTCATTTATATATGGAATATGGAGTGTAAATCCATGTCATTTTTAAGGTGCAGTACCAATAAAGGACTCCAGTTCAAGAAAAAAAAACATTTATTAAATTGTTCAGTGAACAAGAGCAAACACTGAAATGTGATGATAAAAACAAAGTCGATCATTCTGACATCAATTAAGTCCTAGGATAAAATTATGAAGCAACAATTAAAAATAGACTATAGCAAGGAGCTTATCTATATAGAAAGGCAAACAACATTGCAATTTTTTTACTTCAGTTTTTAATATTTACATGATGCAAGATACTGTAGCTGTTTTAGATATCATATATCCAATGTACAGCTGTGTTAAAACTGATAGTAAGATAAAAAATAGAGTAAATGTCACCATTCTTATAATAGCCATTATTTCCACGCACACAAAAGCATTGCAAACACTGTTAACATTCTACTTTAAATCAATGCAGTAAGAAAAGCGTCAAATTTATTCTCAGTATATAGAAAGTAAAGGTAAGAAACATTACGCCGTTCAACAAAATAGCAGAGCCTGCATTGCTATTTAATAACTGGAGTGGTAATCATTCTCATCATGTAATATACTGAAAATGGTTGAAAATTAAGCTTTCCTGCGAATTAATGAGCTAATATTGAGCTGGATGGCTGCTGCTGCTTCTGAAAACTGTGGCACATCAGTTTTTAATGAACAACCAACTTCTGGAACCAGTGAACAGCTATTACAAACCAGGACGAAAGGACTCTATTCCACAATCTTACATATCTTAGTTTTACCACTGAAACAGCATGTATGATGTCACCCTACATGATTTTTGTTGAATTAAGGTCAAGGCATTGGGTTGGCTGTTATATAACATCACGTTGTTGGTTTGGGACCATGATGCTGCTGGTTTTACTGGTGTGTTTGGGGTCACTATGTTGTTGAAACATCAATCTCAAGGGCACTTCCTCTTTGACAGAAGACAACAAAGCCTCTTCTGGCACGTTTATGAATTCAAACTGATCCATGATATGTAGTGATGTGTGATAAACAGGCAAGACCCCACAGTAAGAAATATCCCCATAGCTTGATGCCCAACCCACAATTCCTCACAATTGGTCTGACAGGCTTTCCAGACTCAGAAGGAACGGTGTTGGTTTTATTGGTTCTAAAAAAAAGATTGGCGACATTTTTCTTTAGGCCAGTCGATGTGTATTTCTGGCTAACTAAGGATGAATTCACCAAAAGTTGCTCATGATGGTTTTAGCCCATTCCTCTTTCAAGAAGCTGATTGGAGAGCATATAATGAATCACGTAAAACAATAAAATGACCTTAAAATGGTAGCCAATATCAGAAAGACACCGAAGAAAATGGAAAACTATTGTGCCAATGGACCACTGAGTAGACAAGGTAGCTAAGATTCAGCAAAATGTTCAGCTTCATGTTGGCTAAATAAGGTCTACAGTTTATTATGACAACTGTGATGATCAGAAAACACCAATGTGAAGCCTTGCTGCTTTTGAGAAGCTCTGACGAACCTTGGGTGGGGAAAAACATCCTGGGCTGAAGATGTTTAACCCCTTAGCTGTGACGAGGACAACGTTGTCCCCATGGACCCACTGACTTACACTGTTTTTGGGGTGACAGTTAAGGGCTTTTAAATAATGTAACGTATGTAGTAATCCAAATGTTTCAAACCCGAATGGCGTCACTGTTAGAACGCACCCCCCACCTCCTCATCCAATTGCTGACAGTTTACACATAATCAACAGCTTGCAGGTGATGAGTGCTGCAAGTTTTCTATTATTCTTCTACACCTTCTGGTAAAATGCCGTGTAGATATAAATATTTCTGGTCTGTAATGTTGGACTGCTATTATATTTTAGCAAAACTGTACATTACAATGAAGAAATCACACAGCAAACCAAAGCTACATTTTTCACAAATTACACTGATGATAGCAATCGGATTTATAGTCAGACAGTCCAAAGAGATAGCATTTGTTTTCTTCAAAGTGTGAGGTGGTGTCACATTATAATGCAGTGGATTTGTTTCATTATTTTCACACTGCAAACTGATTTTTAATTTCACTCAGTTTTGAGAAACCGTGAACATTTTATCATTATATGCATTTGTAAACAGAAGAAATTGCTGTATCCAGATTACTGCCCTGTGAATTTATGCTTGATTTCATTAGCAGAGTGCCAGATTTTTTATTTTTTTTAACCTTAAAATTTTATTTCAATCACCTCATGTAAAAAAGTCTTTGGAAATGGCTTCTACAAAATTGGGTGCCGACATGAGGATCCCGATGGTGCAGAGGATGGTGAAGAGAGAGAAAGCCATGAGGCAAAGCCTGTCGATGACAGACGCGGCAAACTTCCACTCGTTGCACACGGTCTCGTCCTCGTCCTGGTCACGAAACCTTTTGGCGATGTACCGCACCTCGTCCAGGATCTTGGCCAGCTCCAGCTCCATGTACCCCATGCTGGGGCTCTGACTCGACGGCAGGAGCAACTCGTCCTCGCCGGCTCGTCCGATCAGCCGCCCGCAGAGGACCCCGGAATCGGGAGAGGTGGCGGCCGTGGAGCAGTGGATGCTCTCCAGGCCGCGGACGCCGACGTAGAGCATGTGGCCGTTGGTGGACTGGGAGATGGAGCTGCTGGCGTTGAGGTCCATGCTGGTCAGGCTGCTCCGTCGGGTCTTGTTGTGGCAGGCTGAGCGCACTCTGTCTTCACCGGGGCGCTTCATGCGCAGGAACCAGGCGCACCAGTTCAACAGGATCACGCGGGTCTACCAGATCACAGAATAATGAAGGCAAACATCATTTCCTTACGAGTTGTATGCAATAGTTCTGCTGAGTCTGCACAATTTGTGTTTTCATCGACGACAGTGATGATAATGTCAGAGCCTGAGTCGTCCTCAGGTAGTGCCCGGAATGTGTGCAATGATTATTTTTGTCAACAGCTGAAGTAAAAACAGCTTAGTTAAAATGTAAATGTAATCATTGTAAAATAAATACCACACAGATTGTAAGCAACAATAAAAATCGGAAGACTCACCCATTTTGGCATCTTTCCTCCGTCAGGATCATGGTGGTGATATTGCAGGACCAAAACAGTTGCAATCACAGACAGACCAACAATGACCATGGTTGTGGCAAAGTATTCAGCTGAGGAAAGGAAGAAGTGAAGACCCAGAAAGCTGCGTTAGAAGCCAGCTGAGATAACGAGTACAAGCATCAAATGAGACTGCTTTGTGGGAAAATAAAATTTTAACATTGAAGAACCACTCAATAATAATTCCACATAACAAATAAATAATGATCCTAGAAAAATACCAACCAGTATTTGACCTGGAAGAGTTCCAGCTGGAGCCGAAAGTGATTTTACAAAGCATTGGGGAAAAAGGGGTTAAATACAAATGCACAACATTTTTTAGATTGCTGTGCATTAAAAAAAATGTAAAATAAATTTTCCCGTTTCACTTTCACATCAAAATTGAGAGCCTCTTCGTGTTAATCTCTTAGATTTTCAATTAAAAACAGAGGTTTGTGGTGGAAATGTGGTGGAAAAGTTCAAAACCCCTTTCGCGCGTTAGATTTGTCTGTAGTTTCCCGAGTCTCACACAAAAATGGAAAGAGAAAAGCTTTCTCTGTGTATTGCAGAAACATCACCTAGGATGACTCAGCTCTGAATTAAAGGAATGATCAAATCCTGGATGGCTGCTCAAATTGGCCACACTGTGATTTCAGAGAAACACATTTAAAAAAAAAATAAAATAAAAAAAGATGACAGGGGTTTTCACTGGGGCTTTTTCATTGATCGTGGTTGACAACCGTAGCAGCTGCTTTCAACTTCAGCCGGACTTACCTATTAAAGGCACAGAGTCTGATGTGGCAGGCATAATCTCTGCAACTAGCAGCATAAAGACCGTCAGGGAGAGCAGAACTGTAATGCCTGGGAAGGAAAAGCAAATCTCAGTGCGAATGTGACGAAAAGCATCCAGACGGCTCTTGCAATGATGAAGGTGTCACAACCTTTTGAATTAGTTTTAAGAGGAATTAAGACCTTGGAGTTGAAAGCCTCAACTTAACTCCTTATGACATTCTACTAATTGTGGCAAATAGCAGCATTTTTGTCATGTCTAACTGTAAAACACGTTTCCAGAAGGTGTTTGATCTGTCCATGTGAGAAGCAACAAATTTCACATGGAAATTTCAGTGTTTAAAACTCAGTTGAAGTTTTAAACACGAGTTTGGAACAGAGACAACTTATTTTTTCGTCAGCACCCTTTTAGCCGGCGGTGGTGAGAAACTGGCTTCACTGTGAGCAAAAGGATTGATAGTCCAGCAGTCTCTAGTTTATGGCAGATTTGAGCCTTGATGCTTCTCTTGCTGCTGTTCCTGAAAATCCTAATTGTTGAAGGCTGAACTAAGGCAACTTTTGAAAGGATTAACCAGGCTAAGATTAAGCTTTCGGAAAGAAAAAACCCTACGGGCAAATAAAAGAATATTCTTAAAAACCTGGATTAGTGTGAACCAAGTCAAAATATCTGTAGCAATAACTTCAAGAAGATTGTCAAAGGTGTCAAATACACAAGCATGAATAATTTGAGCCTGTATTCTCACCCTGTGCATAAGAAACAAAACAATGCATCATGCAAACCATTGCAGCATCAGGCATTCGGTTTCTATGAACCTCAAATCTGGAACAAACTTCCAAAAAAACCCGCAAAACAGCTGAAACACTGAGTTTTAAAAATCCACCTGTTTAGATTTGCTTTTGTTCCACAATAAATGTAAAAATTGCCAACACATTTGTGCATTGATGATTTTAACGATGGCAATTTGCAAAAATGTAACATGTGTCATTGGCTTTCACAGCTGTTGACCGCATGATGTTTTTATGATCTTTATTTTTCACGATGTAAACTACTGCTAGGGGATTATGATAAGATTGGTTTCTGATTCAAAGTTTTCGACTTGGTGTTGAACAGATAAAAGTTTCTGATAAGTTATAATGAACAGCTACTGGGAGTTTTCGCCGAACAGACTGGGGGAGTGGAGGAGCAAATGGAGCGGCTTGCCCCGGGGACGCCTCATCCAAGAACCATCAGTAGCTAAATGGGGTCGTTCTCGTGGCTGAGTTACTGCGGCCATTGCTCAAAAGTGTTCAAAACGTCCTAATAAAAAAGCCATTGAGTCGACAGGTCGATGTGTTGACTCCAGTTTGACGAGCACATGTGCCAGGACGCAAGCAGGCAGCTTTAACATAAGCTTCAGCTCCTCAGAGATCCATCGTTGGAGACGAGAAGCTTTCCAGTGTGATCCGCATAATAATCTATCATCAACTTCAAACGGGCGAGTCTCATTTCATATTTCCTCCAGCAATCAACACATCAGAGGGAATGTATATGAAGAGGGGGGGAACACACACAGGTTCGCACATCTGGCTCCGCAGCGAGGTTAATGATGGGAACCAGCTGCAGCGTATTTGAGGAAGCCGCATAAATCAATGCCCTTTCTCTCCCGCAGACAGCGCAGGCCGTACAACAAAAATCACTATTCAACAGCAAAACCTGCTTTCATGCAGCCTTAATCACTTATTCATAACGCTCCGAGTTCAACTGTGACAACCGAGATGAGATTGCTCTGTTTTCCTGATCAGACAATTAAGTCAGGCAGCCAGCGTTGATTATCTGCTCAGCTCACAAGGCTACAAAGGAAGTGAGTGAATAACAAACCAGTGGTTCAGCCTGAATGGGTGATTACCCACAAGACAAGTGGAAAGGGATATTAAGATGTTTTCGATGGAGAAAAGAAAAATAAAAAGGCTCGGCTGTGAAGTCTGAAGTGATCTGGTCATAAATGACTTAATTATTCGACTATTTTTAACCGATAGGTTAGTAGCGTGAACATGCCACACTTCTAATCAGCCTGGCAGGAGGCCCGGATAGAGCGGCGTCTGACAGGAGGGGAATAATAGAAAAACTCAAAAGAGGGGGGAAGGAGCGGCACTGAGGTCTGGTAGGAGTGAAATGGATAAAAAGACATAAAATAATAGGGATAAAAAAGCAACATTACAGGTCTGACAGGCTTAGAAAGTCCAAACATATTATTTTTATAAGATGGATGTTTCTGAACTACATCTCAGTGCACATTAAAAAAAAAAAATAAGAGAAACTGTCAGAACTTTCAAAAACGTGTCTTATTGTCGTACTTTATTAGAAAACAAACTTACCAATCCGGAAATGTTGTTCGAAGTCTTGTCTGAGACTCTTTTTGGGACACAAAACTGGTTGGATTTACAAGTCGAGTCTCAACTTGGTTCAGGAGTTTATCATGTCAGGCTTTAATGTCCCCATACAAATTCACTTGTTCGTTGCTCGTCTTCTGCTTGCCCTTTATGTTGATTTTACACTGTGCCACTTTTGGCTTGGTCCAAAATTCAGTGAAACTTATTTTATTTAAACAATTTCTCACTGTGTTTGAGAGAAATTTGTTTAAATAAGATAAACTCAAGGAACCAATTGGATCGTAAGGGTGGAAACATGCATGCTGCCGAGTAAGTGTTTGTGCTAGTGGTGGTGTGTCTTTGGAGGAAGGTGGGTGGGGCTGGAGGTTGGGGTTTAGTGGGGTATTAGTTTGTTTGAGTCGGGAAGGTCCAATAATGAGAGAAGTGGGGAACCAGCAGAAAGAAGTATATCATCTATCCAGCAGATACCTTTAATAAGGTTGATCTAACAACAACCAGTTTGTTTGGCAAAGTTTCAATCTAAGTTCACACTTTATCCGAAAATAATTCAAATTAGACCAAGTCTATAGTCACAGAGGGTCAACATTCCCAGTTAGCATCACTTTGATGACAATGTTAACAGGTAAGCATGTAAACATAATTGTCTACAATTATGTAGTCAAGCATAATTCAGTGAGCAACTCACCAATTATGAACACTAGAAGAAACACACAAATGCACAGAACTTTCACCAACGAATGAACAATTACTTGTTTCCCCAAACTCTTTAGATCTGCCACACACCGATTGGACATAACATTACGACTTACTGGCGTAAAAGTTAGTTTCCTATTTGCTACCAAAAAAGGCCGGAGCCAATGAGGCATGCTTTATGGCAGAGCGCTCCAGGAAGAGTCCTCTGCTGTCAGAGAACAGTGTGTCCATCCTAATGGACATACAGCAGACTGTGAAACACTTTGCATTGCTAGAGCCTTCATTCATAAACAGCATTAAATTCTTCCCCAGTTTAAGATATAGTAAGACCTGTAGCTGTTTCATTGTTTTTTCAGAGTTTCATCCAGGAACCAGTTTCTAGAGATACAGACCACAGAAAGACAGCCATCTACACATCACAAGTCGGCCCTCGCAAACTAGCTTTTAATAAAAAAAACCCACCAAGGACTAAATCAAATATCTGCCCTACTAACAAGCACCATGACGAAGAGGTAATCAGTGTTATTATCTTTAAAGGTCAGTAGTCAAAATAAAAACATTGGTTGACATGTCTTGTTCAGTGAGACAGTAAATGAACAATGCAACAACGCGTAATAGTAACCCAATTAAAGGCAGAGTATGACACGCACTCCGTTGACAGCCGTGAATATTTATGCCAAAAATATGTCTCTATGCATCCGATGTTGCATCAGGACATTGACTGGCCATACGTCTGGTTACAAACCTGTACACCCATTAGCTTAACCCCAAGAACAGCAGCTTGAACTTGACTTAAATAACTGACAGAAGTAAGAAAAACTTCTGATAACCCGTCAACTACTGACTGTTTTCTCTGACTGGTGTAGATGAAATGTGACTCAGGATGCAGCAAAGCCAAATAAGACTCAGACTGAACCCACGTTTTGTTACAGTTCTGCACTAAAACAGCACTGAACCGTAACACCGGAACAGAAGAGGAGCATTTGTTTTGATTTCTGTCACTTCATTTCAGCGTCCTGCCAGTCATCTGTTGATGATGACACAAAGAAAAATATGAAACAAAATTGAAGCTTTTGTATTTTCTACAGTTTCTACACTGTCAGATCAAGCAGAGAAGTGGTGTTACCTTGGGTTGTGCAATGAATAAGGTTTTCTAAGTACTTTCTACTCCTAAAAACATCTTAGATCAGTGTTTCTCAACCCTGGTCCTCACCGTCCCCCTGTCCTGCATGTTTTAGGTATTTCCCTTCTGCCTCACACCTGAATTTTATCTCTGGGTGATTAACAGGCTTCTGCAGCACTTGATGGTCATGCAGTCATTTGAATCAGCTGTTCTGGAAAAGAGGCACATCTAAAACATGCAGAGCAGGGGCGCGGTGAGGACCAGGGTTGAGAAACACTGTCTTAGATATTTAGTTTAGCAGGTTATAAAGCTGCAGAAGGTTGCAAGATTTAGTCAGGCTTAGCGTTTTCAGACAACTCTGCATAATTAATGGAAGACAGCTGAACCCAAACTTGAAAGGCATTCGATAATTATTCTAAAAATTCAGCTCTGCACTTTCTTACAGTACGTGTTCAACATTTTAATGTTCCTCTGAAGGATGACAACCTGCAAAGGTTTCTAAATCAGCAGATCTGCGCTATTTTGCTCATATGTCGGTGCGAGTGTGTGCGGCGGTTCCCCAGACCCAGTGAGATCTTTTCCCCAGAGTCGGCCGGTAGGTGGAAGACGAGCAGAGCGAGGGTGGAGATCAGGACGCACGGGACGAGTAGGTTGAGGCCGTAGTACAGCGTCCGTCTTCTCATCACCACCGTGAAGGTGATGTCAGGGTAGGGCTCGTCGCAGCATTCATAAAAACGCTCGTTCCTTCGACCTGGTACCTCTGTGAATAAAAAAAAACAAACAAACAAAAAAACCCAATCTGTTAAAGCAGCAGTGTGATGAAAAGCAAAACCCTGAGTAATGACAAAAAGGCCACCCTTTTACCAACAAGATCCCACTCTCCATTGGCGATGTAGCCAGTGACGTCTGCCTCCACCATCCTCAGATCCAGGGACCAGCCTCCGTACGTCCAGGAGCCAAACTTCAGCTCACACCTCTGGACGTCAAAGGGGAACCAACGGACATCGATGTAGCAGGTGCTCTTGAAGATGCCTATTTGTGGGGACGGACACAGAATAGCCCTTTGATCTTGGATGGATACATGTACATAAAACACTTTAACTTGATATTCTCTGCAGCCAAGTTGTTAAAAGTTGTGAGCCAGGAAACAGGCAGAGAGAAAAGGAGAGAAGACCTGCAGCGAGGATCCCAAGGCTAGGCGTCAAACCCCAGATGGCTGCGTGGAAGACTAATAGCCTCTGCACAGAAAGTGCCCGCTCTGCCGCTTCAGAGCGTGTGTCGTCCCTCGACACCCTTTCCTCCTTTATCATGAGGTGTAACTTTTACAACTAGCAAAAATAAATTTCAAACAGAAGAACATCTGCAACAGCCTGGGTGTTTAACTGGGAACATTTGTTTTTAGTTCAGTGTTTATTCTTCCTGTTACATCAAGTGCAAGGAAAAATAAACAGCCTAAGATAAAATTCAAGGATTCTCCCAGTCCTTGCTTGCTTGAACAAGAAAATATTGGATTTTGTGATTTTTCTTTCTTTTTTTTTTTGGCAGTCAAAATCACTGATTTTGTTGTACTACTTCAGAAATATACAGGTAACTTCCCTCTCATTTATTTTTTTAGGTTTCTTCTTCTGAACTTTGTTTTTTCCCATTTGACATGGGTGTGTAAACTTTTGAGCGTCAATATTTCTTCCCACTCTCTGACCTGACAAAATGCAATAAGGGAACTCAAAACAAACAAACAAACAAACAAAACAAAACAAACACATGACAATGATACAACAATGCCAAACCAACAGGAGAGGCAGCAGAGAGTTTTTATTCCAGGAAGACATCGAGTCACGGTTTCATCCATCCAGCAAAGAGCCAAAAAATTCAAATTGACAACAGGATAAAAGAGAAGACTAATTCTTGGAGACAGCCACAGCAATTCCCATCCATATTTAAGAAAGATGAGATGCTGGCAGTAAACAAGATCTCTTCCCTCACCCACTGCAATGAAAACGATAGAGATGGAAAGGAGATTAAAAGTGATGGGTGGCAAACAAACAGAACGGCTCTTATTCACTGCCATAAAACCCTCAATAGTAAAATATAAATGTCGGGAAACTTCAATGATTTATCTGCAGGCTGCGGGTCACATTTGTGTACGTTTGACTCATTTGTTACAGCCGCGTGGCTGATTGCAGCGTGTCATTATTTTGTGCCAGTTTTTAAAAGAGGGTCAATTTGGAGTAAAGTTGAGAGGTAATTTGCTTTTGCCAGATGCAATCAATTCGGACTAGGTTCAGTGATGGAGCTATTTACGTTGGTATTGATTAAGATGCTGCAGCAGAGCAGGCCAAGGGTTTTTGCATTGTAAGGGATAAAGTGGGAAGAGGAGCCTGCCAAAGGGGAGCAGTAATTACTGGCTGTGTCATTGAGGCCTTCAGTTTCAGTAAGTTCCCTCATGTAAATCAGTGTTTGGGCATGCATGTGTTATTTATGGTTTTAGAGGAACGTTGTGTCTTTAACCAGGCTACAAGATGTCGATCGGGAAAAGAGTTTCGTCATGCAGAGTGTAGTTCCAACACTTCCTGTACTGCTGCAGCGATGTGTGTTGAGGCTCTTACAAGTTATATTACATCATGCAAAAATACACAGAATTAAAAGGCACATATTAAAACTTTGTTGACTTAGTTAAGTTTAGTCCACACTTGTTATTTTATGTGTGGCTCAAAATGTCACGAGGTGCAGTCAACTCGTTCTTCTGATTGTCTCCTGTTGGGTAAATTAAAAGAAATACAATTATTGTGGCAGAGAAGAGAGAAATAAAAATATAATCAGAAATCAACTTTCTATAAGCAAGTGATCATTTAAAGTAGCACAGCTATTTGTGATAGGAAATGAGAAAAGTGGCAGTTTTAAACTAGCATCAGACATTTATGCAAAAAGTTTGGGAATAATTTAAGAGTTCTCTGACGATATGTCTGTGACATTTGGTAACCATTAGGTAGCTAATAATACTGGTGAGTCAATATAAAAAAGAATTACTCAGAATTACTTTTAGGAGCTTTATCAACAAATTTTAGAAAACATGATAACGATTTAAAAGCAAAGACCGAGATGCTGCCAGAGTTTAAAAATTTATTTGAAATATTAATGTCAAAATATCTGAAACGTATTTATTAGCCATGTCAGTTGGCTACAGGTCTTATTTTTTTCTGTCTTTGCTTTTGATCGTCTGTTCGAATCAAACAAATAAATAAATAATAAATTAGTCAGATCATTAGAGCCACATTTATCAAATTAACACCCGTTTCCTAATAAATTAATGTTTTTTCTTGTATATAAAAAGTTGAAGCTCAGACAACATACAACAGATGTCTCAAATTATGAGGCAGTCTGCTTCTATTCCAGAGCTGACATGACTTATTTACAAACTAATTAAACCAATGTATCTAAAGCTTTGCTTAAGTCCATAACTACAAGAACATTCATATATTTTAAACTTTAATCTTTAAAAGAGAGAAGAAAAATAGAGAAAGAGTGGAAGAGAAAAAACTGTCATTATTAAAGCTGCTGTTTTGTTTTTTCCCCCCTCCCACTTTGGTTAGTTTTTGTTGTATAAATGATGACATCAGAGGTCAGTCTGATGTATAATTGAACTTTGATCTCACTTGAGGTTTCTTGCAAACCTGTGAGACCAAAGTGAACTTGAATCAAGAGGTAGAAAAAAAAAAAGTAATTCTGCTAGGTGGTTTAACTTAAAGCTGTTTAGGTCAGATTCTGTAGAGAAAGTTTAAGTAAACTTTTAACTTTATACCCTTTCTATTGTAAATAATGTTATGGTACTGAGATGGCTTTCAAAACAAGCATAATTTTTTGAGCTGGATTCACTTTGGGTGACTATGTCACAATAAAAAATTTAAATATATTCTGAGATGTAAAAGCTAACAGTACAAAAGCATGTATTTTCCAGAGATGACTGAATCAAACGGCAACTTTTCTCTCTGAACTACAAATCTGATGCCATGTAGAGGGACGTTTTTCTTTCTTTTTTTTTTTTTATCTTGAAGCGACACCAGTTAACTGAAGCAGAAAATAAAACTTAATGATCAAAACTGTGTGGATCACACTACATATTTGATGGGCCGTTTTAAAATGCATCCAACGATTCTGATGCAGCAGAAGTTCGGTTTGACTCAATTTGTTCAGCAGTTTCCTGTAAAAGGATCCAAACTTCTTTTTTTTTTTTTTTTTTACTTTTTTCTCTGAAACTAGAGCAATATTTTATTCTTCCTCCTCCAAGTCATCATCTCCCAGTCCTTGCGTACATTTATTCCGTCATAAGGCACGCAAAAATATTTTTATAGTTAGCATTTCCTCCAGGGGGTCTGCAGGTTCATTGCACGGACTAATTTAAGATCAGATTTCAGCAATTGTTTGCTTAAAACAAAAGGCTTGTAGAGAAAAGATGTCATACAGATTGCATCATATTTTTCTTTTAAAACCACATAAACCAGCCATACGGTCTAGCCGGCTTATCTGAAACCAGAGTGCACCACAGCACCTTATTTCACAATTAAGCTTTGCATTAGAAGCAGAGTATAATGTTTAGTTATGGGTAAGCAGAGCAAACTTATTTCAGATTAATATTTTCACAATGATACACGAAACACCAGAGCAATAATGTCAAATTTCCGCTGGTGGTTAAGGTCTGACAAACGAGCTGAGATTAAAATTCTCACCTGGAGGAAGATACGAACAAGCGCCTGAGGAGTTGACCAAAATGTTGGTGTGAAATGTTGCATCAAACCTTTCATCTGCACTGCAAGCAGGATAAAAAACAAACAAACACAGAGACACAGTCAGAGTTTCATCTGCAACCAGAGCATGGCTTCAAACACTCTCAGTTGTTGAGAGCAGATGTTCGTATCTATACATCGCTTGTGGGTGCGAGGTGCGGCGCTAATTACAGCTCCCTGGCGTTTATGCTCGTCCTTCCCCGAAAGCATCTACATATCACTTCCAAATGAACTCCCCCCCGCACCCGGCACCCCCCCACCCCCCGCCCGGCAATGACGACATGTTAAGCCGAAGTTAAAACAGAAAGCAGCTTGACCCCAAAACGTCTGACTTTTGAGCACAATGAAAAATAAGGCCCGGCACTTTTTCCCCTTAGTTGAGTGCTTGTAATTTGGTTGTTCAGAACCTTTAAACGTTGATTAATGGTGATCTCTGGTGCTCTTTCCATTAGGGACCTATAATAAAAGCCCTTTCTCCTATCTCCTCTAATAGAATTTTATTCATTTGTCAAGATGATTTACTGCTCCAGATCACGGATCTAGATGGTCCTGAATATATAAAAAGCTAACCTTGAATTGTAACGTTCTTGTCTTAAAAACTGCCTCCATGGTGAGCGAGTCGTGACTTTGGAAAAATGAATCAATTTTATATTCTTAGTTTTTGTTTCAATGCTTAAAATGTGTTTATGAAGCTTTACAGCAGCATGGAGCTTCTGAGCGCTGGAACGATCAGAGGATAAAAAGAACGACACATCAGCAGGATCGACTGATTACAAATGTAACCGAACCCGTCCAGTAGAAATATATCAGTCTGTCATGAATTTGTTCAAATTAAAAATGAAAGCTCTAAAATTGAAAAAATTGAAAAAACGCAACAAATTTGTAAACTATAACCTAATCAAAAACAGTGTATCTGAGTCCCATCACAATTAATACTGCAGTGGCATAACCTCACACTGAGATAAAACACATGAGGAATAATTGTTTTCAACACAAACCCCAGCAGAACTCATAGGAGTTCATTTCATATAAATGTAACTAAAGCGTTTCTGTCCATCTGAACGTTACTGTTCTGGTGAGTGACATTAAAAAGAGTGGCTAAAACATTTTAATTAGTAATCCGCGACTTCCTGTTCCCGCACCGCGTAAACGTGAAGTGACACAAATACCAATTTCTCTTCTTCGAAATGGGAACGACAAGACAGCATGTCATTCAAGTTATGCAAATGTATAATCCTCATAAGAAGGGAAAAGACTTCAAGGAAAACAGCCTCTAACCTAAACCTATAAAAGTTTTTGTTTTTTTCTTTTTACTGGAATAAGGCTAGAAGAGGATATATGTTGCCACACGATGATAAGGGAAGAAAAAGCATCTGAAAAGCTCTGAACGGCAGCATGAAGAGCCATGAGTGTCAGTGAGGCTGCGTAATTGTCAATCGGTTGTTTCGAAAAGCATGCCAGCAAAAAGACCTTTTCTGCCCAATCATCAAAAAAAAAATGCATGGAGTTTGGTGCAATGGGGTCTTTAATTGGCACTGTGTGCTTTGGTCAGATGAGCCCAAAACGGAGATTTCAGCAATACTACAAAGGATGTGGGAAAAAGTGCCTCATGCCTATTGTGGTGGATCTTTTATATGGGGAGTCAATTTAGAGGTTAGAGTCTTTGCAACAGCAGCACATTTTTAATAAAACTCTGGTGGCTGAAAACAGCCTGTAAATGGATCTTTTGGGGGTTAATGAACAGAGACGTGTAAAAATCAATAATCATCTGCTTAAGTGAGCTAAAAAGCATAAGAGCAGCCCCAAAAAGTCTAGAAAAATGATGGAAAGCAAGATGGCCAAAACTTGCATGCTCCAACCTAATTTACCAATTCAGGAGATCTATCCTGTGTTCATAGCGTTAGCCAACGTCTAGCTTCTTATTTTACATTTTAATTGAATTTATTAAATGTGGAAATTGCTTCAAGTTCAGAATGTTACAGAGTGGCACAATAACAGATCCTGACATCCTTTTGGTCAACCTCATCAATGAATCAGTCCCAGGATAATAAACGATGCAGCGCTAATCAACAAACTTCAATTTATGTCCAATTTGTGTCGCATCAATATCGTCTGCATAAAAAAAAAAAAAAAAGACTCTCGTACACAGGACTCAGCTCTTTCAGAAGCTTCACTAATGGAGTTGTGAATAGAGATTAAGCCAAAGCACACACGTTTGGTAAACATATTTGCTGATGCTGATTGTGTTGCCATTGTGCCTCTTTTTAACTGGCTCAGTAAGAATGCTTGTATGAGCTAGAGGTCACGACTCTCTTATATTTACATGATTTCTTTTTTTTTTTGAGTCAGAAGCTTGAACGTTTGGGAACCGCTGATTTACGGAGCTACCAGACGGGCAGTGTGGTGTTTTAAATCCAACCTGTTGTAAAGCAGGATGTCTGGTTTCCAAATGAGATGGTCGGGAAATCTCACGTTGGTCACGCCCGGGTAGTCCAATGGGTTCCACTGGAGGTAATAGTCATTCCAGTACTGTGAAATGTAAAACCATAACATATTCATCAGGCACATGTCTCCTCTACGTTCTCTATATGCGCAGCTCCACTTTGATAAGCCTGGGATTTAAGAGAACTCTTCATGTTGCAGTGACATTTTTAACCCGACAGAAAGCGGCGCCTGTGGGCGAATTTGTGCAACCAGGAGTCGAGTTTAATCTTCAGCAGAGTGTCTCAGAGAAATTATGTTTGTCATTACGTTTAGCATAAGGAAAGCAGTTGAGATTTTGACATAATAACGGCGCATAATAACAGCAGAGGGAGGAAAAGTGAGGGGATCAATGCAATTACTTTAATTCACCGGGAATGTTTGCAGAGAGAGATTGGAGCGATCTGCGCAAAAGCAGCGAAATCATTTCACCCAAAAACAACAACTGAAGTTTTGATTCATTCTAAAGGGAGCCTCGTAATAAATACAATGATCCAAACAAGTTGAGAAATTTGATCTAACAGAACACAGCTCTATGCAGCCTTTTGGCTTATGGGATCAAATCGATACGTTTAGGCAAAACCTAAAAGTCTGTAACAGGATCAGAGTGCCGCAGGTGGCACGGCCCACTCGTTATTGATACTTCTTGAATAAATAGCTTTTAATAAAGGGCCTTTTTGAAATCTGCCCTGTAGTCCTACTTTAATTCATTCACACCGTGGTGTTCAAACAATGGCTGTCATCAGCATGAAAGGACATAAAGGTCAGTGTTTAAAGGCTGAGTAAAGCACACCGAAAGACTCACTGGTCTGGTTTAAAACAGCTTTTTTTCACAGAGAAACTTACTCGCAAAAATGCAGTATTTCCTAAATGCTTGCGAATGTGCGATCCAATTAAACACAATGCAGCATCGCATTAGTTCAGAGACATGAATATTTTTGGTTTGAGTTGAAAAAAGCCAACTTTTAATGATATTGCCTATTAATAAGCATATTATGGTAATAGATAAAGGCTAAGCGTGTATGATCTATTTATGGAAACTCTTTGATCGAGTTTGAGCTTTCGGAGTTATCTTGTGATATTGAATGCATCTTTGGGAGGTTCAAGTTTTCTTCTCTTGGGTTTTTCACCAAGATTACTAAATCAGTGCCAACAAATCGTTGATCCAAAGGTTGCTGTCTGAGCTGGTGCTTCTGTGCGTGTGTGTGTGTGTGTGTGTGCGCGTGTGTGTGTGTGTGCGTGTGTGTGTGTGCGTGTGCATGTCAGACTGCTGCTGTGATTCCAGAGAGTGATTTAAACCAAGCCAAGCAGCATCGGGAGAGCTTGCTGACGATGCAGCAGAAGGGAAGTATGGTGTCACAAAACGGACAAGCCGCAATAAAGCTCCAGTGTTCATACACTTCATTTCACCACACAAGGGAGAAAGGCTTTTATTGCTCCTGTGGAAGATGGACAGAAAAGAAAAAAAAATACTGCAAAAATTTAAATGTGAATAACGCATTTTAGCAGAATTCATATTTATGTTCCAGTAGGTGAACAAACCACGTCTCTAGGGCTCCCCGATTAAAATACCCAACAGATAAAACGTCAATCTGTTGAGTAATTTTGCGCCGTAAAGAGCTATAAAGCCTTAAATGAAGAAGCGGAATTGTTCGTATGAAATTATCTGCAAACAATTTAACAACTGAGTCGGCTGCAGCTTTCCCTCTCATCCTGTGCAAGCTCGGATGGATTCAGATCGCAAAATTATTCACATGATAATTGATATTAAGAAAAATGATGACACAGTGCCCTGCGTGAACGTTTACATCCTCGAAACATGCAGGGGAGGGGGACAGACCTAAGCAGCAGAGATTCGAAAGCTCAAATGGGACAATCAAGGAAGATACAGCAACCATGTCAAAGGTGATGTGGTAAAATAAAACCAGGATGACAAGATAAAAGTTTAAACCAGATTTTAATATGGTAAAACAGCCTAGTCAAAGTCCATATGCACATGCACATATCCTCTCCACGCCAAATGACTGACCTTGAGCTATTTTGCAAAAAAGAATGGACAAAGACTTTCTTCTGTAGCAAACACGTGCAGCTAGTTTTTCATTAAAGAATTGCCTCAGGGGCAACATAGCATAGCCATTTTGTAAACAAAAACATAGAAAAAAAAATTAAAACTTGAAAAATGGGTTGACCTGTCCCATACAATCCAAATAAAATTCAATGAAGTCTGACGTAATGTGACAAAGTCTGTATGCATGTTGTTATTGAATCATAAACATCTTTACTGTGACTTTTATGCATAAAAAAAATAACTTCTTACCAGCTGAAGCCAAATGTTGGTTGTTAGAACCTGGTTCTTCTCATCCTGTTGATAAATTAATAAATCGTTATTTGCACACTTTGCTGTTTGCTTTAATGTTTTCTCTCATTTCAGAAACAGAAAACGGTAAGTAAGCGACCAGGCTAGCTTCACAGATCGCGATTTTGGTATTAAAATGCTTCTAAAGGAAATTTCTGTCATGCCTGCAACACTTGAAAATAACATTTCTCCCATTTTTCTAGTTTCTAATTTCTACATCGGACTGGGTGTTAGTTGCTGCAGAAGACGAGTTTAGGAATATTTTTATTGCAACAGATCATTTACGCACCACATCCATGATCTGCATGAGGCTGAGGCCAAAGTAAACCGTGAGGCTCTGAGAGTCGTTGAAAACCGGTCTCTCCAGCGGGTTGTACCCGGTCATCAGATTACTGTACAATTTGCGCTGAGATGGACCTTGTTGAGAAACTGCAGAAGGAAAGAGCGAATAGTTAATCAATACTCTATTAATTACAGATGTTGCGTAAGGTCACAGCCAGTTTTCTTTTTATAACACATATTCTGATAACTTTTTTTATGCCATTCAGGTTCGTAGAAGCCTGAATGCCATGCTGTTATCATTTGGAAAAAAATGTGGCATTCATGAATAGAAACTGTTGTGCGTCCTCAACCACCAACCTGACGCACATATTACGAAGGTTACCATGTCAACTGGCCGTATTGTGCTAAAAGCTATGAATTCATAAAGTGTCATGATGTGAAGGACTTTGGTTCAGTTAGTCACTGGATATAGATGTCGTTCTGTGTGTTTAAGGGTTTGTTAGATTATTGCTTCTGGACCATTAATTACTTCTCAGCTAGAATAGACCAATAGTTCTCAAAGTTAGGCTTGGATCCTCATGTGGAGTCAAATCAACAGATTCTTTTCAGAAATCATCCTAAATAACAAAAGAGACAATCATAAAGAACATTTATGCTGTTATTCAAAAAAACCTTTTGAGAAGGTTATTTTCAAGCAAGTTTAAGCAAGTATTGAATTTGCTTTCCATTAAATCCATATTTCTGTATTAAAATTTGATTTGATGTAATATTTTTAATACATCTAATTCATATGTGTTTCACTAAGTGAATTGAGAAGCAGGAATGAATGAACTTTCCAGTAATGCTCTGATTTAATTACAATTAAACAAACAGTAATGCTGTTAAAGCAGTTTGAGTTGTCATTAGACCCCTGTGTAATTGACTTTACCACATTCTGGTAAATTTTATTCACAGTTATTTTGTAAGTTGGACTTTTTTTTTTTTTGACGTTTGTGTCATGTGTAGAGGTGGCGAGAGTGAACGCAGCCAGGACCCAGATTGAGAGGTGATGATGATGATGATTGGTTTAATAGACAGTAGCTCAAAACAGACCAGTTCAGGCGGCACAGCAGAGAACATAAGCAAAGCTTAAACCGGTAGCAACAGAAACAAAGGACTGACCACCGAGCCAAACCGACCAGGACTACACAGTTCTACTGGAGGGCTAACAAACAGACTGACACACGACGAGGATCCGACAAGAGACAAAGACAACAGGTGGACTTAAATACACAGGGAGGGTAATCAGGGAATGAGACACACCTGGGAAACAATCAACAGGGAAGAGAGGACAGAGACAGAACTAAACACAGAAAACCTCAAAAATAACTACACAGAAAACACAGAACACAACAGTTTGGTAACTATCGATGTAGACCCTTTAATTTTGGCTCATTCCCATTTAACATGAGTTCAATGTTAATTTTGAACGCTTTAATTAGTGTTAAAGCGAAATTTTTTGTCTTACGACGATAAATAAGTGTTTAAAAACAACGTGAGGATCTGCAGATTTGTAACACTCAAAGTGAGTAATACATCTATGGTGTTGGTGGGATGGAATGAATAGATTTGAATGTGGTGCTTTGTTCTTCGTGTTAAATTCAGCAAGGATGAAAAGAGTAAGCAATCACTGCACATCAAAAGAGTAAACATTTAATTTAATTTAATTTAATCAGTTGTAATGTTAGTGTTGCTTTCATAACAGCCTTCTGCAAGCATTTCTTCTCTTTCTGATTTATATTGCTTCTGGCATGATTATGTACAGCCTCCAATGTTTTGATTCGCTTTGCAATCATGCAGATTGACATTTCACTGATTACCTTAATGGGAAAACATAGTATTTCTAGTAAGGCGGGAATAATTGGTTGCAATTTTCAGCGTCAAACATTGCATAGAACTTGAGGAAAAGCCAGCGTAAACAGGTTACAACAAAGGCTCAGATGATGCATACATGGACATGCATTTATAAAACATCAACGCAAACATGATTCTTGCGATCCATTTACACCAAAGAATCTGAATGTGCTGAAAAACAAGCATAAAGACATGAACGCGTCACGCTGTCGCAGAAGGTCAACAGCACAAACTAAGTTATGTGGCTCAGACTGTGCTGTTCGTCCACGTTCAATCAATTTCTTTAGATCAAGAGCAAAAGCTGTCTATCAGAGATAAGAGGAAATGCATTAGCTACAGAAAACCTAATGAAAGGATTAAACCTCAAACTTCATAGAGAGCAGAAGTCCCCTCTACTCTGATAACCGGAAAGAAATTCAGCGCTTCGCAGCTGATCTGGGAAGGGCTCTGAAGATTTTTGAAGAGCATTAGCTAACAGACAACATCATGGGGACCAAAGAGAAATCCAGACATGACGGAGGCAAAGCTGTGAAAAATAATTTCAGCAGAGACAGGAAAGTAGGTGAAGTTAAATTTAGGGAAATGCTGGATGAAAACCTGTTGAGGCTGCAGAAGATTTAAGATTTCAACACTAAGAGCTAGATCAAAACATCCATGGCTTTGAATGGTCTAGTCAAAGACCACTTAAACACAAAACTGTAAAACCGATGTTTATAGATCCTGCATCCCATGTGGCTGAGCTTGAATTAAAAAAAAAAAATCAAGCTCTAGATAGACAAAGTATGAAGACACATTTCCACTATTGTAAGAGCACTATTCCAGTAAATAGTGCTCTTACAATAAGATTTAGATGGGTATGCTGCACTCTTCAGATTTAGATTTATAAAAGAAAAAAAAACTGGAAGTCATTGATGATTATTCTTCAGTTTCAGTTTGTGTTGTTCTGTTAAGTAAAATCTCAATAAAACACACTTTAAAAAAAAAAAAGCTTGACACCGAATTCAATTTCTGGTTATTATTTTGATCAAACCTATGGCTAAGTCTTGTTGGATCTGCAGGTTTGGTTAAAACAAACAGAAAAGAGAAGAGAATTTTAGGATTGTATTTGACTCAGAAGTTACCGATATGCAGCTCGACTCTGTATTTTGGGCTGTAACATTTCAGCGTGTGGCATATTCAAAGTGCAATGGTCTGTCGGTGTCACCGTCGTCACATCCAAGGTGCTGAAACACACCCAGCCGAGGCAAACCAATCCGCCTCCGAAACCTGGAAGCGATTCATCTTGCAGTGAAAACTCAAATCAGACCTGTCTCTCATTTTAACACACTGTCGTTTCTTGTCCTGAGTTATGGAGTGTTTCTGGCACCGTCCTTTCACTTTCACTAATGGCCACAGCCCAATTATCCCAAACCACCTATGAGAAGCGCATTATCCTGATGATTTGGCCGAGAGTGCGCTCTCGGTAGACGTCTCTCCGGTCTCCCCTTTTCATCCACTTCTTTCGTTATAAAAGATTCGCTGAAAGCTTGTGGGGGACAAAAGCCCTGTTGATGCTTCCTCCTCTCTCTGCTCCCACCATAGTCAAGTTTCACCCTGAGAATCAACGAGGTGTAATCAGCGCGGGTTGCTGTAGTACAATGCGGAAACATTTACATCACAGCGGACGTTCCTAATTTACTATTACGTGATTCGTTGCTGGAAATCACCTCAAACTTATAGAAGGACAAAAGCAAATCCTTTTGACCCTATAATCAAATTCACCCAGCACAGCAGAACGAAAGACAAGGACTTTACTTACCCAAGACGTGCTCGGGCATTTATGTGTGCAGCAATGTGCATGCACTCGTTTCTTTCCATCTGCCTAACATTCAAGTCTGCTTGAACAAGAGCCAGTAAAGTGTAAAACTGAAGAGCAACAACGGGTGATTGCCTCTTAGTGAATTGCTATTCAAAATTCAAAACAAGTCAGTTTAATAGTTTGGGCGATTTAAATACGTCAGACGTTGCAACAAATGACACAATGGAAGTTTTTATTCTAAAAATTTCAATCCCATAATGAAGGTTTTTTTGTTGTTGTTTTTGTTATTTTTTAAGCTGGAGCTTTGCAGCCATCTCTCTGTTTGCATCTGGATTTCTGTCACCCAGAACATACAAGCCATCTGTAGGAAGATGCTGGTGCTGACATCTTCAGACTTAGTGACTCATTAGTGTAGTCCTCTACAGGCAGCCAGGTCCCTCCTTAAATCAGTCACACAGAGAGCGCATCAGCAGAAGTTGCAACAAGTTCAGTGCTGACAGACTGAAACTTACACCCACAACAAGCAGGAGTGCCTTCAGAGGGTCATTAGAAAGGGGGAAGGCCTGATGGGACTGGCAAAAAAAAAAAAAAAAAAAAAGAGAAGTGGAGTGACCTCTTTCCTGGCTGCATCACAGTTTCATCAATTCACAAAAATAAAGCCAGGATAGTGGCAAATTAACGTAGTGTCATTAATAGATGTTCTGCAATGAGGTCAATAATAATAATAATAATAAAAACTTACAACACTGTAAACACAGGAGAGCAGGATGATGATGATTTTTTGGGGGGATGAGGATCTGACGATGAATTTATAAAGATTTTTAGTTTAAATTTAGTCTTTTTTTTCCCTCCCAAATGCATAATTACCCCCGTTTTTCCATTCTTTATTTGACTTAAATCCAGCAGGTCCCAGAAAAAAAGATGAGATGAATACAGTTCGAACTAACTCCCTAATGTATTTAAATGTTGTAAAATTCAGATTTAACTCTTAAGAACGGGATACATTGTATAGATAAAATAAGACACACTGGTTGTGTTCAATCAGGGAATCAACCCAGCAACGTTTTACTCACAAGAAAAGCAGAAATCCTGGAGGGGGAAATAAAAAACACACACGCATGATCATCTGCTTTCAAATAAATTTGCTCTCCATCTTCATCTCTGCCTCTGGAAGGAAGTTGTTAACTGATTAATGAGAGTGCCTACCTTTCACTGTGCAGACGGAGATCCCTACAAGAAGCATGAAATTCAGCAGATCCATGTTGAACCGATCAGCTTTCCCCACAGATTATCGCTGGAGCTGCGGGAAGATGCGGGAATGATGATGATACTGAAGGTGGCGTGGGAGGGCGCAGCGGCTAAGACACAAACTCCTCCAAATAAACTATCCGCGGCCGGACAGGTTTTGGATAAGATCGATCCACCTTCGAGAGTTTGGCTCGCCTTTTAACAATCTTCTGAGAACGTTTGGGAAGTTATTTCATCATTAGTGGATTAACCAATCAAAGCATTTATTACATTACTACAAGTCCCGTCGTCCATTCCTCGTATAATTTCTCTTTCTGTACTTCTTTAAAAAATAGC
Organism: Poecilia mexicana; assembly: GCF_051168715.1. Taxonomy (NCBI): domain Eukaryota; kingdom Metazoa; phylum Chordata; class Actinopteri; order Cyprinodontiformes; family Poeciliidae; genus Poecilia; species Poecilia mexicana. The sequence goes on from NW_028263372.1 coordinate 12,062,677, forward strand.
AATTGCACAATAGTAAGAAAAATATTAATGGACAAATACGTCGAACATAATCCAACACTTTTTCTTTTGAAATCGACGCAATTTTGTGCTGTAGATGCCAGGATTGCAACACTTTAGAGTCCTACGTTAGTGGAGCAAGGAGACATCTGCTGGTCACTGAGGGGTATTACACTCCGATTCTACAGTTGCAAGACGGTCCACAAGTCTGCCGTTAGAGCCATTTTAAACGTTTTTGAGCAAGTGCAAATATTCAGATTGTTATGTGCATACATGTATCACGTTGGTCAAGCATATTCAGCATTACCTGCAAACATATCTACTTTGGTGATAAAAAAAAACAGAAGAAAAAACACATTGCAAAACAAACAAATGAAAAAAACACAAACATCGCATTAAATAAAACATAATATTATCTGCGTACTGCCCGTTGACGCAGTTGGAGGCACTGTTGCCTTGCAGGAACAAGGCTCAGGATTCAAATCCTGGCTTGGTGTCTTCCTGTTTAGTGTTGTTTTCAATGTCCATGCACAGGTTTTAACAGGGTTACTTCAACTTCTTCCCACAGTCCACAAAAAATAATGACTATTAGGTTAACTGGTCTTTCTAAATTGTCCTTGAGTGACATTGACTGATGACCTGTCCATGTGGAGCCCGTCTTGCCCAATGCCTGCTGTAGATAGGTACCAGCCCCACTCCACTCCACGCCGTATAGACAACAGATGGATTAATTTTGGCAGGAAAACGCTTCCTTTGCCTTACTTCATCATCGTTTTGTAATTCAAGTTACGCTAGACTTAATGCTCACCAGACACTTTGTTGGACTCTCATTTGCCTTCACTGTTATTTCAGACATGGGAAAACATTCAACAAGGTTCCGAAAACCCTTTCTCATATATTGCAGTCCATGTGTACAGTTACTGCATCGTGCAGTTGTTGCTCATCCATGATTTGCATCCGGGAGGTGCTCTATTAAACAGAGTTCATTTGACTGTGTGGAGGGAGTTGGGGTACAGAGAAGTCGGTGTGATGTTCAAGAAATAAGTCTGGCATGACTTTGCCGACATCTTCAAAACATTTTTATCCACACAGCTGCGTTTCACTGAACATGTCCTTAGTTTTATTGCCATTGCCAGCAAATCCCAGTAAATCATTAGTTTCTGAAACAATCAAACCAACCTGACCAATGAGTCAGTGATTTGCAGTTGAACTGGCCAACCTAATAAAATGGACAATAAGTGTACATGCTGCTGTTTTTTCCTATTTTATTGAGTTTTTAATCAAAAGCGGTTGCAGACGTCCACATTTGTTTGGTCATAATGTGCATTTTTTCATGCCCAACTTTGCAACATACATATCTCAACATAGCTCAGTCCTACGTGGAGACATTTAGCAGCTGACTCACGGGATTATGTATTGCAGGCGTTCAGTGAAACTTACCCTCTGAAAGGAATTGACCTGAAGGTCTTTAAGCATCAAAAGTAATTGTTTACTTCCCATAAGTTGCCAACTGTTTCACCCCACCACACAAACTTTATAATGAGCAGAAATAAGTGATGCATATGGCATCGCTGAATGTGACCCTTAAGTCAAACATTACTTTTCATCAATTTGTGACAAGGTTAAATAATTGCACTGCATATTAAATTCCAAAGTGATTGTTCTCACCCATGACAAAGCCTTCATAATTAAATGTACACATAGGAATGAAAGCTAAATAACTTATCTTTAGCTATGTTCTCATGCTGTAAGGTAGACATGTAAGAAGTATTAAAATATACTGAACCTGAATTGCCTCTCTGCAGCTCGGTGACATCAATATTTCACAGGCTAAATACATTCCGGCGTTGGAAAGTAAATTTAATTTTTCAGCTGAACTATATTATTTATTCATAATCATTTCTATCCATTCATTAAACTTGGATTAACCCAATGCCAATGTTTCAGAAGCACAGCACTCCTATAATGCTCCGACTACCAGTTGCCAGGAGTGGATGGATTGAATCATTTTAGAGTTCAAAGAGAGGCCATAACACAAGGACTGGATTTTTGGTTTTGAAATTGAGCAGATGGCAATTTATTTTTGAGACGTAGAGTCTATGGAGGGATTTCCGACATTTGAAATACCTACAAAATTATAAAGAGAATAAGTGTCAGGTATGAGATGTTTTTTTTTTTTTTCCTCAAAATTTTTTATTATGCAAATCTGGATTCTACTGCTTAATGTGTCACAATACGGCAGAGCCTGGTCACCGAAGAGAGAGCAGTCTGTGACCAGCGGTCAATACTGAAGCCAGTAGTTCCATGTTTTTGTACAGGTCACGTCAAAGGAATCAGTAGCCATTTCCTGCTTGATGTAAACAGGTTCTAATTTAGACTGCTCTTTAATAGATTAAACACTGCTAATCAAAAGATACAAAAAGGCTGGATTTATTAAAATGTTATTGTTAATGTTATTAAAAAGTTGCATGTGACCCAGATTTAATTTGGCGCCATGGTAACTTCTGTGTGAGCACAAGTCCTTCAGCATGGTGACTTTGAGAGTAATAGTTGATGCTGAAAGCCTCGCCGGACTGATTGAAAGCTGTAATTAGAGGCTTGCGGATCACAATAAAAGTTTTATTCTAGTAGCGTAGCAACATCAGTGTTTCTAAGGATGTCAATTTCTTGCATTAAAAGAAAGTGTTTTTAGGAGACCTAAAAAGGTAAATAAACTCAGATGAATGTAGAGGTCATGTTTTGGAATGTTCATGGGAGTCATTAATAATTTTACCTACACAATTAGTGCTTTTCCACAAACAAAATTAGATTGTTTTGATGCAAATTATTCATCTAATGGCTGATTCCCCTAAAATGCAAATAGCTTCTCAGTGCCAATAAGTAATTTATATTAGCAACTTACTTCATGTGATATCAGATGCCAAACCTTCCTAATTGTGATTTCAACTTCAAGGGGGATTAATATTGCATTTCCAATTATGAACTATGAGAAAATTAAAATGCGGAATAACGTGTCTCTCTAGACAAAGACATAGCTTTGCCTTTCTTTCAGTTTAGGTGAAGGGTTGAGGCTGTGTGGTGGAATTGATTCTATTAATATTTGGTCCAATTAAAATGAACATAACTTTAATTAGAGATCTTTTCAATTCTTTCAAATTTCACTCAATAAGAGCAACCCTGGAATAATAATAATAATAAAAAACACTTTAAATTAAATGGCACCATTTGCCATTACCCACCCACACACAGACAGATCTTATCTGCTAATTAGAGAATAAACTGCAGGCCTATTAAAACAACATGTTTATCTGGTACCAAAATCACTAAACAGCCCACGTTAGGTTTCTACCGGTTAAAATGAAGCAAACATTGTGTCCACCTTACCTTAGTGGTAAGGGCTAAAAACTATACTCACAAGAAAAAAAAAAACATTAAATAGAAAAAAAACCCTGTCTTTTGAAACTCTCAAAAACTGCTGTTTTTTTAGTAAACTGTGACATTTTTGAAGGGTTCAAAGATTGCTGAAAAAGCCTTCACTATGACTTCACACAATATGAAATAACATTTTACTTCACAAACATTGATTTTGCGAAACCCAAATTCAGGGTTTATGACAATGAGGCTGTAATACTACAATTTATTTATGTCAAAGAAACACGCTTTAAACGCCAATCTTTCTCTGCTTGTTCAGTTGCTTAAAAGCAGCCGTGTGTTTTCTCCTGGCAAGAATATCTTAGTTCATGTGAGACCTTGAAGGAAAACACAGCCTCCAGCAAGTGAATAACTGAATGTTGTTAAATTCTCTCTCATAGAGTTGCCACATGGTCACACTCATCGTTTGCAGGGACAACACTCCTCAATCCAGTTCTCTCAAGCTCTCTTCCTGGCCTTGGAAAATTTGCTGCAGATTTCTTCAACTTTCTTTGTCCAACTGAGAATAAAAAAAGAACACAATTTCCACACACGCACATGCGCACGCGCGCACACACACACACACACACACACACACACACACACACACACACACACACAAACTAATAAAAAATTTGACCTCCTCTAACATGCTTCTGTTCACCATCTTCTTCCTGCAAAATTTGTTTTTATTTTTGTTTCCTCCTGTAGTGGAGACAAGAATTTACAGTTAAAGCCAAAATTATTAATTCAAGTTAGAAGTGTCTTGAATTCTTGAGAAATCTCACAAAAGATAATTAAAAATATATACAAAAGAAGTAATAACAATAAAATGTTTCTGCTTTTATTTAGATTTTAACAAAAAAATGTTGAGAATTTCATACCTAGTGGAATATTTTTCTTAAATCCTCCTTTTCTTTGAAAGCTGAGCTTTTTTGGAGGGCTCCGTACTATTAGAAGTGGGAGCCAGACGAGTTCTGTTATTAGTATTACTTTATCTGTATAACTATATAACGCCAATTTATTTATTAATTATTTGTTCAATACATTTTTTCAATTTACATGAAGTTTTTTTGTTTTGCCTGCTCATTGGCTAACGCTGCGTTCATCATCTTATTTCGCCGCTTCTATCGTGTTCTACATTCTGATTGGAGGATTGCCATAGCAAATGGGCGGAGCCAAAAGGAAAACAAGGAAGTGAAAGCTCGGCCATCAGAGTTTCAATGAATTTAAGACCCGTTAAGCTCTTGCCGTTTGGACATCGGTTTGTTTTATGATTCAGTACATAAAGAGGGGCAGAATAGACGGAACTGGCAATGGAGAATGTACGAAAGCGTCGAGGCAGCGACCCACACAGGTTTGGACCGTCTGTGGTGTTGTGGTTTGCTTTATCGAAATTTACTGACTTTTGAGACACATCAATCTGTATTACATAGTTCAACTGAAAGTCCATGGTGTTGTGTTGAGTTGTGTTACCCCATTAAGACTTTTCCCACACCGGTGCGATGTGCAGTCGCGCGACCCTGGGTTCTGAATCTTGGACAAAAATGGTTGCTCATTTACTCCATGTTTTATGGCATGGTACAGTCAAATCCACCTCGGAAACTAGAATATCCATGTATAAATACTTCTAAAATGATCCAGTTGATTTTTTTTATTGCCTTCAAGTCACCCTCATTGAAAAACCTCACAAACAAACATCACGAATCAAGGGGCTTTACTGTTGTTACTTCGGTTTTATTAACCGACCAAGCTTAACCTTTAACCTCCGGTCTGTTCCATATAGAACCGCTGTTAAGCTACAAAGCAATACATTTGAAGCACGTTTTCAGAAACATGAGTTTCTGAAATCCGATATGGATTTAAAAAAAAAAAACCAAAATGCCCAGATTCAGTTGCAGCTTCAGCGTGAAAAACAGGACAATTTATATGTCCACTTATCGACTCAAATGTCAGCTCAAGAAAAAGGGATCTAACTTATATCTAAATGTACAGAATACAATTAGGAACAAATTCAGATAAAATCAATCAATGCTATTTAAATGTAGTCCAAATCCATTTGTATACAAACACACACAATCATTTTGAAGATCTTTAAAAAGTTAGCTAGCATAGAGCTGACTGAAATGTTTGTATAATTTACACATTGAATAAATCCAATGCAAGACAGTAAAATTACTTAAACTGTAATTATTTTTTGTAAACATTTGTGATTTTGACAAATAAAAATATCATTGTGGAGTTATTTTCTTATCAGTAAAGCAGTATATAAGCTGTAATTAAATGCAGCCTGGAGTTGGTAGCAGCCATAAAACTGTGAAGCGACACAACTTGTCAGGGAAACTCCTCAAAGCAGAAGCAGCGCTACACAAGTGAAGCAGTTAGAGCGAGGTGTTCAAAGTACTGCCGGAGGCCAATTCACGCCCTGTGAAGGGTTTTGTTCAACCCCCCCTGACCACAAGTTTAGAATCCAGCGATCTTTATTCAAAGCTGGCTTGAGTGGCAAAAGTTTTATAGCCTTCAACTCTTTGATTTTGGCTGTAACGGCAGCAAGTTTAGGCACCAATGAGATAAAATTTGAAATCTTCTTTGTGGTTAGGTTACGTAGTTTCATTAAGTTTGTGTTTCTCATTAATTGGCACAGGTCTATTTACAGAAATCCAAGTTGTGATCTAGTGCCCTTTGTTCTGTTGAACTAAAAATATAGCAGTATTTGAGCTCATGTCTCACAAGTGTGATGACAATTAATCCAAAATGTGAGAAATATGTTTGTTTGTTTTCAGCTCTATAAATGCAGATAAGCGGTTTGTTTTTGTGACAATTCACAGTTTCAACCCTCCGTACAGAAACAACAGATATAAATACATAATAGGAAATTTTATTTATTTAGTCACACTGTTCATTTTTTATTTTTGAAAACAGTAAAATCATATTTGTATGTATAGTTGTTCTCTGTGTGAGCAGTTTCAGCTCAAACTCACCTGAACTATTCAGTTGATTTTAAAAATTAGATCCCATCCTTTCCTTTTCCTTTTCAACAATTTTCTATATATTCCTAGGTGGGAACCAAACTGGAATCTTGCTGACGGGTCAAGTGATCACCACCTGCTGGAAATAAATTTAGCAGATTCTCTTCAATATCCCGTTGCACCAACTATGAACACTAAAGCAGCTGTTGGGTTAAACCAGTGATCAGTCAGCAGCCCTCTGTCACGCTGTCAAACATAACCAATAAGTGCACAGACGGAGCGTTTACTCACAGAGAAGCTCAACATCTTCAGAGTTCGTCCACATTTCCCATCATAACACAGAATACAGGTGTAAACAGATTGAGGACAGATTCAGATTCTATTCTTTAGGCGAAATTCAAAATGATCAAGGGTGCAGACATCACACACACACACACACTTTAAATCGAGATGTATTTTAGATCTCAGAGATCTGACAGGATTCTGTGAGCAAAGTGCACCATCACCAGAATTTCATTATCGCCATCTGCGTTTCTACAGCGGATCAGAAAGCGGCGTTGCTGCCGCCTAAGTGAATATACGGTACAGTTTTTAAATGTCTGACTATTTTATTTATTTTTAAAATGTTAACCAGATCAAGCTACCTCTATGTGAAAAGTATTTTTCATCTTCGGCAGCAACAGCAAAATGTTTTTGGATAACTGGGAGTTTTTATAACACCATGAGGGCAATTTGGCTCATTACTCTTTGCAGAATTGATTAAAATCAAATCAAACATCTTGGAGGGTTCTAATATGGATGCCCTGCTTATGGTTGTGTTATAGCATCAGATTAGAGTCTGAACGCAAAGCTTTTCTAGGTGTTGATAAGTTTGTTTCTTTTCTGTTCTGGATCTTTTTGTTTTAGATGGGGGGTCTATTTGCTGCTTGTTGAGATGTTTCATCTTAGTTCAATTCTACTCAAATAATGTGTTTTGAAAGGTAATGTTGGTAATTAGGTGAAATTTCATTCGTATTTTTAAAAAAAAGAGTTCAATCACAGTAAGTTTGAGATGTAACAAGGGAGGCAATTAGGCCTGTCATAATAACAAATTCGCTGGATGATAAATTGTCCCAGAAGTTGTTGCAATAAATGATTTTTTTTCTAGACCCTTTTCAAGTAACACATTCTCAAAGATTAATAAACTTTAAATTCTAATGAACATTTAACACTGGAACTGGAAGACATTTTAAAATATCTAAAATAAATAAACAAAACAACAAATAAAATGAATTATGAAGTCTCTGTAAAAACGGTGTGGTTGAGACCAAAGCGCCAGGCAGAAGACTTTTGTCTCCCAGTCTTTGGTAGAAAGAGAGAAAAGAGAAAAGCATTAAATCATGAAAATGGTAAATTATTTTAATTTACCATGCAATTAACTAATTTATTGCTCATTACCACAGGCCTTGAGGCAGTTACTTTTTTTCATGGGACTGGGAGGATCATGTGCCATTTTTCCCTTTTTAATAATAAAATCATCATTTAAAGGCGTTTTTTAAATTAATGTGACAAATTTTATTTAAATAGTGTGACAGAAATAGAAGAAATAGTATTAAATGGCACTGTATTGGTAATCTTGTTCAGTTTTGTTGGTGTTGACAAGCAGGCTATGATTCTTTTACATTGCTTAAGTCCTTGGCAGACGGGATTGATTAGCCAGTAGTGCATTTGTCTGTACTCACCCATTTTGGCACGACTCTGTATTTGGATAGAGAGAAACCTTAAGGCTTTTTTTTCCTCCCACGGCTCCTCAGGAAATTGCACAGCTGTTCACAATAAACATGGTAAATTGCATCAGTCAGCAAATCCACAGCTGAAGTAGCACTGTTGTACTTAAAGCCTGCAGGAACAGAACTGATGGAGTGATTGATATGAGGTCATTCATTTAAACTTTATGATTAAACGTGCATGTTTGGTGTACTTTTTTTGTGTGTTTATGAAGTTATGCTCCTCCATTCTTCATGCTACTACTTGAAGACACTACACATAAAACCAGAGAGCAGTAAATACCCAATCAGGGCAACCCCTTAATATGAATTATTGCAGTAGTATATGCAGCAGTATAATGTAATCCAGAATGTCATCGGAATGTGAAATTTCCGGGGTTATTATTAGAATGACTTACTGTTATTGGAAATGTGTTTTCACAGTACTGCTGGTGTTTGCAAAGAAAATGCCCCAAAGAAGGAAAGGCAACCTTTTCACTTTGACCTTTGGCTCTGTCTGACTCTACAGAACTGGATTCTTGACTTTGGAAGACCCATCGCCATGGTATGTAGATGCTTAAACTCCTACTTTGTAATTGACATGGTTGGACAGATGCATCCAAAGTTTAGGGATGAATAAAAAGCTAATTGTTTCCTCATGTTTTGTACACCAGATTGTCCTTCCTCTGGAGTGGTTTCCTCTCAACAAGCCAAGTGTTGGAGATTATTTCCACATGATTTACAATGTCGTCACACCTTTCCTGCTGCTCAAGGTAAATCTTAGCCATATGGCTCTTTGATTATAATAAATCAGCTTTTGCAGGTTTGATTTCACATTCACAAAGAAATTTTAATCTATCTCCAGAGTGGATTCAGAATAATCTCTGTCAATGTTCTGCAGCTTTCCAAATTAAAGCTTAACTATGATAATTTTTTTTTGTTTTTGTTTTGTCAATGCATGACAATTATCTTAAGCAAAGACTGATCTTTGCATGCTTGCAACTTACAAAAAAAAATTCCAAAATACTTTTTTTTTTTTTAATCAATACATTTTATTACACAGGGTATCTGCCCACCCTTAAAAAGCCTTTAAATTTATGTATCTAAAATTATATTAGATACTACACATTTCATGTAGTTTTTTTTTTCTTGTGCGATTTTACTGAAACTTTGAGTCGCTTGCAGACATCTTCATTGCATTCTGAGACTCCAGGTGGTTGGGGCTACTGCTAACTAGCTGCTAATACACTGTTGCTAACTAGCTAGCTAGCTTTTTTATGTCCATCAAAGGTAAGTGCAAATTTATTGCCAGTTGACTGGATGATGATCGTCTTAGCCATTGGCTCACGTCTGTTGCCAAACAATACCATTTATTTATTTGCAGATTTCTTTAGTTCATTTCTGTTGCGGTACAGGACTTAAATTCCATTCATAGTGGTCTTAAAAAGTCTTGTATTTGAGATGGTGAAACCTGCAGAAACCCAATTGCAGGAAGTCCATCCATCCATCCATCTGATGGATGGGTGGATGTTAGTTTTAGTTGGACACGAACATGGACAGCTTGTCAATGCAGCGTTGCTCATTAGGTAAGAGGTGGAGTGCACCCTAGACAGGTTGCGAGTCGATCACAGGGCAATACAAACACACACAGGACAACTTTGCACACTCACATCTATGGGCAATCTAGAAAGACTAAAAAAAAAAAAAAAAAGACTCATAAGTTTATAGGACTGTGGGAATAAGGTAGAGTATCCAGAGAGAACCCACACATGTACTGGGAAAACATGTAAAATTCATGCAAAAGGACCCTAGAGTGTGATTTAACCTTCCTGCTGCAAAGCAACAACTGCTACCAATTCCTCCATCATCCCTGAAAAACAAACAATAACCTCTAAATCAACGTAATGCCTAGACGAGAACAACAACTGAATGTTGGTATTAGTAAGTTAGAAATGACTTACTAATGTAGAAATTCAGGGCTACAATCAATAGCAAAAACCCCCCCAAACATGTTCAGTTTGTTATCTCTGCTGGTGGTATGCGACCTGTTTTGAGACTCACTTAAGGTGAGACCAGAAATTTGTGCACTTTTTCTGTCTGGATTTGCTGCTTCTCTGGTTTATCTTTGCTCTGCAGGCGCAGCAGAGGACTGCATTGCCAGCTCTGCTGAGATGAGATAGTTTCTGGCCCTAACTTTATGTTTGCTTTGCCTTCTTCTTTTTTTTTTTTTAAACAAATATGTGAGTTTAGTAAATAACTGTCTGCATGGATATTTTTGTGAGATACTGAGATTAAAATAAGTACATTTTAACATAGAGATAAACACTAAAGTAAAGGATGTTTTCCCTCTAAAATGAAGTGTGGAGATGTCCTGAACTCTTAACATGCAGGTTAGTTTTGTTGACGCACCTGATGGCAGAGACTTCAGATCTATATTTTACGTTTATCAGTTGTTTTGGGAATGGCTAAAAGTAATAATTGGTGAAAAATAGACTATTTATTAGAGGAGTTAATGACATAATTTGAGAATTATTGTATGAATTGAAGCCAGAGGTATATTAGAGAGTTTAATTGCTGTCATCAAGGTTATTAAGGCGTCAAGGCTGTTGCTTAACCTGGTTCTGTTTGTTGTTGCCAGGTACATCGCCCTCTATTGGAAGAGGCGCCACGCCACATCCAGTACTGCATTATAGAATAACTGACTTAATTTTAACCTAAAATGCAATAAATTACACATCAAATATCCATATGGCCCTTATTTACTGTAGAGAGATTAAATGGAATCAAAATGGATAAATCTGTAAAACTATGAAGTCTTTTTCATCCTACCCTGACTTTACACATAGTGACTGTCTTCTGTTCTTTTATATGGAATACAACAACATAATTTTTTTGTTAATATTATAAAAATATCAAAGATGAGCACACTCTGGGTGACTGGACTTGATTATCTGCCTCAAAGAGCTGTAAACATCCTCCCTGTGTTTTCTTTTCTCTGTGTTTTAGAACAAAAATCACTGCTGCTAATTAGGAGATTGTTTTTGCATTGCTGTTATTCTGCACGCCCTGGCACTTGGAACAGAGTTAAAAAAGAAAAAAAGTGACTTATGAAGGCAGATGGGGTTTTAATTACTCAGTATCATAAACAAAGAACAGGAGAACAAAGAGAATAGAATAGAAAACAATGAAGAGTACCTGCAACCAAGCTCGCATTTGACTTGCTTTTACTGTTGGGCTGGAGGTTTCCTTGAGAGACGGCGTTATTAAACTAAAAGCAACCTCTTCGCTATGTATTATTCATTACATTTACGGCAGATGCTTGCTTGAAACAAAGGAAGAACCAGACGGCTGACAGTAAGAACAAAAGCCAGTGGAGCTTAGCAGGAAAAATAAAGGAGTGCTGCCTTCAGTAGAAAAGTCAAGGGGAAAAAGCATCACATTACCATAGGGTTGTCTGAAAGGAACCCACAGAAGCACTACCGTCCACATTGGAGCTCCAAAAGAAACTTTTTTTTTTTTAATTTCTGACACTGCCGGTAATTAAATAAAGACATGTGGGTGGTTCTGCTCCCTGCAGCTGATGGAGCGCGCTCCCAGGCCCGTTCCTCGCACAGCCGTCCACCTCTGCATCATCACGTTTGTCATGGGGGCCAGCATCCACCTGGTGGGAGACTCCATCAACCACCGGCTCATCCTGAGCGGCTACCAACTGCACCTGTCAGTCAGAGAAAACCCAATCATCAAAGACCTCAAACCGGCTTCACTGGTAAGCCGCCCGCGAGCTCCATCACGTTCACGCCGGCATCGAAATTTATTGCGATGATTTATGAGTTTTTACCCATCAGGTGTGGGCATTAGCGCTGGTGACTGGAAACTGGAAAGTGACTCTGGTTTTCCTCCCGGCTCAACGTTATTGTTTTCCCAAAGAATGCTTGCGCCCCTTCTGCGACTTTATTATAAAACAAGCTTGTTCGTCTCTGTCCGCCAGCACGCTGCGCATCTGGAGATCAATTATGATTCACGCAGGTTTATGCCGCAGGAGGGAAGAGCTTGTTTCCCCTCAAGCCCGCCACAGCCGTCTGACGGCAGGAGATGATGAGTTTGATATGCGATTACTCCTCTCGATCGGAGTCTGTGACCTGTGAGTTAATTCAGGACTCCCGTTTGGGTCTGTTTTCTGAACGTTGGGCTTCAGAGCATCGCTGTTGCTCTGACGACAATCAGAAATGAAAGTTGGCACTGAAGCGCTCACTCCCATGGACTCACTAACAAGCTGCTTGATTGATAATGACGCCTCCTACTTGGTAGGTTTTTCAATCTCGGTGGCGACAGATTCTTGGAAATAACACAAGGCAGCGCCAGGAGCCATAATTTTATTGAACCACGTCTCCTTGGGTTTATAACAGCTCAGGAGAAGGGAAATTTTTAACTTGGTGGAGAAAATCTAGGTTGAAATGAAATGAAAATGCACTTAAAAAACCAAGAGTGACCAAAGAGCTTCAGAGCAGGTAAAACACGGAGACAAAAATGATTTAGATCATTTTTAAATCAGATAAAAATTATTTCAATCGTGAGTGTTCTGCTAGCAAAATAAAAAGAAAACCTGAAACTATTTTCTTCTGACTCATTACAGTCACTCCTGGATTTTATGATTGTCTTTGTGATTTGTATGCGGTCAGAATCAGATTTTTTTTTGGTGCTACTTTTGCAGTGTGACTGCAATGCGCCACATGAATCATGCACTTGACATCAGGTGAGGCTGAGGCATCATAGTAGAAGATGGGAGTTACCAGCCACTTCAACATAATGTTTATCTTACAGTTTTTGCTGAAAATTTGCAATAAACACACAATTAATTAGCATGAAAAATGCAGGGGTACATTAATTTTGCGTGAATTTCCAAAATCGTGAAATTACAAAAAAACTGAAGGGACTTCCATGAATAAGCTTTTTGATCAATAAAAAACCTTCAGTTTCTGACGAGACTCTGTGGCAATAATATCGACTCTGGTCAGACAAACCTGACCGGTGCTTCACTTAGTGTTGGTACGGCAGACTGCATGAAACTAAATATTTAATAGTCTTAAGTTGAATGGAGGCGATCCAGGTATATCTGGAAACTTTTACAACTTTTAATGGTTTTTGTTTGTTTCACTAGACACATAGCAATCTGCTTGTAAATCATTAATGCCCTCATTTTCACCAAATATGCTGTCACTGAGTGTACAGCAGCACATCATTACTGAATAGCAAGAGTGCGTCAAAGCACTGGGACATTTATAATTGCGTGCTTTTAGGAATTACTGCTAGTTATGTCAGCTGGAACTATAGATAAAATGGCTGTTCGGCCACCCAAAGGTTAGGGGGGATAAATGGTAAGAGGATATTTTTGTACACAGCTGGTTGCGAACAACAGAAACCAGCTTGACTCTACATGAAATTGTGACCCCTTCCTCTTTTTCCCCCCCTCTTTTACAAGTAAATATCAGATTGCTGAATATTTTTATTTACTTAGGTTGAATTTCTTTGGTGATCTTAAACATCTATGTCACTAAAAAGCTGGACGATTAAGAAAAACAAATCAGAGGCAAATTATATTAAAAAAAAAACAATAACCCTGCTGCAATATGTGTATTATTTTATACACATATTATATTATTTGCCTAAACGTGTGATGGTTTGTTTGTTCTCCATTAAGAGCTGTAAAAGTTTCCAGATATACTTGGATCGCCTCCATTTAAATTAAAACTATTATACATTAGTTTCATGCAGTCTGCCGTACCCATGGGTTTAGTTTGTGAAAAATCACAACATGAAGGGCCAAGTGCGAGTCGTGATGTCCTCCTAATTAATCCCCTGTGCTGTGTCTGAAAGTGTGTGCATCTGTTATCTTTCTCCACACTTTTTTTTTTTTTTTGCTCATATGTTTCTGCTCCCATTTTGTGTTCCGTCTCCAAATGTGTTTCTGAAATAAAGCATACTGCATCAGTAGGGGGCAGTGTTGCATAAAGCTGAAACACATGGTTGGCTGAAAGTACTGGCGGGTTTTTGGAAGGAGTTCCTGTCTCTGATCCAATGTTTTTGTCCTTTCTTTACAGATCGATTCATTTGAGCTGCTGTATTTTTACGATGAGCACCTGGGACACTTAATGTGGTACGTGTTTGGGATAATTGCACATATGATTTATAGACGCAATGAAATGGCGCAGGATGAGCTTGAAAGCAGCGAGTCATGATTTATTTTACCCATTACTTAAATAAACCAAATTTATTCAAGATCATAAATTTGTTTTATAAACAAGCAAGAGTTAAAAATCTGAGGCTGTTTTAAACAATTTCGCTGTCTTTTAGCTCATGATCAAACATATTGCAGAAGCTATTGTGATTTGCCACCATTACTTATATATTAGGTTATTTCCAAAGGCTCTTGGCCGAGCTCAAAGTAGGCAGTGGCATTTACATTTGCCCTAGTTCTGAGGAGAAATTAAAGGGAGGAATTTATTATCAAAGGCATTTTTTATGCCTCATCAAAATTCAGTCATAATCTCTGCTGGTGTGTCCAGTTCTCTCTCTGTGTGTGAAATTAAGCAAAAAAAAAAGTGCTGGTCTACAAAGTCCACTCATATTAGGAGTGACCAACACAATTCTTGTCAAATAGGTGGGGAACAAAAACAACAACCTTAAAATAAGTTGAATTTCTTTTTATAGTTGAAGCAGAATCTGAAACTTACAACTTAACAATGTTCCAAACTTACATCTGAGCCCTGCTATGAAATAAGATGTGATTCAGGTTTGATGTGCTTTTCCTACATGTAGTGTGATGTTATCTGTGAAAAGCGCTATACACACAAAGTTTTACCTACTTTTTACTTACAAGGACCGCTGCTGTAAAAGCTTAGCTCAGTCCCTTGTTGAAGCATGGGGATACAGTTTCCTTATCAGCTCATATTTTGAAAGGATTTAATATGAAATAACTAAAAACATAAATAAAAGAAGTAAAAGTAACTCAATAAGGTCGTAGTACAGTACTACATTCCAGCCCATTGATCGGGATGTTACACCCACTATGCTGCACATTATTCAAAAACATTGCAGGACTTTATGTTCCCACTGCTGCTGTGGGATTGTGTGGTTACCTAGCTATGGGGGTGACAGGATTCTGGCCTCAGGATGGGGGGGCTGGCCTGTGCTCTTCTTCCCTTCCCCATATGTGTTTGGCCTCGGGGATCCATCACACAATTAAGATCCCATCCCCAGGTTCGCTTTTCAGAGCAAAACCGCCTCGGCACATGCAGGCCACCAGCTTCTTTCACATGGTACACCTGGAACGCAGAGGCAGGACACGTAAAAAAAAAAATAAATAAATGTAAAAATGTGGCTTATTATTCACAAGCCTTTTGTCCTTGTGGATAATAATCCTTTTATTTCATTACCAACGTGGTATCTAACTGCAGACTGACTCAACCTTCATCCACTTAGCTAATTACAAACCCGGCTGTCATCGCCGAAAACGCAGAGTGGCATGTAAATTCACTTTTTTATATAATGAATGAATTAGCGGGACTCTAATGACACGGACTGTGAATATCTCCTCAAGCTGACCTTTAGTAGTTCAGTAATTACCTGACATTAGGTCACACTTTTCAAAGATGGGAACAAAAAGGAAGAAAAACTCTGAGAACTATCATCTTAAATTTTTTAGAAGTCCTTCTCCTTGGCCTTTACAAGGTACTCACAATTGGAGGATCTTTTTGGACTGAATATATCAACTGTGAGCCTAAGAGAAGTTATTGGAAAACGTATATGAAAAAAAGCCTCTGGCTGCCTTCCAAGAAGTCAACCAAGGTGTGTGAATATAATATCCCTTTTATTATATTTGAATAGATGGGAGTCGGTTTGGCAGGTTTGTAACTGTTGTAAGAGCTGCATAACTTCCTCTCAGCAGGAGAGATGTCCGACCTTGATGTTTCAGAGAGCAGTGATCAGTGTGAATCTATGTTTCACCTGTGTTTAAGAGTAGTTGGGATGATTTAAGTCCAAAAGTTGCAAAAGTAGTAATTTAGAAACATTCATTCAAGACAAAAAAAAAAAAGAAGTTTATTTCAGTTTATTTTTAATGTGATATCAGTTTATGAAGACTGGGCAGGTTCTGCTGATACAGTCATTTGTTTTTAAGCCTGCTGGGTTTATTTTCAGCAATTAAAGTCGTGTAGCTCCTCTCTCCCCGCCGTTTAATTTACAGCTCAGGAATGTTGCTGCTGATTGAGTTTAGATATTACTCGTGTCGATGTTTCTTTTTAGTGAAGAATTTAAAAGTTTTACTCAATGCTGATTAAAAAAAATAATTTAATTTAATGAAGGGAGATGTTCATCTTCAGTCAGTCTGGTTTTGGTAAATGATTTTTATTTTGCACTAATTTTGCTGTAGCCTTGACAGACTAGTGAAGTGGTTTGATGGGTTCATTTGGTGAGTAAAATAACATTAATACTACCAACCAGATCACCCCTTTCTAAAACAAATCTGAAAAGATAAAGATGAACAAATATATTTTGTTCTGCTTCTTTTTTCCAGGTATATTCCATTCTTCATCATTGTGCTGATCTACTTCAGTGCCTGCTTCTCAGACTCTGAAGATCAGGAGAAAATGCCTCTCTCTGGTTGGCTGTTACTGGGACCCAGCTCTCTCTACTATTGGTCAGTCTTTTTTTAATCATTTTAAATGTATAGACTTAATCTACAATATTGCATGAATTAAAAACAAATTGTTTTTACATTGATTCATTAGCCACATGATCTATAAGTGCGCGGGAAACTAAATGTGTGTCATCAGTTCAACTTAAAATGAGATTGGATTGATTCATCACAGGCAGACAGACATATTTCAAGCTTTTCATTATGTTAATTATGATAATTATGGTTTACAGCTAATGACAAACCATAGGACCAATGAAAAAGTTAAACCGGGAATGTCTGACCTTGTGCTGTACGGTGTATAGTTAAATGTTGTGCTGCATCAACAGACTGTGGCATGGAGCAGACCAGTCTGTGGTTCTGCTGAGGTGTTCAGGAATCCCAGGTAGCTTCTCTGTTGCAACCTACGGCTCATCAACATTAAGTCTGCTGTCCTTCATTTTCCCCTTCGACCATTCCCCATAGGTTCTCTCAGGTTAAGGTCAGGCCAGTTTGCTGGCTAGTCAGTCACATTGTCGTTAAAGCAGGTACTAAAGCTTAAGCCCGAGTCGGCAGGTATCAAGTCTGGCTTAAAAATAAAATCAGCCTCTCTGTGAGACGACTCGGCAGTAGGAAGCTTGAAATGTTCTAAAGTTTTCTGAAAAATGGCACTACTGACAACAGACTTGACAAAACTCTGTGGCACACATGAGCCCCCCCAAGGCAAAACTGACTTTGGAAACCTCACATTGGACTTCAAGCAACTTGGATTCTGTGCCCCTTCAGTCTTCCTGCAGACTCTGGAGGCTTGATTTCCAAATGAAATATGAATTTTGCTTTGATCTGACAAGTGAACTCTGGACCTCTGAGCAACCAGGCAATCGTTTTTCTCCTTAGACAATAAAATGTTTCTGGTCCAGGGGTGTCATAACACAAGAAATATGACACTAGCAGCCCATTACTTAGATACATTTCTGTCGAGTGGCTCCTAAAGCTGCAGTACGTGACTTTTGAATCTTCCCAAAACTCCTGAATGGGCTTTGCTGGGGCACATATTCTCGCTTTTTTTCCTTCCACACAACTTTCA
The DNA here is from genome assembly GCF_051168715.1 of Poecilia mexicana. NCBI lineage: Eukaryota > Metazoa > Chordata > Actinopteri > Cyprinodontiformes > Poeciliidae > Poecilia > Poecilia mexicana. The sequence goes on from NW_028263372.1 coordinate 12,080,557, forward strand.
ATGAATATGTCTGGACAGTATCTTTAGCTAAGACTTTTGACTTACTCTCCTACTGATGGGCAATAGCATAACCTTAACCTAAGATTTCTGTATAAATTTTTTTTCTATTGAGGTTATGTAATAGTTTCATTTTTAGAGAGACTGAATTTTAAATTTGTTATTTATGTTTAAGCCATATATATATATATATATATATATATATATATATATATATATATATATATATATATATATATATGTGTGTGTGTGTGTGTGTGTCTGTGTGCGTGTTAAATCAAAAATATTTCAATAAATGACTTTTTCTATCATATTTTAATGAAATGAGCTGGTACCTCGGTTAGCCTTTTAATTAAATGAAGTTTATCTTGGACCGTCTCATTAAAGAACCTGCAAGAAAGACCCCACTTAAACACACTTCAGACATACTTGAAAGAGCATACTTCCCCAGGAAGACGCACACTGACTCACAAAGGGAAATGCTGCTGCTGTTGTTGTTGGAAATGATGCCTTGTGTGTGCTTGATGCCAATGAAAATCATCTTGAAGCAAAAAGAAGACAATTATAGCAGATTTCATCACAACGGGGCAAAATGTTGTATAAGGACATTTAAAATGTTGCATAAAAAGCACCAACATTACCGGCATCTCACTATTTCTCTTCATCACAGAGTCCAGTTATAACATCTGTTTTTTTTTCACTCCGTTGTGAAAAGAAGCCAAATAACAAACAGCACTAATAAAATTAGAAATGGCTCGACTGTTTCAATTTTTTTAAGGCCTCCTACTGCAGTGACATGCATAGCAAAACAGTGCAAACACCAACACAGAGTATCAAAGAATTACGGCTGCAAACAAGCACATATATGCATGTGAATATTTACTCACCGTAAAGCCATTTGATGTTTTCGGAATGATTCGGGACAGTCGTGTGAAGCAGAAACGGGCTAACAGCCCCTTGGCTTTTTCATCTGGTGCTCCTCGCTCTCTATAACGTACTTCATCTCTTGCCAAGAGTCATGACTGCATGTCGTGACATTGCGACAGAGAAACATACATCTGCCAAAGTCGCCGTGACGAACATGTTTATAGTTCCTGTCACAGTGGCTCACGTCGGGTCCACATAATGATGACACTCGGCGATGCTGCTGCCAAACTGGACTCGGTGAATGTGACTTTTCAGGATAGACAAGCGGCGTGTTGGTGGAGACCAACAAGCTGACAAAACGATGGTGGGGCTCTGCAGCTTAGATAGAACAATGTAGCTGGTGCACTTTGCTGATGCGAGTAAAAAGATTTCTTATCGTTTTGGAGGACTATCAGAACAACAACTTTTTATCAGGAAACTTTCAAACTATATTAATTAAAAACAGCCAACATGCCCAGGTCTTGCTGTCAAAGCCAGTTCATCCTCAAAATAGATTGCAAGATATTAAAGGAGTGTCCAAAAACACTGCAGAGGTTTAAGTTTTGTAGGAGGTGTGCAAGGATGAGACCTTTGCTGTCGATGGGAAAACACGCAGGCAAGACTAAAGTTTGCCAGGGAGGAGTGAGATGAAGGCCAGGACTACTGGAACAGCACTGACTTTACCATAAATTATGCTTTGCATAGTAATTCTCCTTTTTATGCAAAGAAAGACTCCTCTGGAGTAGGGGATAACATGCTTGTCTATTATGAGTAATGAAAGAGATGATTTTATCTTTCTCCTTCTCGATTTGCACTTTGCTTCTGGTCTAACAAATGAAAAATAGGAAAATAAAAATGAGATTAAGTAAATAATACAAAAATGAAGTTGAAATTATTTGAAAATAGTCATATAGTATAATACAGTAATATTATGACTTTATTCTCATACAACTTTATTGTTGTATTATTTACTCATTTTTATGTTCTTATTTTTCATTTTAAACTTTTATTCTGGTAATTTTTTTTCCTTTTCTTAGTTTGGTCCTAATACTCTGATACTCATCAGCTACTCTCAGTTGTTAAAAAACAAAAAAACTAAACGATACCTCAACTGTTTTCCTCAGCTAGGAAAAAACATTTTTACGATAAACACAAAGCAGAAAATATTGTCTGTTTTTCTAATAATGCGCAGCCTTCCAGTGGATCCAATTTAAACTCCCTTTTTTCTTGAGTGCATGTTCACCAAATCTGTTTTGGTTTAATGATAACTGTACCTGTAATTATTAGCTGTTGCAAATTATATTTAACTTATTAAATGTAGCCATTTGATAGCCTGAAACAAAAATAACTCCTGCTGTTTTTCTCTTTTTCGTCCCAAAGGTACTTGGCCACCGAGGGTCAGATAACTGGACTGTTCCTCCTCGCTTTCCTCGCCATGTTCACAGTGAGGATTTTCCAGAAGTGTAAAGGCCTCGCCCCAGACAGCAACAGCTCCTTTCTTTTTTATAGCTTCAGTGTTACTCTGCTGCTCGTGTCCCTGTGGGTGGCCTATTTGTGGGACGACCCGGTGCTACGCAACAAATACCCCGGACTGTTTTATGTTCCAGAGCCCTGGTCCTACTACACCTTACACATAAGGGAGAGCCACTGAATCGAACGTTCAAAGTCTAAATATAAGAGCCATCGGTGTTTTTATGATGTGACCGATTATTTCTGAAGCACAGGTGAAACCTATAACCCAGACAGTATTCAGGCAAATCCCCAAAAACCTGCTGAGCACCGGCTTTTTTGTGGTATTTTTAGGATATGAGAAAAACACTTGTGTGGAGAAAATGTTCTTTTTTTTTTTTTTTTTTTTAAAGATTTTTGCATATTTAAATGTTTTTGAGGACTGTTGTCTATTAAAGTTAAAGAGTATTTACCCACTAAAGAAAAAGGAGTATGTTCCTCGTTAATCTGTGTTGCTCATTATCCCAGTTGGTCTCATCCGGACCTGAAGCCTACCGTATGTTTTAATGTGCTACTGACATTTTTTGATGATGCATACCATCATGAGAACAATACGTCGACTCATATTTTCAAGCAAATGTATTCAGATGCTAAATCTTGGACATGTTGAAATGTTGCAGAAAAACAGTCGCATTAACCAGAGTGTGAGACAAACAAAGTCTCACCTCAAAGGATCCTATTATTCTCTTACTAAACCCGTCGATATAAATCTTTCAGCGTCTCAGAGGAAACACGGTTGCTTCTCTGTGGCTTACAAATGTGGAAACAAAAGTGATTCCTGACACATTTAAGGAAAATAATATGCATGCTTTGTATTGTTTTTGCTGCAAAACCTAAAAATAAGAGTCAAAAGAGACTCTTTCCTCCACACCATCTGTTTTAGGTCAAACATTTACAATGCGTTAACACAGAGGGGAGTCGCCGTGCTTGGCGTTTGACTGGGAAGCTGCGTACGTTAACGTGGCGCTCTCATATCCTCCACTGCTCTGTTTGCACTCGATGCACCAGATGTCGGCGGAAGGGATTTGGTAACATTCAGCATCTGGATGTTTCTCAGAGATGATGCACTGCAGAATGCGACATATCTCGGTATTCTTGAAATGAGACAGACCTAACTTGAAAGTAACTTTTCAGCAAGATATAGAAGCATTTTTAAAAGTCAATAAGTCCTTAATGTTGATGGAAAAAGTACTTGTTCCATCGGCAGATATTTTCATTTAAAACGTGGGAAAAATGTCTTGTAAGTGAAATAATCTGCCAATGGAGCAAGTTCTTTTTCCATCAATATTAAACATTTAGTGACTTTAAAAAAAGCTTCTATGTCTTTCTGAAAAGATACTGGTAAGTTGGTTTTGTCTTATTTCAGGAATACTAAGATATTTGCCCTAAAAAATATTTGGTGAGACATTGTTTTTTGCAGCAAGCTAATATTATAGCTAAACAACAATAAAAGAAAATGAGGCATTATTTTTTTTGCTTTTGGCTTTAAACAAAGCCCCCTTTCCCCTTCATTTTGCAATTTTGGCATATTTTAAGCTTCGGCTAGGAGACGGGAAGTGTTTCTCATCAGTGCATTCTGTCACTAATCCCACTCTGTTGGCCTAGTTTCTCTCCATTCCACCTGCTGCACGGCTGCAGGGGTTTGGAGCCTATAGCAAGCAGCAGGGTGCACAAACCGCTGGGATAATAGTTGGAGACAAACAAGCCTTCAGCTTCTCATCCGGGGCTATGAGTAATTTACCTTGATTTGAATGGGCCTTAAGCATATAAGCCTTTGTTTTCCCCACATAGTCATCCTTTCATGTTGAAGTATTTGGTGATTCTGTGCTACTGCTGACTTTTTCTTTATGTGGGAGTGGTAAGGAAGGGACCAGTGCGGCATGTTGGATCTGGTATCGGCGTTTCCACAGCAACGCGTATTAAATTGCACTACAGTCCATTGCAGCTGGACTTTAGACAGGTGGAGGCACAGGTGACGCTGGTAACAGAGCACACTCTTCTTCCAGGAAGGAAGCGCAGCAGCTTTAGAAATGGTAAGAGAAAGAAAGAATCTCCCTAAAGGCTTCTTGTATATTTGAATATGAATCAGTCTCGTTTACATGACAACTAACACGAAGCTCTTGTTGCTCTGCAGGCTAAATTCTTCACACCAGCTCAAATTAGCGGTAAGAGCTGTTTGTGTTTTGTTTTCCTTCGCACTTCCTTATACAATCATTTAACCGTTTCTTGATACTTAAGGATCAAATTAAAAAATCAGCTAAACATCTTTACTCAAATCGGTCTCGACCAGCTTCTTTGCTTTATTTAGGAACACGTAGTAACATTTGTACCGTTTTCTCTTTGCAGAGTTCAAAGAATGCTTCGCCTTGTACGACAAAAAGCAGAAGAGTAAAATCGAGTCAAAAGACCTGATAACAGTTATGCGCTGCCTGGGAACAAGCCCCACGCCTGGTGAAATAGAAAGGCATCTTCTTGTCCACAAAATCGGTACGTACACTGAGAATAAAGATTGAAATGTAATGTTTAACTGTTAACCCTTCAGGTTCTCCACTCAGGACAGTCGCTTTGGTTGGACGTGAAAAACTAACCTTCTCTTAAACGTGATTCGATCGTTCTTATTCACTTTTTGCTTCCTATTACTCACACTTTCTCAGAATATACAAATGTTGTCGTTATCGGTTCTCCAGGGTTTCATTAGTTGTTTTTTTCCATGTAATTTTAAGTCCTGAACCAGACTATTTCAGTAAGTTACTGAAATTAGGCCTTAAGGCTTCCAGCAGCCGGAGCCTAAAGATTTTGCTGAATCTGTGAAAAATAACAGATACCCCAATTTGACAATCAGAAAACAGGATTTTATAACCAACAATGAGAGACTAGCTGGAAGCTTGACATTTCTCAGGCTCTGCTTTGATTCTTTCTTTTTTTTCTTTTTTTTTTATCCGTAACTATATAGCTTTCAGGTAATGTGCTTCTCTTTCAGAAGGTGCTTTTAAGGCGGAGCCTTCGGAGTGTCTTGGTTCATTTTTCTCATTCTATTGACACATTTAAAAAGACCTGTGCAAATCCTGAGATATTGATCAAAAGCACATGAAACAGATGCAAGAACGTTTGGCTCCTAGGAGTTACAGGGGGTTTAAAAATATGCCGAAATAAGAAGAATGTACAGACACACACACGCACGTCGCTTTGTAACACTCATGTTTTGACTGCATGTGGTGAATGAACATAATGTCTGTTTAGGAAAGACAGGCGAGGTAGACTTCTCTACCTTCCTGATCATGATGCACAGGCAGATGCAGCAGGAAGACCCAAAGAATGAAATCCTGGAGGCCTTTAGGATGACGGACAAGCAGAAGAAAGGACAGATCCAGGCAGCCGAGCTGCGGGCCAAGCTGACCACCTTAGGAGAGAAACTCACAAACAAAGAAGGTAAATTGTTCTAGCAAACTGACTCATATTGAGTTAATTTGACCAAAATCCTTTGATTGGCAACAATAACATGCTGATTTCACATGTCACTGTAGTACTCTAGCTGCGTGTTGCAATAAAACTGACTACGTTTAAGGTAATTTAACAATATTGTTTTAAGTGGTTGGTATTTTTTGGACATTTTGTTCAGCTAAGAGTGAAAAGCGCAGATCTTTTTAAAACTGTTGTATCCTGCCAGAGATGCCAGAGTCAAAGGACTGATAAAATGGTGTGTGCTCTTACATTTTCTTACATGACTTTAGATAAGACAAAAAAATATCAGTAGTAAAAGTATTAACTTTTGTCCAGACTCCTGCTCTTATCTAAATTGACAATTCACCAAATTTCTGGATACATTTATTGTATCTTCATCATGTTTTGTAATGATATATAAAAATAAAAGCAATCAGAATCAGTTTGCCTTTTGACTTCAGCTCTGTGACTCCCTGACAACTCACAAGCTGTTCGCCTCCATTAAAGTATGGAAATGTTCTTTCCCCATCTGCCCAAACAACCTCAGTGTCTAAAAAAGGAGTTTTTTCTATCAACAAATTATTATTTTTTTTAACTGCAGTTCCATCACAATTTGAGGGGCTGTGCTCATCATGCCATCTTGGCGTTTCCTGATGGATATGCCATCTGTACAGAAGGCACCAACAAAAGTACTTTTATCATATTATAACAGCAAGAAAAATAACTAAAACTGAAAATGCTGATTTTACACATTGGTTCTTGATCATGTTGAATCTTGAACTGGTGCTGCAGCGCAGGTCGCGTCTGCAGGAGGTTAGAAAAAGAACAGTTTATTGTAGCAGTTATATTGAGAAATGTTCAACACCCATATATTTCTGCAGACCCTCAGAGGGTACGAGAAATCGGTGGTGCTTAAATAAAAAAAGCACGTTTTGTAAATTTTTTGTTTTTTTATATATTGTCTTTAACACTAAGAAGTTTTTGGTGTGAACTTTTACACCTGAATTTCCCCACATTTGGCGAAATACAAAGACATTTATTTATTGTCCTTTATTGTCCTTTGCAGGAGAGTAAAGGATGTTTTTATTCCGTTCTACCTTAGTTGGTATGGACATGGATGTGTTTATTGTCATTGCTAAAAAAAAATTAACGACAATTTCATTTTTTTTTAAATGAAAAGGTTTCAATTCAAACCTTTTCATCAGTTCATTTCGTTGGAAGACCGGTCCTTCCTTACATTTTATTAGGAGCCTTTCTCAAGTCTTTCTTATTTCCTTCTTTAAACATCTGCAGGCTCTGATTCCATGCATCTTCTTCTTTATTACAGAGCATCGGTGCGTTGAGGGAAATTGAAAGTTCCACTAAATAAATTCCTAATCGGATTCACCCAGTTTAAATATTCCTGGGATCTTGTAAAATGTGCCTATGTGTTCCTTTGCTGACTATTAGACAAGATAATGTTGAGCAATTTTCACACAACATAAAACAGCTTAGAGTTGCGCTCATTAAAGCCAAACCCGTCCTTTGAGCAGCTCTCCAGATCACATTAAAAGGACATTTGCAGGATGCCACTTTGTCAGCTTTCATTACCACAAATCCAGCTGGTTAAAAGCAAAAAGGTTCTTTATTTTTGTTACTTTGCCTTTAGTACTAATTAAAGAAGCCAGTTCAGTTTTTTTCCATAACAGTTATTAAAAAAAAACCAAAACAACTATTCCACTATTCATACCCTAAGTAACATTATTCTTGTACTTAAAATAAAAATGTGTAATGCATTCCCCAAACCGCCAAGCTGTTATTTAAATATTTCCCTAAATCTTTTTTACAGACACAGTAGAATATCTCTTGTGTCGTTTCTGATGGCAACAACTATGAATCCCAAGCTGCGAGGTTTGATGGGACGACACACAGAGGGGATGGCAACGTCTGGGTAAATCTCCAGAGGTGTTTGGAGCCTTTCAAAGCCCTCTTATTCAAACAGTCGCTGGCTTCATGTAACTCTAAGCACTGTCACTGGGTGGGTGTCACTGGGTGGGTGTCACTGGGTGGGTGCCATGCACATTAAGCAGCTCATAGTTAAAAAGCCTGACTCAGTCTCAGCGGGAAAACAACCATCAAGTTAGTGGATCTCTGAACTGCTGAATATTAATGCCCCCTACACTAAAAGAGCAGACAACAGAGCTTTGGACTTTGACAAAAAAAATAAAAAAGAAACGACAGAGACAGAACCGGGTTCCTGTACTGCTATAATGCAGCTATTTAAGGATTCTGGACATATTTGCAGAGGTTGCAAGGCTTTATAAAAAGCCAGATTAGAAAGACTTGTGTGTCTTTTTTTTTTTTAATGTCTGTGTGTGTGGCATGCTTAATCACTCCTTCGTCTCTTTTGATCATCCTGGTGCAGATTATCTCCTGGAACATTATACATGCAAAAATAACATTCATTCATCTTGTGTAATATTCAGATTAAACACTTTACACAAATTACCTAAAATTGTACAATTTAATCCCAGTTTCTAAGGGACAGAACACAGTGAGCTACTAGTCAGATTCATGTCTGGCACACAGCAGTAAATCTAATACTTATCCTGCTGCTTTATTCAAAAAAATTTGGGCACAGAGCACGTAAAAGGCAGTGGGTTCATTTTTGTTAAAAAAAAAAAAAAACATCATGAGAATTGCTACATTGCTGCGTCCCTATTGGTTAATTTCTGCAAAAGCAATTATTTTATGAGACTTGAAGTCTATACGAGCAGAACTAGAGAAATAATTGAGAATTTTAGAAAATACATTCCTATTTTTTTTCTGTCTGTTTTAACATGGATTCAAACTTCAACTTTGCTGGTAACACCACAAACCGTAAAATACAAACAAACAAAAACCTAAAAAGCCTTAAATGACTGAAATACTTGGCGTAGCTTTGAAAGCCTTCTTGGTCTAAAATCATATTTAAATCTGTTGTTTCTTTTCTCTTTTCTTCCTTCAGTGGACGACCTCTTCAAAGAAGCAAACGTCAAGTCAAATGGTGTCATTAACTATGAAGCGTTTACTCAGATGGTGACACTGCCACCAGTCGATTATTGATGATTTCAGGTAAATAAAAAAAGTCAATCATCAAATGAAAGTGGTTTAAATTGAACTGGAGACACAACAATCTTGATTTTTTTTCAACTTTGTGGAAATCCTAACTCTTCAGTGCTTCAGACGGAGGCCCTTGATCAAATCAAAAGATATTATTTACCTTAACACTTGAGTACTTTCTTCATGAATCAGCACTGCATGCTGTAGTATACATCATAATATTATTGTGCTAATCTAAACTGACATGCTTACATTTTGTTTTGAAATCTGTATTCTAACAAACTATCTTTTAATGTTCCTCTGGGGTTGGACATTTGTAAACTTACCATTAAATTTGTAATTTGAAAATAACAAAATTTTTCTTGATATGCTTTCAACACATTTATGTTCATGACTTGTATTTATTTAGCTAAACTCAGTCTGTGTAGAAAAAAGTCTGTAATAAAACAATATTAATACATCAAGACTCATTTGTAGATTCACTCAACAGATTTGTTTCAGATCAGAAAAAAGACAGACAAGGGATTAATAAAACTGTTCAAGTTGTATAGATTTGGAGAAAAAAATGATCTGCTTTTATTTTAAAATTGATCAAAATCAGAGTTTGATATTTGGAGTTACATCAGTCAAACTACTCTTGTACGTGTTGATCTTCTTGTTACTTGTATTTAGTGCTAGTATTCACTAATAAATGCACTTTTTGGTGGTATTAATGTTTTTCTTCATAAATAGATTTCTAATGCACCTATGTGAAATAAATACAAATGAAAATAGGAATAGCTTCCACTCATCTTTTCTTTGATTACATGAAGTCTCCCACTGGCATAAGCCAAACATCAGACGATGTTCCCACCTCTGCACTTTCCTGTTAGTGATTTTCTTCTGGTGGTGAGCCGTCCACTTTTCTCACTCTTGGTCCAAGTAGACCAAAATGTTGTCCACTTTGAACTGCCTTGTTGCTGAAAATGTGCTATACAAGTAAAATTACCTTACGTTGTCCGCTTGTTCTCCTGGAACCTCAAAAGCTTTGGCAAGATTTCTCCTCATCGGTGGAGTTCTGGGTTGTTTGTAGGGAGTTCACAGCAGCTGAGGACACAACTCTCAGTTTTATTGAGAGAGATCTTCATAAATCTCCCTGCAGGTGGTTCTTTGAATTCTTCTGCTTGTTGTTTTGACTCCAGTCATGACCAGCTCATGGCATCGTGTCTGCTTCAAATACCATTAGAAAGTTGCACAAAAATGTTGAGAGAGCACTTTGAAGTTATCCACTATGGGAAATGGTGAGCCATTATCTATATAGCTTCCACATTAAAACCCAGCAGTTTTTAGTAGGTGATAATGTCATTTAAGAGCCTCTATAATCCTCTTTAATATCTCACAAACTGCAGAGAAAACAAATAATGAACAGAAAAATATTTTACAGCATCAGCAGAAACGTCGCCTTTCCCCTGTGACACAAGATAAACTGCAAACACCAGCTTGCCTTAGTGCTGCTTAGAGGCTTCATAAGAGAAGATCATTACCCTAGCCCTATCGCTTTAGAGGTTTGTTAATGTTAAAACTCTCATTTACCTTAGTATGAACACAATCTATAGGAAAGAATCATTCAGCACCTCTTAATTAGGAGATTGTTTTAGCTTTGGAGTCAGCTTTTTCCATATTGTTAACACTTTTGTAAATAAAAGCTAAGCTTCTTGTCCTTTTCTTTTTAAATCAGCTTTGTTGCACAGTATGAAAGATGTTGAAAATAAGCCCTTACGTTTACCACACACACGCACGTTTTGTTGCTAGACAGCAGACAGAAAAGTGAAGTGTGGATCGATGCTGAGATGCGTTGCTATTTATGAATAATCAGGTTTTCAAAATGTGTCTGAAATTATGCCTGAAGAATTAATTCTCCACCATGTGAAAAATGTTTCCTTATATCAACTAATGAAGCAAAGGGGACCAAGTGAATTCTTGTTAAAACTTATTCAATCAATCAGATTACTTGCACATAATCAAGTGTACTTAATATTAATTGGTTGAAGATGATGGCGAGGTGGACGATGGGGTGGAACAGGTGTCACAGAAAAAAGTTCATACAAATCAAAAGCAACTATATTAATAAGAACCAAAATGAGGGGAACAAACAAAGCCCGGAGTAAAATTTTACTATTTGCAACTCGGCTTTGTGAATTAAATGCAGAGGACGCACTAATTAATGAACCAGCTCTTAAAATATATTTCACCCCAAAACTTAGAAAACACCACAACACCAGGAGTCAGATAAGAGGGAGACGATAAACAGGAGGATGGATGATCTCCCGTTTATTTCATAACAAGTTAATAACGTGAAACGCAACTTAAACATGATTAAAACAATAGACTGACACTAATTCTGCCCTGCTGAATTTGAAATGAACTAAACTGATTAAAGGATAAATGTTTATCAAACATTTCACTGCTGCCTGAAGTTTAAAGGGACTCATTGGTAACTTGAGAGAGATTTGGTAAAGAAAACAAAGGAACATTAAAACAAAGTGAGTCGCAGCACCAAGGATGGAACCGGAAAAGGTTTTGACCTTCTGAGGGTCACGATGAGGCGGCGTCGCCTTGTCCAAGGCATTCTTGGGGAACGTGTAATTCCAAGTCACTTTTTGCATAATTTGGAAAAAAAAATCTAGGTCAAAGTTTATTCCTTTGGCACTAACCGGTACTGGATGCACTAACAGAAACTTCTGCATCTTTCTGAACCCAACTCTCCTGAAGTTTCAGGAGGAGGCTTTCTCTCTGCCAATGAGAAAACAGGAGGCAAAGAGGAGATTCTCTCTTGAAGATAACATGTTTGCATTTTTTTCCCCTTTGCTTTAAAAAAAAATAGCATTAAAATATTTAACTCTTATGCAGGGTGTAAATACGCTCCATGGGTTTGAGTACAGTTGACTGATAAGAGCACGTAGAGGCTAAAATCACATTTTCTCCATAATTCGTATTCTCCACGGCACCGCTTCACCTGAGGCGTCAGAAAGAAAAAAAAAAAACAACTCGCAACACAGGACGGTTTTATAAAAGGAGACGTTTCGTTTGTTTATTTTACAAGGCCTGTTGAACATGAAAAAAGGAGCACTGCTTTCACTGAAAATGATTTTCCTTTCAGAGGAAAACGTTCATCCGTTTAGAGAAACCATCAGCCACGCGCCACGTGAAGGCGGAGGTACAGAGATGTCCTTCGGACGTTGTTTGAACTTTCTATGTTAAAGACGAAGAAGTGCAGAAACATTCGAAGGTACCGCTGCAGCTTCGACGGGATCAAACAAACACTTTTAAAGCGGAAACCACAGCGTGTACATATATGGAGTAATACACACGTTTACCCATTAACTGCTCTTACATAACATGATAAAATGTAGTGTCTTTTTTTTTTTTTTTTGTTGAGACGTTTGACAATCATTTAAAAACAAGCAGTACTCTAGCACACTGCATTTACTTCAAACTGAGAGCTTAACCAGGATTAGAAACACCAAATGGTTCACTACTCAAGTTGAGACGGCACTGGGCCCGCCAATACCTGAAACTGGCACCAGAACAAGTGGAGCCTGTGCAGCTCCTAGCACCAAATATACCTGTAGCTTCGATTTTCTTAAACATTTACTCTGACAGTAAAAAAAAAACACAAACCTGTGTGGTAAAACCAAAGGGAAACAACTATAACCTCTTAGACTATTTCATGTAGCCTTTTTTTTTTTTACAAGCTGCTGCAGACATTTAACAAGCTGAAGCGTTGATAAAGCCCACCTCTAGTCTGAGACTGCTCTGTTACATCTTTACAACCAACTGCTGTTCAACCAAACTGAGAAAAACATAACAGAGACAGCAGTGTCAGGAACACGCAGCATGAAAAGGGCTCTGAAAAAAACCACAGCGCGATATAAAAATAAAGAATTGGGGCGTTTTGAACGTGGGCATTAGCTTCTGCTTCAAAGGCTGCGTATATAAAAAAAACAAACACTGGACAAAACCACTGAGCTTCAGAGATGAAGCCAGAGCAGATGTTCCTTTGAGTGCGAGCTACCTGATTACCTCCGAGTGCCGGCTCCAGCGTTTCTCTGGCTTCTTTAGAGGTTATCTGCACCGACGCTGGGAGCTTTGGACTAGAGCTGGAGCTAAAGCAGATTTTTTCCCCCTAAGGCTGCTGTTGGAAAACAGGAACTTTAAAGCTAAATCAGTTCATCACTCTGAGCCTCTTTTCAAGACGAGTTACTCTCTTACTTTGTGGCATTCTGAGTTTCTGCAGATGGTAGCACAGGCAGACGCTTTATCCACACAAACTCACACGTCTTACCAATGCAAACGAAGGTTCGTATCTCATCAAAAATGTCTGCTTTTTCTTGAAAAGTTAAATGTTTGTGACAGCTCTTAAATGCTGCTATAACATGAGTTACAAAGAGTCTTTGAAACACCAGTGCTGCAAAACAGTCCTGAATTCAGCGAAGAACTGCGACCATGCAGCTGTAAGTGGTGAGCAGACCAAGTTTCACAATGAGGCCTGGGATCATAAAACAAAACAAAAAAAGATTGGAAACGATGAGCTCATAATGTAACCTCTCATGTTCCAGCTTTGTGCCATTATTGTTCTGTCCTAATTTATGCAGATTACTGAGCCGACTGTGCCAACTGACGGCACAAAGTGCATATCAAAAACGGATGTATACACTCTGCCTCTCTTAACCACGTTATATATTCTGCTGTCATGGTGTTGATGGTGGGATTGCTACACTTCCTACAGATTCCTGCTCTTTAACAGAGAATAAAACATGCACTTGATCTTAGTTTTTTAGATTTCAGCACTGGACACATTTTGGTTGGTTACTCGGTGCCAAAATGCAGTCGTTTGGTGGCGTTTGTAATTTTTTTTTTCTAGATTTTTTGACCGCATTGAATCTGCGTGCTGCTGGTACTTCTGAAATAAATCTCTGACAAAAATGTGTGTAATAAAATCTTGTAAATTTTAAGCAGATAGTTTGGAGCTGGTTTCACTTTCCTGCTAAGATCAATGGTACCCTTAAGAAAAAAAAATCAAAATGGTGACCAGATGAAGAGCTCTTCAGGATGATGGCTCAGAGGTGTGCTCTTAAAGGTCTGAAAATGTTTATATTTGCTTTTTGAAAAGCTTCAAACACAGTATGCCAATATAAATCCTGAAGACCAGTGTGTCTGTCAGAGTTGATCCAACTTGAAAATTGCCTGAATTGATCCTGAGCCTTGAGCCAACTACGGGAGTTAAAAATTCATTTAGATCAAAAAGGAGAATTTACTTTTAAGGCAGCTCTGATAATGAATAGACAAAAACAACAGCATACAAATAGTGATCCAGCTGAACTCTTAGTTGAATGCTCCTGAGATACTAAATAAACGAGGACTGAGGTCGCTTTCAGCTTCTGTTCAGTATGACTTTAGCCAACAGGCGGAGAATAAAGGTCTGAAAAACTTCCACTGCAGCTTCACTTATCAGCCCCAACGGCTATATTTGTCCTTTGAATGCAGCCAGGAAATTATATTTTCAATGGTCCTCGCTGATGCTTTGGTGGAGGTTCTGTTAATTAACAAGCCACATAAAACTCAATGTGTCAGGGCAAACTGCTCAGCCTCTGTTGAAGCTTTCCAAAGGCGTCAGATTTTCACACGAAGCCGTTTGGAGGTTCTGTCATGTTCTGGTGACGCCGGGTCGTTCGAAGGCAGAAACGTAAAGATAAAATGAGTTACAGCCATTTTACTGAGAGCTTAAAATGTTTGCTTCTGAATGAGAGCAAACATGGAAATACAAGTGTCTTTAACTGTGGTAAAAAAATTAAAAAAAACCTCTTCATTAGTGGATATCAACTGGTTAATCAACATATGACGACGATAAGCCCAGAATATTTGTTTTTTATCCAGACTATAAACATCGGGTGATTTTTTTCCCACTGTCGGCTCCAAACCAGGTCTGCTGAAGATAAGAAGATAAGATAAGAAGCACCGACTCGCATCGCCAGCGTTTCTAGCAAACTCTCGCTCAATGATTGAGGAACGTAAGTTGTAAAAGTTGTAAAAGTAAAAAACGTGATTTTAGCCAATAAAACCTATAACCAATGATTCTGACACAACAGCTGTGCTTTGTAGCTACAAACTTACTACAAACTTTTAAAATCGGCTCTAGTTACAACTTTCAATAAAGGAATCTCGGTAGGTTTTGTTCTGTCGGGTGCAGTCGCAATTAAAACCTGGTTTTCTGGACATAAACCTCGTGACCATTTCGCTGTGTTTAACTGTAAAACTGAATTATAGTCGCTGCTAACCTGAAAAAGCTTGTAGACTTTCTCAAACGCAGCCTTAGAAAGCAGAAAAAATCCCTGGTTTCTGCCAACGGTTCTGGAGGTGGAAGCCTTTTGAGCGTTGAACTTTGACTGTAATTCATTTCACGTCTAGAAAGAATTTGTTGATCTAATTAAAAACTTCAGTCTGACACATGAACACATTGTGAATTCAGGGGTTCACATGTCAAGATAATTACGCCAATTTTTGATCCGACTCGCCAATCTTAAGGATATTCCAAATATTATGATGGTTCTAAAGATAATCCTCTGATTTATCACTGCCTTGTTAATAATCCTCCATCTTGGACTAATAAGGCAATCCAAGATGGAGGATAATTCAAAATACAGAAAACCAGACATCTGCCACCAGACGTCCATAGAAATTGCCATGGATGTCTGTCATGTTTTTATGAACATGTCCACAAAACACCGTTAATTATTCCTCGTCAGCCATGTTTGTTTACGCTGAACTCTCGAGAGGTTTTGAGAGATTTCATGAGTAAAATTTCCTCGTCTTTGCCGTGTGGCTGAAGGCCAGACGCTGTTTAACCAAACCTGATACAGCTGTGATTTTTCAATGTCCTTGGGGACTCTCAGGTTTTGAAAACTGAGAGTCGTGAATTTTAACTTGTTGCCGTGTGAACCAGGCTTTACACTTAAGCTTAACCTGGCAGGAGATGCTTCATGCAGGTAATAACACAGTTTCCCTCAGGTGCCTTGTGTCCGCACTTTAAATCATACAGCAAAACATTTGAAAACGTTTCTCACAAATGGGTAGCAATCTTTGGAAAGCTTCAGGAAGCCCTCAGATTTTTGACCTGACACATGATGTTGAAAGGCTCCCTTTTTCGAGCAGGTACAGTTTGAGACCCATAATGCAAAAGAAGATTAGTGCATAACAGAAATGCTAAAAGCACAGGACTCAATGAAATGACACATGATCAGCTATGCACCATATGTTTTGCTTCCCGACACATGTAGCACATATTAAAAGCCACTGAGCTGCATGTTTTAAGACTCTGCTGCAGTCATCAAAATAAAAAAACACGCACTACAACAGAAAAGATTAGTGGTTTGTCTAAGTGTGTTAATGCATTGTAACTGGGTCGAACGAAAGCATCTCGTCTTCTGTAAAACACTCCAACCTGCTAAACAGACGTCGTCAAAACGCGGGACGCACAAAGTACAAACAAATATTTCAGCTTTTGGTTTGTCGCAATTCTGTCCTTCGCATCAGCTCCAGGTGAACTCTGTCGTGTGTCAGTGACTTGATTGTTAATCGTTAGCAGAAGTCCCGGTGGTTGGCTCCCTGTAGAGGCCTGTGGTTTATTACCCTGTGGTTGAAGAGACGCCGGGAGAGCGGGACCTTAGTGGAGAGGCACGCCGCTGACGCCGGGGTCCTGACTGCACGTCTTGCAGCAGCTTGCCTGCATGCTTGGCTGGTGGCAGCGGCTGAGCGACCGCAGAGTGTGACAGATGCGAGATGCCAGACGGTCGCGAAGGCAAACTGCTCCTGTGTGGATGACAGAGAGACACACACGCTCATGAAAACGTCAGAGGTCACCGAGAGCAGAGGCTGCATGGTTTCTGGGGCAGGTTACCAGCAGAAAAACCGAGCTGGTCAGGGGGATTTTCCAGGATCCTGAGACACATGGGGCTTAGTCCAAAACCCAGAATTAGCTCAATTTTCAAAACGACACCAGCATTATGTTTATCTTATTAAAGTAACTGAGAAATGCTGAGCTAATTTTCTGCCCAGGTTAGTTTTTTTTGTTTTTTAATGAATGCAAATTAATGTGGCTGTAATGTGAAATAATCTTTGTGCAAATGAGCAAACCCTTGCTATAACTCAGCTAAGTCTAAAAGAACAATCCCCCTGACTGAAAGTAACATGAGCCCCACTGAGTCAGCCAGACAGAGTTAGGACAGGAATCTGTGGAGGACACTCAAGATCAGGATGACGACAAGAAGGACATCCAGCATCAAAAACTTAAAAAAAAAACAAAAGTAAAAATACCAGTAGAAATATGCAAAACATTGCTCTGTTAAAGTAGCTCAACAAGTGAGACAATCAACTGATGCATGTTGCTTTTCCCAGATTTTATATCAGCATGTTTTTACTTGATTTCCACGTTTGGATGGATTTGTTGGATTTCATTTGTGCAGATTTTGTGAACTGGATGCCTCTCGTGTGGTTGGACCGAGTTAAATATTGAACACCATTTGGCAACATTTATTTGCTTTGTAACTTTTGGTGGGAAGCCAACTGCTTTGATGGACGAAAGAAAAGGAGAGAGAGAAAAAAAAGATCGGATATCTGCCACAGTTGGATGAGAGTGAAATTCAATTATCTTTCATGACTGATCTACTTGTGGGAAAATTAAGCTGCAATATTTGAGAAAGTGAACTCAGAGAGAACCAACTCGCCTTTAATGCTTATATTTGGGAAAGGGCTTGCGGGATGCTGGGCATTTTGAAACCACCGTTGAAAGACACCCAGAAATACGAGGAAAGCTCTGTGACAATGGGTTTAAAGGTTTCCTGTATTCCTGCAAACCGGTGTGAAGGACCAGGTTTGGGCGCTTGATGCAGCTGAAAGCAACATCAAAAGCAAACGGATGAAAAGTATATTTAACATGTAATTTGGTCATTCAGCTGGAAGTCAGACTGTCTGGACTTCTAGAAGAGAGTTCACATTATGAAACTTTAAACTTTTCAGGTCTGGAATCAGAGGAGTGACGAAACAGATCAGTGTGTGCAAAAGATGAACAAAATGTAAAAAGAAAAACATTCGTCCTTTGTAAGAAAAAAAGTAAAAAAAAAAAAAAGCACTCAATTTTATGAACATTCCTCTGTGACCTATATTAATATAAATATTTTTTTGCGTGGAAATCCACCCTGACCAGCAGCAACATATCAGAGAGATCCTGCCTCACTTCTTTACTTCACTTTACACTATCAAACAATAAGCAAATAGAAAATTAAACTGTTGCTAAACAGAACAGCTGATGTGTGTTATTTATTTCCTTTTTGTTTTGGGTGACATAAATAGTCCAGAAAGCGGCAGTGAAAAGACGATACTGAAGAAGGCATCTCACTGTTTGAAAAACAACATTTACCCAAAGGAAACTGCACATTAAATACTTCGTTAGTTTTGTAGCCTTCCACAGAGACAGACTGGACTCGCTCCAATTGCAGTGCTTTATGAAGGTGACCGAAGTCTTGGTCAGATGTAAAAAGCAATTTGGAGGTGTGAAACCTTTTAAAACCTTTTTTTTTTGTGCAAATGCTTCTGCTTCTGAAACAAAACATGAAGACAAATTTGCTTCTTAAAAACCCTCCAAGCAGCACGCATAATCTCTATGCAATGACTCAGTCTACATTTCAACAAGGCATTCTGCAGCAAAGCATGGCATCAGTTTTTAACTTGGAGGTTATTGCCATCTGTCAGTTTGACTCAGACTAATTAAGCTGCTCTCTTTCACAGCTACGTACCTCCAACATGGTAAAACTTAAATCGTAACATTTCTGTGGCAGTGCAGAAGATCTATTAATATATATATTTTTTTCTCCTTCTGCATTAAATCAATACTGGCACAGTTGGACTTCCACAAGGGGGAAATGTCTATTTTTGTCACTGTAATAGATTTCAGACTTTCGCTGTTTTCTGTAAGCATAAATAAAAGCAACAAACACCAGAAACCAAAAACCGCCGAGCCACAAATGACACTTTTTAAGATGTATGAAATGTTCTTCATCTTGTTCATTCAAATCTTCATCCAATTCCCTCTATTGAACATGATTCATGTGAAAAAAAAACTGTATTAAAAAAATACAATATTGTTTTTAAAACAAGACATAAGAAACAAAAATAAGTTAGGAACATCCAGCAAAAGATTCAAAGAAATTCATTGTCTGTTTCCATTCAAAAACTTGAATCATTTTCACTATTTCGGAGCTCAATCTGTCCTTGTAATTAGCGCTTTGTGTTGTAGGAGTAAAGTTTGTTTTACCATCTGATGCTCATCTTCCCTTGAGCACAATAAAAACACAGACAAAAGCCCACACTTTCCTGCTGCAATCCGGTGATTAATAACACGCCTGCGACAGAAAAGGACTTTAACAGACAGCATTTCAACTTGACAACAGACATCTATAAATCTCTGAGTGTCAAAAGTTTAGCCTTTAAGTGAGCACTCTTTTAATCAGGGTAAATATTTAAATGTCTATGTGCGCATCAACAGCAGCATCAAATAATAATCATCATCATCAACACAAAAGATTGAAATGTTTTCATTTGTGAACCTGCGGCTCCAGAGCTGCGGGAGACGGCAGACAGCAGGTGGCTAATGTCTGAACCATCTGTTTGAAGGGGGACGAAAAGTAAAGAAAAACAGAAGAAATCATCTATTTCAATAACTGTACGCACATGACGAGGAAGCAAACCAATAATTGTGACGAAGGAAAGTTAAAAAAAAAACAAAAACGTTTTGCCCAGAAAAGACCGTCAATGTTTATGTTTTTAAAATGAAATGGTTTTAAAATGAATTCATCTTTCAGTCCTCATAAATATGACCTTTAATTTAAGGATATTTATCTGGGAGGGCAAAAAAAAAACAAACAAACAAATCCCCAATCAGTAAAATATGCAGGGACTGGATTTTATTATTTGCTCTTGTATTTTATTTAAAGCTTGATCAAAGTTTGATTTAGCTTTTACTTACAAAACTGAGTCCCTTAGGCTTAAATAAGATGTTATAGAAAGCTTCTTTTCAGGGATTGTTCAGGTCAAACAAATTATTTTAGAGAGCTTTACATTCGGAAGAAAAATGAGCTTTATCAAATAAAACCTTTACAGGACAGGATGTAAAAAAAAAAACAAAAAAAAAAAAACTTCAAGGTTTACTGTCACCTTTGAAAGGCAATGTCTATTTATATTATTTTCCACATATGTAACACTCAGAAAAATGAGTTGGATCTAAGAAAAAAATCCAACTCTGTTGCCTGAATCCAGGTTTAAATCCATGACTGGAAGTCTGAGCCTGTTCGCTTAAAAACCTCCCAAACTTGCAACTTGCAATAACTATTTCTGGTACCTTGTGGGTGCATGAGAGTTGGTCCTTGAGCACAAAAAACTTGTCAGGCTGACGGTGGCCTTGTTGTTGGGAAACTTTTCCTTATTTAGAGCAGCTACAGATGCAGAGATCAGCACAGAGTCCCTGGAAAAGTGCAAACATCAGGGTTTACTTGCCAAGACCCGCTAAGTGAATAGGAAAAAAACTAAAAATAGTAAAAAAAAAAAATAAAAAAATCCTGAACTGGATCAAAAACAATGAAAAAAAAAAAAACTTGAATGTGAGCCGAAGACTGCAGCTGAGCCTGACACAGTAAAACAGATTGTTGAATAAACTCCTTTAGGAATATGAGTAATATGAAAATAAAGCTAAGCTAAAAAGGTGAAAACCTGATTACCATAACAAATCATATAATACAACAGAACCTCAAAGTCTCTCTGTTAGCAATAAAACGTGACAAAAGCCATTCCACATATAGCATATCAACATTAATCAGTTTGTTATTGGTTGTAATAGAAATTCACCCATTAGTCGTTTTTAATGTTCCTTTAACTGAGAACAAATAATAGTAAATAATCTTCAGCCTGGATCTCCACTAAAATGGACACATGCTCAGACAGGGCTGCTTATGATAAATACAAAATATGAGTATATTTATTTAATAAGAATCGAAATACAAGTGTTTATGAAATGAAGACGTGGGAACCAGTTAAAACTAGTTAAACGGAGAAGAAAGTCAAGTCCACCGTGCAAACTGCTGGTGTTAAATAAACGTCTATGCACTTTGGAAAACCTGCTCCCAAAATAGCTCTTGCCGTCTGCGCTCATTTAGATGAGTAATTATTGATGCACTTAGTGGAAAGTATGTCAATTAAAAAAAAAAAATGGCACCAGAACCCTTATTGACAGCTATCACACTGGAAATGGGCAGAGAGAGAAAGATGGGTGCATTAAGGAAAGGTCGTATTTTTACATTAGTAACAAACAACCAGGTTTTTTTTGCTTTAGATTCATTTATATAACATTTCGCAGGATCTATACTAACAGTGTACATTAATCAAAAGCTGGAAATGGTATTATATATATATATATATATATATATATATATATATATATATATATATATATATATATATATATATATATATATCCCCTCAAACATACAGTGATATAAAACCATGCGTACACGCACCAGAAAGCAATTTTCCTGTAAAATTTTCAGCATCACCGCAATTTTTGCGTACAAGGCTGTGCCTCATGTTCTGCCCCTCCACGCCCAAATTCAACCACGACTGCTCAATGCAAACTACTTCATGAACGTCGAGGTTTACTTAAGCGAGCCAGCTGACTGGTGTCATTTCCCGGAGAACAGTTGCAAGCGCGGAGAAGGATTTCAGAAATCGTCGTGAGTGGGGAGGAGAGGCGAGCTGTGACAAATAAAAAAGGAACACACCGCCACCGGCGATTCAGGAGGCCAATGGCGCACTCCACAGTTTACCACGGAGTCAGGGTTACTGGAGCCTTTGGCTGAAATGCTGCAATGTAGCTCTAAATGTGAGGATATGCAACTTTTCACCCGAGGACACAGACGCCTCACCAGGAACGTCCTGAGAACTAATTCAAAATGTCTTCCTACCGCAAAACAACAACAACAACAAATCCAATTTGCAACATAGTTTATTTTCAATCCATAAAACATGTTAAGGAAAATGTCAGTGGGTGGGAGTGGATAAAAGTCAGCCTGAGAGGAGACGAACAGCCGAGGACAAATTACCCTAATCTCCCGGTTGTTTCTGTTTACTTCAGTGACTCACTTGTAACATAAGGTCTCGCGTAGATGGATATTGGCAGCAATTTTTTACAGGAAAAAAAAAAAAAAAAGGAAGTGGATTTTTTGTCAGGTGGTGACTCGCTCAGTTGTCCCCAGATAACCTGGAAGCAGAATATCTTAAAAAAGAAAAAGGAAAAGAAATCCAATCAGGATTAGCTGATCCTGATTCAGCTAATCCGAAGAAAGTCCATCAAAAATTGATATGTGATCTGTTAGAAAAATGTCAATTTTATGAAAATTTTAATACAATTTAATTAGAACAGTGTAAAAACATCTAAACAGGAATCTGTATGTCATAATCAGTTATGCCTTTGTTTAGTGAGGTGTTTCATATTACTTATGCTGGTCCAATTAATTTGATTAATTAATTTCACCTGGTTCTATAGGTGAATGAAAAACATCCTAATAACTGAATGGCTGGCATGAAAACAGGATGATTAAATATTAAACTTGAGTCATGCGGCAACACAGAAATGTGAAACAATTCAACAAATACTGAAATAATTATCCACAATCAAAGATCTTTTATAAAAATAAACACATATGCATCTGAATTGCATATCTTCGCACATTAACCTCACATTTGAATGATTTCACTTTTCTTGAAACATGCATTTAATAAACAAACATAAGAAATAAATATTACAGACATTTATTTTTGCACGCTCGTATTTCCAACCTGTGCCGTGGGTGTATAAACGATCTAATTCGTAGATTTTTATTTTATTAATTAATGCTTATATCTCCACACTGGCATCATACGGCTGCAGGGTCTGCAGCTGAACGCTGAGGTGATGCACCACAAGTCCTCATAACGTCTCACATCAACTTTAAATCAAACTTCAAGTCCAACAACAACAAAGACATGAGCTGTTTGTTAATCCTCCATACTGCCTGCAGCCACACATCATCCAGCGGTGTTGCCGTATTACAAAGTTGTAGGGAAAATGCAGCTTATTCTTTAAATGCTCTGCACATTTTCTCCGTATTCGGAAGGTTCGGATGCTGCAGCTGTTTTCTTTGCGAGCTGAATATATTCAGCTTAGGCTTGCTGGACAGCTGCTGCAGAAAAAGCTCCGCTCTCCGTTGCCGCCTCCTCTGGTTAATGATGCAACGCCACCCACAGAAAAGATCTGCAGCCCTTCTGGGACACACCTGCGCAGATTATGTCTCCAGGAAAGTACAGAACAGATTCCACTAAACTGTTTTTTGACTTCTTAACGTTGTGTTTGGAGGTGCTGGTAGAATGTTGTGCTGCTATTGAAGCAAAAAATGATCCACAGGGACCTTCTGATGGGCAAAAATCAGCTAACGGAGGGGAGATTATACTCCCTTTGATGACAAAATACTTTAAACTCTGCATTAGGGAATGAAAATAGAAACTTTATCCATGAAACTCCTGCTTTGACTGACGTACAGAAACCTCCGACTGCTCCTTTGTTTTTCACACACAAACAAAAGCAACCTTCTGCTACAAACCACATAACCACATTCAACATTTGTGTCATTGATTTATTCTTCAAAAATAAAATCATGTCCACCCTCTGATTTAATAAAGTCAATCATGCATTTAGGACACCATCCTTAAGAATTATTTTAGTGGAGCAAAAAGACCATCACCAAGCGCTTACGCATCCAGCTTCTTCATGTTGTTCACCGTGGCAGGAAATGTCAAAGGACAATCAAAACAAACAACAACAACAAGAAGATGACTAAAAGTGACATTAAGCAACGAAAGAGAGAAAACATGGCTGCCAGGGAGGATTTTCTTCCTGTTAAGTTTGAGATCAAGGTCAAAAGGTCACCTGAAAAATCGCAAATACCATAAAATAACAGGAAAATAAAGTAAAATGAATAAGAATGTGATTATTGACCTCCAAGTTAGACTTTGACATATTTTGTATCGCAAAGTTTTAGATTTTTAAAACTAAAAGGTAGCATTAGGTACGTGTACGTTGTTGCATTTTGCCAATGTGAGCGATGTTTGTTTGCCGACAGGTTTCAGCAGCATGAGCTGCAGCGGGGCTCAGTTTGGTCTGGTTCACAGAGCACATCTCTCATTATACAAAGCTGTTCAAATAATACCTTAGGAAATTACATTTTCTTTATTAGGTACAAAAGATTAGACTTCCTTGATGCAAAAAAAAAAAGGATAGAATTAGTTTAATAATCATGAGTCATCTGAGACAGATCTGATTACTACTGACGGACGTCCTGTGTGCAGATCCAAATCCAGTCACATCTTATTTACCGACTGTAGGTGGTTTTGTCAGTGGCCAGACTCCAAAAAAAAAAAAAAAAAAAAAAAATCTCCCGTCTCCTTTTTTTGTATCAGCTCCTGTTTCTCTTCTAAAAAGCAGAGAATGGAGGGTAATTGCGCACTGTGCGTTCACACAGGGTTGTATTGGCGTTGAGTAATCATAGGAGCAGACACTGAAAAAGAAAACATTTTCAACATACAATCCATCTTTAGCACATAAAATAATAGTAGCAAGTGTTTTAAAATAAGATCTTCAGGGCGAGGCTTGCCCTGCATTGAGTGCATGGCTGCAGCTGCAGAGTTCTTCTGCCTTTGGTTTAGAAACATTGGAGGATGTTTAAACGTGATATCAATTCATTGAAATGCTGTGTTGATTTTATGCCGGGTGTAATGTGGCACACACCTTTGGTAAAAAAATAAATCCTTTGTCTCTCAAAAATCTTGGCGGTCATTAAAATGTCCATCCAGCAAACATGAGGTGAAAACTTAAATTTCAAATTCATTCGTCACAGTTTAATTGTAAATTATTTGAAAAGACGTGAGCCCCTTTAACTGTGACAAAAATGCACAGGCATAAAAGTAAGTCAGCAAAGAAGGCAAATACGTGTCAACGTTACTGTAAATTTGGTCGATGATTTATTTCTCAATCATTGGCCAAATGATTGATAAACTGCAGTTTGTGTGTCTGGATGTGATGACAGGATTGCCCCGGAGGGAACACAAATGATAAACATGTCTGCCATTTCTCTATTCAGACCCAACTTATGTCACAAAAGATTCAAAAGGTTCATTACTCTCTTCAATTTCTCTCAAGGACGCATCGTCGTGCAGCTGAAACAACCATAAGCCATGCTTTAAAAGTTTAGACTTGAGCTTAATGTACAGTAAAGTGGAGAACTCCATTTCGTTAAGCAATTTAAACTCTGAATTATAAATTATTCAAGAACAAAACAACTCCTAAACTCAAGAGATGAACGAGTGCCGCCTCTACACTCGGGGAGTTTTAAACTGGATCATTAACCACTTGGTGCTGGCAGCCGCAGAGTCAAAACTTTTCCCTCGTAAAATATCAAAGTTAACACAGTTGACAGATAGAAAATATGATTTTAGTAACAACAGAGGGAATTTCAGCTGAACAATCTGCCATGCGGAAGATCATTTGAAGGGTGATGGATCTCCGAGGTTCTACTTCAGATATTTGCTCAATCTACTGATTGTTAAAGTCATATGTGTTAGATAGTGTTCAACTGTGTCAGCTTTTCTTCTCTTCCTTCATTTTAAACTAAGTTCTTATAGGCAGAAAATAAGTCAAAGGAAGAACGACGTCTTCTTGAAGCCTCGTGTTTTGCTTGGTTCCTTTATGTGGTCATCGGTGACCTGACGAGGACAACTCTCCAAAAACCTTTGGATATTTTCTAATGGACATAGTTTATTTTGTTAAATTAAGAATCAAAATGTCATCAAAACAACTGAATCCCTGCATTGCGTCAACCTACTATTCTGTAGAGAAACTGCAGATGCAATTTTGTTGCAATTTCTTTTTCTTAGAATATTGGGAATAATAAATCACCTGTTAAGTGCAATAGAGGAACAATACAATAGCTAATATTTTACCACGCGTCTCTTTAAAAGAGACAGAGCTGCCAACCGTGATTTATGCTGCTGAAAGAAATGGATCGGAAAATGAGACCTAATAGATCCTAATAACCAAACGTAACGTCAGCAGTGGTGGACAAAGCTTTACTGACCTCCGCCTGACGCATGCGTCGCCTGCATCACGAGCTTATGTTCAGTCGATGTGAAGAAAGCACACACATTAAGTCTGCCTTTATTTATTTTTTAACATATATGCATCTATAAAACCTTTTACTGCCTAATGGGACATTAATGGCCTAATGGTCTGCTTTATTGTCTGGCTAACAAAAGATAAGTCCAGGCTTTACTCAACTGCATTTGCTCTAATTTCCTTGGTATCATAGCATATTGCGCATTACGCTACATTCACGACACAGCTGTTGCTCTTTTGGCTTAATGACAATGCCTCCTTATGGGTTAATTAAAATGCTAAAAAAACAAAACAAAACAGCTGTTGTCTAAAAAGCTTTTAGAAACGTTGGGATAAGTTGCGAGCAGCACCGTCATTCTGACAGAAACCGAGCTGGACGCGGAGAGGCGTGATGTGTTTACACACACCGAGGTTTTAGAAAATGTCAAGAAAGGTCAGAACCGTTATTGGCTCTGACATTTCATTTAACGGTATCTTAACGAATGGCTTTCAAAATTACGTGCAGAATTTGATTGTTGGACAGTAAGGCCGGAATGAGAAATACACACAATATTGTAGACAGAGATTATTTATCTTGTTAAAAAATAACTAGTAGATTAATGGATGTAAATTAATACAACAGCAACTGCCTTTAAACACAGTTTAAAATGTGTGGTTTTGTTATGCAACGGGAGAAAGAGGTGCAAAGATCACCACTGACAACTTGATTTAATTATTAAATCCAATTAACGACAATTCAATATCTTGAAATGTTACATAATTTCACAATATTTACAAGAAGGGCAAAAATTGTTTCTTCATATTTGTACATTTGACATGTGTACTGCACATTCATTCAACATCACAGTGTCTTTAGTCAGAGGCGTCTACAGGTTTGCTGTGATACAGACTGCTACAGGACATCCTTTCTACCCGCAGCCAGCAGCCACTACAACTTTGAGAAACCTCGAATAACGTTTAATTTCCCTTTGGACTTTCCAAACTGAATCAAATAGATTTTTTCAAAACTATACAATATTATCATCTTCTGTACTCCTTACGACATTGTATGATAATAGTTAAGCTGAAATTATTAACATCGTTTGCAGATTTTAAGCAACAATCGCTCACTCAAGAAGTTTGTTCCTAATAATAAAGGACAGAAGAATATTCAAAAGAAATCAATTAATTTATAAGGGGTTTTATTTCTGAAAAAAAGCAAAAATAACTAAATAATATTAATAAATTTGGAGCTGAATAAGCAACATTTTTCTCTGAGTTTTTCCACTGAAACTAGATGATTCGGGTGTAAACTGGGAAGTTGATTAAGGCTCTCATTAAGGCTTGGCTTTAGCTTTAGCATCCGATGAATAATCAATTATTCACCATTAACCTGAAGCTGCTCACCTTGTAGATTCTCCAAATGGTTCTCAGGAGCAAAACCATCTGGAGCGCTGCGTTTCCTCGCTGCAGTTCAAAGCAGAACTGCTCAGCCTCGCTGCCGACTGTTCGTCTCCCTCATGTCTCCAGCACACAAAAACAACATATCCGTCCGCCAGAGAGGTTCGTTAGACTGTTTATTTTAAGGCTCCTCAACCATTATCACTTAGTAGGAATGAAAAGACAAGTCTATCAGAAAGCTGGTGACTGACAGTAATTTATACACGAACGCTTTTATATTAAGCTGAAAGAAACTTGCAATCTGGACTCAGATATATATATATAAACTTCATTCCTAACAGACAAAAGCCCTTTACACATCTTTGAAACGCTACTAAAGCAGTAAAAATGAATAGCAAAACTGGAATACAATTTGTTTTATAATTGCTTAATCATGTTAATTAATATAATTTCTAAGTTGTAAGAATACTGCTTTTAATATTAGCAACTTTTAGAGAAATATTTCATAGCATACTAAGAGAATAACCTGCATAAGTTATCAAACTAAGTGTGTTTGTGTGGGTGCGTGTGTGTGTGTGTTTTGCTCCTGAGGTTTTTTAGATTATATGAATTTTGGTTTCCTCAGACCATTATGTAAATGCCTTTACTTCCCATGGTGTATGAAATAATGTAGCATTTGAGAATGTGGCTCATCTAATTTGATCTCTTTTTCTTTTTGAAATGACAAAACATTGTGTGGGATGAACATTAGACGTTGTTCACTTCAAACATTTTCCTCTGCTTTGAAATTCTCATCATTTGGTACAAAAGTGTTACTGCCGAATCCCACGTTTTTGACGCCGTCCGCAGTATCAAAGATCTGTTCACTTCAACAAGCTGAACACCAGGAGCGACTGAAATGGCTTCATGTCCTGATTAACTCTGCCAATAATCATTTTGACCACTTTGGGCGTCGTTACTGGACTCTGCAGACCAATCAAACTAGTCGAAAGCCAGTTTTCTGCAACACACACACACACACGCACGCGCGTGCGTGCGTGCGTGTGTGTGTGTGTGTGTGTATGCATCTGAATGTCTGCAGATAAGACAGGTGAGGGTATTGCACACACACATCCGACTCTGCTGGATCCCCTACTCTTCTGTTTAATCTCTAAACTCAAGGCTGAGTATCTATAACTCATACATTTATGGTAAGTAGAGTCTGTTTCGGCACTTGAGACCACCTGGACTCCGGCAGGTTCATGAGTTATGTTTAATTCACGTTCGTGGTATTCTTGTTCAGCTGCCGTGGTTAAAGGGAGTTGAGATTTTATCATGAAGAAACATCAACCCTGCGTTGGTTTAGCGTGGGCTGAAGTCAGAAAATGCTCGACTTATTTTCCCTTCTGACAACGAATGCTGGAAAATATGCAAATAATAGCCGCTGTCTGAAGAATTTGTCACATTTAAAATCCAATGTATATGAACAGACAAGAGGAAAAAATCTGACTGATTTTTGTAGACTGACATCATCCAACAAATGCACAACAAATTATTACGCCAACAGAACAAATGCTCGATTGTTTCATGCATTGGTCGCAAAGATTGAAAAAGCTGATTTGTTTATTTATTTATTTTTAAACTCAGTATCTAATTTAGGTTCTATGAAAAGTTTTACTTTGGAGGACCTCTTGTTATATATACACTCTGGAACAACATTTAATCAGACTACATATATGAGTTGATCACCTTCCTGTCAGTGAACATACAGGTGTTACTTCCTAGTATTTCAGTGAGAAACTATGAGTGTGATTTATTCATTTTCACCCTGTGTGAAATGAACAGGCTCTTGTTAAGGTCTGTAAGTAACAGATCTAGTTTACAACCTTCTAGATTATGTGGGTTGTTCTCTGTTCATAATGGGGATGTTTTTATCCCCATAAACAGGGAGAACTGAAAGAAAATGCCAACTTTCAGCTGATTAATTAGTGCTTTTAAGAAAGTAATGCACAGGACTTTGACTAAGCTACATAATATACTTTGTTTAATGAGAAAGTCTTAAAATAATGCAACACATCGTAGAGAAATTCTAATCAGAAAACGATACTCTCAGGTAGCTGCTAATTCTGTATGCATTAGTTTTTTATTAACCGCTTTCATTGGCAAATCACTAGTTTGTGCAACCTTGCACTGCTTCCAGTTGTTTGGACAACATTAAAATATTCATTACCGAGTACGATGGGACGCAACTGCTCAGAAGTCATCCGAGTCATCTCGGCATTTCCATCCCTATTTATTAATTTTACCATGATTTGTTATTGCGGCACAAACACAGACCTGTTGTATCAACACATGCAAATACAATCGTCAAAAAACAAAAAGAAATTCAAATATCTAAACTACTTTATAATACAAATGAAATAGTGGCCGACACAAACTTGCTCCGATAAAGAGGCATCAACTCAGCACACACAAGCGCAGCGCCGGGCGCCGTTTGCTGCTATCAGACGCCTCAAATACTCATGATAACACTTTTATACCTCCATGCTCTCAAAATGTCAGCAAGCCTGGCATTCAGTTTCCAGCAGGCTGCCCTCTGAGGAAGACTAATTTCATATCTGATGCTTTAAGCAGAAATGCCAATGAACAGTGGTGGCCCACATCTGACACGTTAGTGGAAAACATTTTTAAGATTTGTTTACTTATGCAAGGCAGGCATGTCAAATTACGCTTTTCATTTCTGCTTACGTCAATTTTTTTTTCTTTTTTTACAAGAAATGTAAAGCTAGACAAACGAATTGCTTCAACACGCAGAAACACCTTGATCGTGTATCTGAGAATAAAATATTCGGGTATTTAAGAGTCAACATTCACATGATTAAGATTTTACTTTTGAAGTGTGTAAATAAATCATTTGTGTATGTTAATATGTAAAGAAAGTTGTTTTCCAGTGCGTCCTGGGAAACTGCAGGATCAGCTGTTCTTTAAATTGTTTAATTTAAACTCCTTTCAATTCAGTGGAGCTCATGTGCATACCAGTCATAATAACTAATAACTCAGTTTACAAGGAAACCTCCTCAAATTCATACGCAGAATGACAAAAAAAAAAAAAAAAAAAACGTATTTAAAAAAATCAATCAAATGCAGAAATATCACACAGACATATTCAACTGCTATTAAATATAGTCTAACTCAATCCTATAATAGAAAATAAAATCCCAGTGGGTGAAAAGGTGTTTAATGAAGCCCGGTTGATTTCTGGTGTTTTCTTAAAACTAGCCCTTGGAGATGAACGTCTGCTCTGATTGCTCAAGTTGATGTTAAAATTATTTCAAGGTTTTTATGCTTTCAATTTTATGAAGTTAATATATAAATATGCCAGCTAACATTGTGACTCTTGGAGCTCAATGTTTGACTCACGCATTTCCTTTGTGCTTCTAAATAGTCGCTTTGTTCGCAGCCGTTTCTCTCATGCAGAAGAACTGGAGCTTATCGAACGCGGGCCTCGTTAACAATGACGCTCATTGAGACGAATCTGCTCAGCTTCTCCGCTGGTCTTGTGATGTGGCCTTTGAGAGCGAGAGCAGCTGGATTCCAAAAGATGGCAGTGACGCTGAGAGCAAATGCGACAGAGTTCATGCAATTAAAAGGGTTCGATTTTTTTTTTTTCTACTCTTGCTCAGATTCAAAGTAACGTTGCTGCACCCATACGGTCCTTCCAACACCACCTTTTGCGATTTTTCATATCGTATGTCAAATTGTCGGAGAAGAAAGACGAACCGCCTCCTTTGAATCGTTGCGGTTATCTTTTACATCCTGCTTGGCGCTTTTGTCATTTCAGCCGTAAACCATAACAACTTTGATTGATATTGAGGAAAATTGCTATTCTTTGACATTTCCTTTATCGTGCCGCCCATTTAATGTTTCCCTGAAAAGCTGTGACATCACAGGTATGGGTGGAAAACGTTTCCCCTGTGGCTCTGGTCTCTCTCAGACCGGAGCTGCCGACACATCAAAGCTGAGTTTTTCCAGAAAAGCTAAAGGATGGATGACTTTATTTTTGTTTTAGTGTAAATAATAAGATACAAAGAATATCATAGATCTGTCAGGAACAAAGAATTGTAATATTTTTATTGATAAAAAATGCCTCAGTCCATCCATTCATCTATTGGCTTGCGGAGGTAGCTAATAGATGAAAAAGCCCAGACGCCCCTCTTCAAACTAATGTTAGCCAGTTTGTTTTGGGGGATCCAAAGCTTTCCAAAGCCACAATTGATAAAATACTTTTTCCAGTCAGTATTGGTTTGTCCAGCAGACAAGATGCTTAAACCACTTTTGTTGACTCCTTTCAATTTAGAGAAGCAGAGCCGTTATTCTGAGCTTCCTCACCTCAAAGACACGTTCAAGCAGAAGACGCTCATTTGAGAAGCTTATGTCCAGGATTTTCATCTTTGGGTCATGACTAGTGTCTCATGTCTGCAAGTTGAGGTACAAGAACATTTACGTTTGGGATCCACTTCCTCCTTAACTTCAGCTCTAGAACAAAGTCAGCATTAATGCAAATACGTAGATAATTCATCCATCCTGTATTCCATCCTAACATTACTTAAGGAGAAGACACGTGCAGGAGACTCTTTCGGGTCTTTGCTTTAGGGAGACCCTCACCCTAACCCAGAGAGAGCAGGTCATCTGTTTCTGGTCGAGAACCTGCCTCAGTAACTAACTCCAGGTCTGAACTGCTGCCAGAGCAAATGAGATGAGAAGAGCTGAGATGCTGAAGTCTCAAAGCAGACTCGTTTCAAAGGCACAAAGTGGGCCTGGCAGAAAGGAAAACACACTGGGAACAGGCCTGACCTTAAGAATGTAGACAGCTATCGCTCTGGTTATACAAGTACTGGATGAGTCTTGTAAGTGACTAATATGTCTTCTATAGGCCCACAAAAACTCAGATGAACTGGACAACAAGCTCATCCGACTTCCTTTGGAAGCGGAATAGTGAAAGTATCAACAAACCTAATTCCTGGTCACTTTATTAAACTCTTCAAGTTCAGAATCACCCTAAAAAGAGAACGGTACGCTTGGCTTACATAGTTATATGATGTTAAATTCCTCTCTGATAGCTCCAGTGTTTATTTTTCTCTCTGTGTATTTTGGTTTAGGATGTTCGTCGTAAAACTGGAACACCAGCGGTTTGATTCCAGGCTTCCTCTCTATAAACTTTTTCACTTCTAACCTAGTTGGAATAAAAGCCCCTGACATCCTTTCAAGTTGTCGTGTCAGCTTCTGATCCATCCAGTCGCACACAGTTCTTTATGCATCATCGCTGTTCAGAACGCCCTCAATAAGCAAAATCCAGTTTAACAGTGTAGAAATCTTTATTCCCAGATACTTGAGAATGAATGAGACGGCACTTATCTATCACACACGACCATATTGGCTGTGGAATTGTGCTTTATTTTACAAACACCGATATGAGTCGAGTTAGACTCATATAATTTCAGACGCAGACACCAGAGAAAGAAGAGAAGATCCATCTTCATCAACAAAGATTTATCAAAAAAGTTGCTTCTGGCTGATATTTGCTGTGTCTGCACTGAAACAACTTGGCTGCATTTTGTTTTTGACTTTCCTACCTTTTTCTAAAGGTAGGCATGCTGCAATAGAAAAAAAAAAAAACACTCCTGAATACATTCTTGACAGAGAACCAGAGTGTAGAGTAGCCTAATAAATAGCTAACGTTCATCGCTGTCCAAGACATCATTAGCAATATACCCAATGAATACTTATGATGCATTATGCAGTGCTACACCTGCAGTTAATGAACAACCATTCATCACATCAGAGCGTCTTGTTCCACAGCTCCCTGGTCTAATTCAGATGCTCCCTTCGTTGCCATTTTCGGCGTTGTGCAGAGGTCGGCCTCGGCGCCCTGACCGGTGTGTGTGCATCACAGCGCAATAGACTGTGATGCACTTTCTATCAGAGCGTGTCTGTGCGATCAAACAGCACAGGACGGCACGCACTCTCCCCTCCATCAGTGACCCCGGAGTAGGTTCACCTACAGAAGACCAGCAGCTCTGGAGATGCTGCCCAGCCTGTCCCTTTGTCAAACCTACGTTTGGTTTTACCTGCTTCTAACACATCAGATCCGTAGAGGAAATGTTCTTTTGCTGTTCAAAATACCCCCATCTTCCACACACGCCACAAAGAGTTTTATCAAAGTAATTCTCTTTACTTTTCAGTGGTTTTGATTATATGAATTATCACTGCAGGAGTGATTTATTTATTTATTGTTTTGTCCAGGCATACATCCTATTCCTGGACTCTCATTGCATAGCCTTTAATAAAACACAATGAAAATTAGCAGGAAAAGGATTATTTTATGATTGCAAAAGTATTTTGAGGAAATGTTGCTGACTTTGGGCGATAGTGAGCAACATGGGGACAAAAAAACAAAACAAAGAAACAAATGTCACTGATTTAGTTTCAACCAAAGCAGCATCATAAAATATCGAGCCTCCTATCCAGGGTGACATGTGAAAATAACAGAATGTGCAAAATCACCTCATGTTGACCTTTAGAAACAAATTTTCAGGTCAAAATCAAACATAGAGAACAAATTGCAGTAGCTGCTGGTAAGATAATTTCTCCACATCCTCGATCATTTTGGAAAAAAATATAATACATATATGGTTTAAAAAAAAAAAACAGTGAAGTCTTCTCATCTCTCTGTGATGCTTAAAGCAAGCAGATTTCTGAGAAAACTCCAGAATCCATCTGCAGGTTTTCCACTCAGATCTCTGTTTGAAATTGATGTGAAGTGGATCATTTCAGGCGACTGTTTTCCACCCACCGCTGAAGAATTTCTGACCATTTCCTCCCACTCTGCTTGTCTTCCAATCCCATGACACAAAATGCAATCAGTGACTCGAGATCACATATTACCCACAAGAACTGGATGTTCTGTCTTTTTTTTTTATATTATTATCATAATTTTTAGTTTATTTCTGCTGGCAGAGCAAAATTGTCGATACAGAGTCGGTGTTCGGTAAATGAGACCAGTGTTGGTTGCAACAGAAAAAGGTTTCTTTCACAACCAGGAGAAGTTATTGTGAATTTGATGATCCCTCTTATGTTAAATGAGGATTAATCTGGATTAGTCCAGATTAATCAGTGCCCTCAACTGCTGGGATAAAACGTACAATGAAAATCGATTCTGTCCACCTGAATGATTTTCTTGGAGTGAAAAATGATCTGCGGTGCAGGAGGTAAAGTAACAGCAGTGAAATAAATAAAATTATAATTTGACTTACTCACCAGAGGGATCAGTCTTGCAATCCCGGATGTGGCACTTTTTGGTGCTGTTGGGCTTAAGCTTGTGGTCACACTGAACCTGATCCACCTCCTCCGAAGTCTCGGTCCTGGTGTCGACGCATTTGATGAGCCGATGCTGCATTCCTCCTCCACAGGAAGCTGAACACTGCACATGGAAAGATTTCACAAAACTTTCACAAAGCAAAATTAATCCAGTTCACTTTTTTTTTTCTTTTTTTTTGTTCGAAATGATAAATGTTGTCAATTTATCATTTAGCTTTTCAGCGTGATTTCCAAAGCCAGAAGTTTGAAACCGTCTTATCTCTAGTGTGAGCAATAGTTTTGTTTCCATTTCAATTAATTCAGAACCAGAACTTACATAACATTGGCCCGGAGTGCTTTGGATGATGCAGTCAGCTGAGGAAAAGAGTTTCATCTTTACAAAAAAGAAACAACACAACTGCCGAGGTATTAGGCAGCAGTGATTACATTATCGGAAGGAATAAAAAAAAAAAAGTTTTGAAAGTTTTGAAAGTTTTATGTCTTGGTGGTTCCCAAACTTTTTAATTTGGGTGATTTGAGGAGCAGCATATTATCTCAGATATATCCTCCCATCTACAGTAAATCCAAATATTATTTAAACAACCGGTAGGATTTTAATTTATCATTTTGGTTTCAAAAAAGTTTGAATTTTATAAGTTTTATTTAGAAATGGCCTCCCTGCCATCACCCTAATCTTTAGTTCAGGTTCCAGTTGTGACACTGGTAGGGTTACTTCAGAACCATACTGCTTCTAATCAGATGAAACATGCTGGTGAATTAAATAATTACTTGAAATATAAATCTGCCATGTGAACAGACAATTCTGGGATCGATTAAGAAGATCACAACTGGGGGTGGGGGGGGAAGGCATCTCTAATATTTATGTTTAGGTATTCGGGGTGACTTTCAACACAAGGAAGACATTTTAATGAATAAAACACTCTCTCTTCAGGGAGAAATCACTTTATGAATGACAAATTCATCAGCTAATATCCATGACGCCAAAAAAGCGGATTCTTCTGCCCCTTTAGAATTGAGAAAGTATCAACAATGAATACTGCGTTAAGAGTACCTGTCCCCACGATCCAGTGAGCCACTGAGCACAAGGCTGGCCATTGCAGGACTGAATTGCGCTTGGCTGAAGGTCTTGGTCGCATCGATCATCCTCTGGACAGGTGACAATGCGCTGCTGCTCACCGCCTCCACACACCTCAGAGCACTGAGAAACACACAGCATCACACATAAGTAGTCGGTACACATTTGTGGTTTGGGAGCAGTGATCAATTTGTCACCTGATTGTGAAAAGAAAAAAAAAATTGAAGTTTTAAAGATGTATCGCACACAAATGTCAAACGGACAGGAAACCTTCTCTAACTCCTCGGGTCCATGACGAAAGCTTTCGCTCAAAGAAGAAGCACCAACGTCTTCCATGAATGTGATTATGCTTCTTCTTTTTTTTTTTTTCTTGTCTCTCTCCATCGGGCTTTGTGAGGCATCTCCAGGAAAAAATAAATAAATAAATGAAAATGCACACTGCAGCTTTTGTTCAAATCTCTGTTTTGAAGTCATGCAGGAATGACTACCATGTTTGTGCAGGAAAAAAGAAGAGCGATGGGCTTGTTAACAGAAAACAATTTCCAAACTTCTGAAGAGTAGGTTTTTTTCTGTAACATTTATGAAACTCGGGCTGTGCCTCAGAACTTACAACAGCTGGATGAGTCAGAACCTCACGCATCGGGCGTCTTTGTTAGTCAGACAAAGCAGCGGCTCCGAAACACCACTCTGTGGTGAGTTTGAATCTTTATCGAAACCACTGAAATCTATAGTGTGCTGACACATTGTTCAGTGCAAACGCTAGACAAAGACTGAACCACAGAATACTTTTTTTCCCTTACAAGTAGAGAAAACTTAAAACTTGTCCATGAAGGCCAAATTGCAATGTTTTGTGACCAAACAATGTGAAGCAGAGTTAGTGCTGGAAAAAACATAAGTTTGCAATCTGTTTTTATGTAAAGATTGCTTAATACACCGTCAGTTATAAGCTATGTGTGGAAAAGGCTGTATAACAAACTGCCATGCTGAGCCTTTAAGGGGCGGGGCTTAGAGCAGCTGCAGCATGCAGACGAAGAAAGAGAGAAAAAAAAGGGGTAGAGTGTAAACGAGTATAGTTTATGTTCGCATTTTGTTTATTTAACTTGCCGTTTGCCGTTTATTGTTACCTTCCTTGATGTGTGTGCGTGGAAATACAAGTAAGTGATGGTAGATATTAATAATATTGTTTATTTAGCAGAGTATTTTAGTTTTACCCTTAATTAAGAGCATGCTCTGTTCACGTGCACACTTAAGAGTTATACACGGTGGATATTGCGTCGTGTATATATGGGTGATTCTATAATTGGAGATACATTTGGCACTTCAAGAAATGACAAAAAAAAACTTTTCATTTCTTAAAAATTTTCTTAGGTAGTCTATTGAAAAGGTATTAAACTTTAAAAAAATCTGTAATTGCCAAACATTAGCTACATATTTTATAATTTTTTCTCAGAAAAAACGTATATTTTGCGGTATGTTATGTCAACTCTGTTACGGACAATATAGACAGTGAGTGAAAAAAACAATAAATTCTAGCAGACTAAAATATTTTTATTCCATTACACCAAGTGTCCTACTACCCAAATACTTTAAATGGAGATGTTTTACTTAAAAATACATTTTAAACAATCAAAAGATACTCAACTTTTCACAGAGTTGTTTGCATAGGGTCAAACGTTTTTCATTAAAACTCATTGAAAACCATCATTCTTTTAGAAATAAAATTGGTCAGTAATACTAAATCACAGCAGAAGTCAACCAACAATGTATATGGTGCTCTAGACAACAGTTTTCCTTTTTTTTTTGGTGAAAGTATGTCATAAACATGTCAACTCTGTTACCTAACAGAGTTGGTGTTAGTAACAGAATTGACAGGACCATAATAATTTAGAACTGAAAACTCTGTTATTGTCAACTCTGTTACCCTATTTGGTAACAGAGTTGACAGTAACAGAATTGACAATTTCAAACATTTTTATTAAAAACTCCACTTGTGAGTAGAAATTGTGAAAAAACATGACACCACTGAGATAATGGTTTAAAAACCATTAAAAAAACTTGTCTCTGATCAAAAATCTGTTGTATTTTTCTCATGATTCTTTGGTAACAAGATTGACGTTGAAAACGATAACACCTGGTGATTGTGATTTTTAAACTAAAATATTTCCCAGAGAATGGCACATAGACCTCTGTGTGTTTCAGGTCTTATCAGTAAAAGTAAATGACTTAATTTTATGCAGTTTATATAGCCGTAGAAGGCAATTTCCCAGATTTACAGGGACAAAACCATATGGTAACAGAGTTGACAAAAAATTCTCGGACACATATTTTTTCAAAAATAAGGGTATTTTGAGTCAATTTAATGTGATGTTGTTATTAAATTGACCTTTTAGGCAGTTTAAAAAAAGACAGAAAAAACAAATTCACCAAAGAAAAATAATAAAACATAGGTTTTTGCATCATTTTTCAGGTTAATAAAAAAGACAGTACCCAACTCGGACGACAAGAAATCTTGGTTTTTCAGCTATATAAAACAATTTTAAATGTATTTACTTAAATGTTTTTACTTGTTAAATATTATGATCCATTAAAATGAGTAATAAATTACGAAAACATTTAAAAATTGAAATATTTTAATATACCAGACCAAAAATAATGACTCTGGACATCAAATGTATCTGCAATTATAGAATGACCCCTATGTAGAAATGTGATGTTTATAATCATTGATAGTGCAGTTATGCAATATGTCTGATGTTACTTCAGTCAGTTTATTCAGACACTGACTCTGTACTGTTGTTTATTTTCTAGAACCACACACAATTACCTAAATAAACGGCAAGTACGAGTTGAATCACCTGGCGTACGACTCTGCGTTCTTTGGAGTTCTGACCGACTCACCACAGTGTTCTGAATATTCACACCAGTAAATGCAACCTCTAATTTTCAATGGTCCTTCGAGCCGGATAGCAGACTACTGTTTGAAGATGCAGAATTCAGAGTCAAAGGCATTGGACACTCGACCCAAACGAAGAATGTCAGTTCCTTCCTACCTGTCAGATTATGACCTAAGTGGACCTGGAGCTCAGAGTAGATCCCGGACAGCAGCTGCAGGGGAATCGTCAGAGGAGCAAAGCGGACTAGTGCGTCCAACTGCCAGATCTCCATCACCACCCATTAGCCAGAGCTTCGACATGATGGATTTGAGGGATGATATGGAGCAAGAACAAGAGCTTTGTCAATCAATGGAGCAAGTAACCAGGGAGCAGCAAACCAGCCAAGTTCCAGAGTTTAGTGTTGCTCTCGAAGAGATGCGCCAAGAAAACGCTGAGCTTCGTAAACAGTTTCAGAGCCTGATGGTTGCTTTACAGTCCCAGCCAGCAGCCCATCAGCCTCTGTTCCCACCTCCTTCACCTCAAAGTGTGTACAGCGGTGGTTATGGACCTCACCAACCCCCTGCCAATTCTCTAGCATACCAGCAGCTACAATATCCAACATTCAGCTCCCGAAGAAACCTGCGATTAGATTTCACTAATCCTAGAGTTTCCCAAACATCTGGTGGTCTGCATCAGAGCCTGTATTACGCAGACACACCACAGCAGAGCGCACCTTCCTATTCACATAGAGATTCTTCATTTGTCCAAGTTCCCAGGTTTAATGAGCCACAGAGAGAGACCACATACAGGGGGCCGAAGCCCACTATCCCCAGATTTACATCACCAGATCCCAGAGAGTTTGCACGCATGAAGATTGCCTTAGAGAATCTATTACCAGGCGATGCTACGGAAAGATACAAGTACCAGATCCTCACTGATCATCTCCAGTGCGAAGAAGCTTCACTTGTAGCAGACTCCTACTGCAACTCAAGGCAACCTTACACTGATACAATGTTGGCTCTCACGAAGATGTATGGACAGCCCCACAAGCTTGCAGTGCAACGGATTGCAGAGTTAATGGATGGTCCAAATATACGCTGTGGTGATGTGAAGAGTTTTCGTCTGTTTGCCCTCAACGTGCGGTCACTAGTAGGCATGTTGGAACAACTGGGGCAAAGAGGTCAAATCGAGTTAGTCTGTGGCTCTCATGTTTCAAGACTTTTAAGTAAACTTCCCTATGACCTCAATGCCAGCTTTAAGAGATTTATCCATCCCCTGAGAGTAGCCATTCCTACCCTCATTGACTTTGCTGATTGGCTAGAATATGAGCTGGAAGTTCAGGAAGACAGCATGAATCCCCCGAGGAGAGAGGAGTCGTTTAACAAGAAGCCTGATACCAAGCGCACTTCCAAACTCTCAAGTAAGACTGCTACTATCCTCCTGGGTACTGAGAAGGTATCTGGATCAAATAGTGTAGCAGCACCACCTACACCTGGACATGTTGTCAACAAGTCAAAGGGAATAGAGAAGGTTACGGCCTACTGTCCCTATTGTGACAACGACAAGCACTTCCTGAACAACTGTTCTAACTTTAAGACTTTGAGCAAATAACAGAAGGTGGCATGGATCAAAACGAATAATAAGTGTTGGCGTTGTGGACGTAATCACCAAGCGGCGAAGTGTACACTTAAAGCTCCCTGCAAAACCTGTGGTAGGAGACATCTGCTAGTGCTGCATGAGGTGAATGAGAGAGCAGAGGAGGAACCAGCATCAGTTTCATCTTCAGCAGAAAATTGCCTTGTTAACACTGCCAATAAAGTCATGTACGTTGACCGACCAGTTTACAACTGCAAAGTGCTACTGAAGATCAGTAAGGTAGTCCTGAGAAATGGTGACAAGTCCCTTGAGACGTATGCCATCTTAGACGATGGCTCTGAGCGGACAATCCTGCTTCAGTCTGCTGCCAAACAGTTGGGCCTTAAAGGAAGCAAAGAGGTGTTAGCTCTTCGTACAGTCAGACAAGAAGTGGAGAAGCTCCACGGGGCGGCTGTGTCTTTCACAATTTCCCCAGCAGCCAACCCTGACAAAGTGTACAGCATTCAGAATGCCTTTACAGCCGAGCAACTGAGTTTAGCAGAGCATTCCCATCCAGTTGTCTCACTCCAAGAGAAGTATAAACATTTGTCAGGTTTGCCTCTCCCTCCTTTAAACAGAGTCCGCCCCATGTTGCTGATTGGCGCCGATTACACACACCTCATAACACCTGTGGAGCCAGTCAGACTAGGACCACCTGGTGGGCCGGCAGCAGTGAAGACTCTCCTCGGTTGGACACTACAGGGACCAGCACAAGCCATGGACTCCATCACGAATGTGAGTCACTGTCTCTTCGCATCTACATCATCACCCACAGAGCTGTTCTCCTGTGTAGAGAAGTTATGGCAGATGGATGTGCTCCCTTACCGCAGTGAGAAGTTAGCAGTTAGGTCACGACAAGATCACGAAGCAGTCGGGCTCCTGCAAGAACAGACGGTGAGAGTTAATGTCAGTGGTGTTGAGCGTTACGCCACACCCCTTCTTCGAATCAAGAACATGCCTCTACTGAACTCCACACCAGAAGCAGTGTTGCCTCTCCTGAGAAGCACAGAGAAGCGCCTAGCTAAGTCCCCAGAACAAGCTGCTGCTTACCAGATAGAGATTGAGAAGCTTGTAGAATCTGGCTATGTAGTGAAGTTGGTGGACCATCAATCTGAGACCCCAGGTGAAGCTTGGTATATACCCCATCACATGGTTCAACATAATGGGAAGAACCGGGTGGTGTTCAACTGTTCATTCCAACACCAAGGCTACAACCTAAATCAACTCCTCTTACCAGGTCCCACTCTCGGCCCTGCCTTGCTAGCGGTGCTCCTACGTTTCAGGGAACATGCTGTGGCCTTCAGCAGTGATATTCGTGGCATGTTCCACCAAGTGAGGCTCCTACCGGCGGATCGACCCCTGCTTCGGTTTCTGTGGAGGGACATGAACCGAGACAAGCCCCCTGATGTCTACGAGTGGCAAGTACTTCTATTTGGAACTACTTGCAGCCCTTGTTGCGCAACGTTCGCGTTGCAGAAACACGTCACCGACCACAGCCAACCAGAAGAAGATGTTCGTGTTGCTATCAACAAGTCCTTCTACGTGGACAACTGCTTACAGAGTCTCCCATGTCCAATAACCGCCAAGACACTCATTAACAAACTGCGCCGCCTTCTGGCCGATGGGGGATTCGAGTTGAGGCAGTGGGCCAGTAACAATCCAGATGTCATCTGCCATCTTCCTCCAGACATCAGGTCATCCAGTTGTGAGCTGTGGCTCAGTCAAGGTCAGTCCGACATCCAAGAGCCAGCCCTTGGACTACACTGGAACTGTAAGTCTGACACCCTCACTTACAAACACAGACGAATTGATTGCTCAGTGGCTACTATGAGGAACATCTATAGAGTTTTAGCTAGCCAGTATGATCCTCTTGGCTACATAGTGCCTTATACCACCCGAGCCAAAGTTATTGTACGCCATCTGTGGGAGAAAAAGAGGGGTTGGGATGACCCACAACTCCCTGAGGAGCTGCTGCAGAAGTGGCATGCATGGGAAGCAGAGCT
Organism: Poecilia mexicana; assembly: GCF_051168715.1. NCBI lineage: Eukaryota > Metazoa > Chordata > Actinopteri > Cyprinodontiformes > Poeciliidae > Poecilia > Poecilia mexicana. The sequence continues at coordinate 12,123,100 of NW_028263372.1, forward strand.
GGAACAGTTGCACAAGATTACACTGCCTAGGTGCTACACCAGCCACAAACTAGACCAGCCCAACTGTATGAGAGATATCCATGTTTTCTGTGATGCCTCCGAACAGGCATATGGATCAGTGGCTTATCTCAGAACAGAGAGTCCAGAAGGAGAAGTTGAGGTTGCCTTCCTTGCAGCCCGATCTCGTGTTGCTCCAAAGAAGCAACAATCTGTTCCTCGGTTAGAGTTGTGTGCCGCTCTAACAGGTGCTCAGCTCTGCAAAGTTGTCAGCTCTGAGTTAACTCTTCCCATACGAAGCTGCACCTTGTGGTCTGACTCAGCCACAGTCCTAACCTGGTTGGGTTCAGACTCCTGCCGATACAAGGTTTTTGTGGGCACTCGTGTGGCAGAAATACAAGATATGACGGAAGCTTCCACATGGAGATATGTGCCCTCAAGAGACAACCCCGCAGATGATATTACTCGTGGCCTCACTATCCAAGACATCTGCAAAGGCAGTAGATGGACAGATGGACCTGAATTCCTGAAACTAGCTCCAGATTACTGGCCTGACCTCTCACCTCCACCCCAGAGTAATCCTGAAGGTGAGCTGAAACGACAAGCTGTTTGTCTAACTGTGTCCAGCTCTAGTGTTCCAGATCCACGCCAGCACCAAACTTGGGACAGCTACTTGGAGGCCATCGTACATCACCTTCACGGGGCGGCTGACCCCAACCACCCTATCACTGCTGATTCCTATGCTGCTGCTGAAATGGCAGCTCTACAACAAGCCCAAAAGGAATCATTCTTAGAGGATATCACCCTGTTAACGGCTGGTAAACCTATTGCCAAATGTAGTCGTCTTCTTTTACTGGCACCTGAGTTTGATGAAAAAACAGGGCTCATCAGAGTAGGAGGCCGTCTACGCCGGAATCCTGACCTGGCTGTAGATGAAGTTCACCCCATTGTTCTGGACCCCCGACACGCTCTGACCCAACTTATCATACAAGATTATGATAGGAAGCTACAACATCCTGGGCCAGAAAGGGTGTTCGCTGAGATCAGAAGGAGATATTGGGTGCTACGTGGACGTGAAGCAGTATGCCGCCATCAGAGATCCTGCGCTGAGTGCAAGAGGTGGAAAGGTCAACCTAACCCACCCCGGATGGCGGATCTCCCTCCAGCCAGACTGCGTCTATTCAAACCGGCATTTTATTCCACGGGAGTGGATTGTTTTGGGCCATACACCATCAAGATCCGACGCAGTCATGAGAAAAGGTGGGGAATCCTGTTTAAATGTCTGACTACAAGAGCTGTGCATCTTGATTTGATCCCCAGTATGGACACAGATGCCTTTTTAATGGTTCTGAGACGCTTTGTGGCCAGGCGTGGGAAACCCAAGGAGATCCTCTGTGACCAGGGGACAAACTTCAGAGGAGGAGAACGGGAGCTGCAGGAAGCATTTCAAGCTCTTCACCCTGACCTCAAAGAGCAACTAGCCTGCCAGCAAATCAAGTTCATTTTCAATCCTCCTGGTTCCCCGCACTTTGGAGGTTGCTGGGAGCGTGAAATTCGCTCGCTAAAGACTGCTCTTCAGGTCATCATTGGAGCCCAAATCGTCACTGAAGAGGTGCTGCACACCGTTCTGATTGAAATTGAGGGGATGCTTAATTCAAAACCCCTAGGTTACATCTCATCTGAAGTAGCAGATCCTGACCCGGTGACCCCTAACTATCTCCTCATGGGACGGCGAGATGCTTCGCTGCCGCAAGTCATCTACGACAGCCCGGAGATTCTTGGGCGGAGAAGATGGAGGCACAGCCAGATTCTAGCTGACCATTTCTGGCAGAACTTTCTGAAGTACTACCTGCCAGGACTCCAAGCCCGCCAGAAGTGGCAGACTGAATCAGCAAATCTACAAGTAGGAGATGTGGTCATGATTGTGGACAACCAGCTTCCGCGAGCCCTCTGGCCTGTGGGTAAAGTCTCTCAAGTTTTTCCTGGACCAGACACCCGGATCAGATCTGCTGAAGTGACTGTAAAGGGACGAACCTATATTCGACCCGTGGCAAGGCTTGTCAGCCTACCTGCCCTGCCTAATGATGATTAATCACCTCTTTTTATTCAGCCTTTTCTTGATATTCGTATTCACAGGTGAATACGGGGGCGGCTGTGGAAAAGGCTGTATAACAAACTGCCATGCTGAGCCTTTAAGGGGCGGGGCTTAGAGCAGCTGCAGCATGCAGACGAAGAAAGAGAGAAAAAAAGGGGTAGAGTGTAAACGAGTATAGTTTATGTTCGCATTTTGTTTATTTAACTTGCCGTTTGCCGTTTATTGTTACCTTCCTTGATGTGTGTGCGTGGAAATACAAGTAAGTGATGGTAGATATTAATAATATTGTTTATTTAGCAGAGTATTTTAGTTTTACCCTTAATTAAGAGCATGCTCTGTTCACGTGCACACTTAAGAGTTATACACGGTGGATATTGCGTCGTGTATATATGTAGAAATGTGATGTTTATAATCATTGATAGTGCAGTTATGCAATATGTCTGATGTTACTTCAGTCAGTTTATTCAGACACTGACTCTGTACTGTTGTTTATTTTCTAGAACCACACACAATTACCTAAATAAACGGCAAGTACGAGTTGAATCACCTGGCGTACGACTCTGCGTTCTTTGGAGTTCTGACCGACTCACCACAGTGTTCTGAATATTCACACCAGTAAATGCAACCTCTAATTTTCACTATGAAATAAAACGGTTCTGGAAGTTGCTGGAAAGTGACATTGTTATGTTTAGATTGTTTTTACATTATACGAGTCAAATCTGTTTAGTCATTTTGTGTCTTGCTGTGAACATGTTGGTGTACAGATATAAAAAAAAAAAATACAAACACAGTGTATATCGTTTATGCAGTAGCAGATGGGGCAACAAATGGGGGTTATTCTGAGACTTGGATGTGTGACATAAGCTGTATCCTTTGCATTAAAGGATATGAAACTGTTTATTACAGTAATAAGTCCTATAAATGTTTAACCAGAACAGATTCCAGGAGGATTAGTGAAGCACAGATTTGTTTCTGCCTCGTCACTCCTACCTGTTCTATACTTTCTACAGGAAAATCAGCATCTGTTGCACTGACACCAGTGGAGTGTATAACACCCGCTACAATCTTTAATATGTTTTCTGGAGATGTTGGCATCAGGGCCGCTGGCCCAAGCCTCCATGGGAACTAAGCAAAATTTGGTTTTGGGGCCCTCTATATCTGCTATTAACGTGGATTAACAGACGCATAGATCATTCGCACAGCTGCTATAAAATCACTGCACCTCTGAATAATGTTGTTTATGTTATATCTTATATGCATATTGAATTAAGTAAGCAATATATTGGTTGTATTACCAGGAGCAGAAGCAGCTGCAGCCATATAGGGCGTCGCCATGGTAACATATATATGCATATTCATAATATCATCTAGTGGTAAAAGTAAAAAAAAAAAAATAGCATGCTCTGGACTTAAGATGGAGTACATGCAAAGATATTCATGACATGCTTTGATTAAACTAATTTATGTTTGGTGTAATTCCAGTGCAGAAAAATTAACTTTATACCAGGTGAGTCTCTCTCACCTGAGAATGTGAACCTGTACCGGGCTGATTCTGTGCCTTCAAATAATTTAAACAGTGTTTCTGAAGAAGATTCATAACTTATAAGGGTAACACTTTATTTGAAGGGGTGTGCATAAGACTGACACGACACTGTCAAAAACATGACATAACACCTGTCATGAACATAAAGAAGTCTTTATGAATGTCTATGACACTTGTCATGAAGTGTCATTCGGTAAATAATGACACTTTTAATGCAAAGTTGCTCTAAAAGTTGCATTAAAAGTCCATTAAAAATGCCAGCTTTGCATTAAATTATCATAATTTACAAAATCATGCAAAGTTGGCATTTTTAATGGACATTTAATGCAACTTTTAGAGCAACTTTGCATTAAAAGTGTCATTATTTACCAAATGACACTTCATGACAACTGTCATAAACATTCATAAATACTCCGTCATGTTTGAAGAGCACACCCCTTCAAAGAAAGTGTTACCCTTATAACTTATAAGTCTGAAACAGTAACAGGTCTGAATAAAAACAGTTTGTGTGCTACACTCAAGAGAGATTCATTTGATGCATCAAAGAGTGATGTCATAACTGATGATGTAATTGTTACCATAGCAACTGAACATTCTAATGGTGCATTCACACCAAACACATTTTGAGCGTCAGGCGAATCGGGTTTATATTCAAAGTCTATGTGGAGCGTCCAACGTTGCGCTAGACGTTGGACGTCTAGCGCAACGTCTAGTGGAGGCGCCCTCGAAGCGCCTCCACATTGAGTTTGAATGTAAACCAGACGTGCCTGATGCTCAAAATGTGTTTGGTGTGAACGCACCATTATATGTACAGTGTCATATTATGTCCATCATAATAGGACCAAGGCTTGGTCCTAATATGATGGATTCATTGCTTTGGATCAGGGGTAACATTTAGAGGTAAAGTGCGAATTAAGTTTTAATTAATTAGGAATAGACTAGTATTGGTTAGGGTTAGGGAAAATCGCAGCTACTAAAATGAAGGGAAATTAATGCAAAGTTCTAATATGGGTTGAAATAGATTTGACAAGCCTGTATAGCATTTTGTTTTCTAAATCATTCTATAAATAAACAATGATGATATAATGTTAGGTTGTATTTCTGCCAATTGCATAGCTGCAGTACAGTAGTAGTCTAATGTGTTGAATGTGCTGAGACACATTCAACGCAGCAGAAACAACCAATCAGAACCAAAAGGCAAGCTTTTGGTTCTGATTGGTTGTTTCTGGACAGTTTTAATGTTTATTTTGGGGATTTTAACTCTGAAATTGATCTTGTTTTCTCCATTGATTTTGGAGTCAGGCATTTTATTTGCCTGCGTCTGTTTTGATTTCCTAAATTTGTGTACAGCAGGGGTGCTCAAATTTGGGCCTCGAGGACCGACTTTGAGCACCCCTGGAGTAAAGGAATGAATTTACAATAATGCCCAGTGTTGGCAAAACCTGGGTTTAGATAGTGACCTAGGTTAGAACCACCTGGGTGTGGGTCGGTGTAAAGGCCGAGACGGGCTTAGATTGGTCTTCATGCCAATGCCAACATGAAGGCCCTTTTGTCAGACCTCTGTGTTTGATACATGGTCTGTCTTTCCTTGGACCTCCCTGGTTGATTGGAGGTCCATCTTTCTTTCTTCGGACCTCCCTGGTTAATAGGAGGTCCATCTTTCTTTGGACCTCCCTGGTTGATTGGAGGTCCATCTTTCTTTGGACCTCCCTGGTTGATTGGAGGTCCATCTTTCTTTCTTCGGACCTCCTTGGTTGATAGGAGGTCCACCTTTCTTCAGACCTCCCTGGTTGATTGTTCTGTTTTGATTTCCTGAATTTGTGTGCAGCAGGGGTGCTCAAAGTCGGGCCTCGAGGACCGACTTTGAGCACCCCTGGAGTAAAGGAAAGAATTGTCAATAATGCCCAGTGTTGGCAAAACCTGGGTTTGGATAGTTACCTAGGTTAGAACCACCTGGGTGTGGGTCGGTGTAAAGGCCGAGCCGGGCTTAGATTGGTCTTCATGCCAATGCCAACATGAAGGCCCTTTTGTCAGACCTCTGTGTTTGATACATGGTCTGTCTTTCCTTGGACCTCCCTGGTTGATTGGAGGTCCATCTTTCTTCGGACCTCCGTGGTTGATTGGAGGTCCATCTTTCTTTCTTCGGACCTCCCTGGTTAATAGGAGGTCCATCTTTCTTTGGACCTCCCTGGTTGATTGGAGGTCCATCTTTCTTTGGACCTCCCTGGTTGATTGGAGGTCCATCTTTCTTTCTTCGGACCTCCTTGGTTGATAGGAGGTCCACCTTTCTTCGGACCTCCCTGGTTGATTGGTCTGTTTTGATTTCCTAAATTTGTGTACAGCAGGGGTGCTCAAAGTCGGGCCTCGAGGACCGACTTTGAGCACCCCTGGAGTAAAGGAAAGAATTTACAATAATGCCCAGTGTTGGCAAAACCTGGGTTTGGATAGTTACCTAGGTTAGAACCACCTGGGTGTGGGTCGATGTAAAGGCCGAGCCGGGCTTAGATTGGCCTTCATGCCAATGCCAACATGAAGGCCTTCCATGCAACCAGTGGAGGTTGGTCGCATGGACGTCTGTCTTTCTTCAGACCTCCGTGTTTGATAGATGGTCTGTCTTTCCTCGGACCTCGCTGGTTGATTAGAGCCCAGTATTTCCTCGGACCTCCCTAGTTGAGTGAAGGTCCGTCTTTCTTCGGACCTCCCTGGTTGATCGAAGGTCTGTCTTTCTTCAGATCTCCCTGGTTGACTGGAGGTCTGCCTTTTCTTGGTCTCCTCTATTTGTAGGGAGCCTACTGTTTGCAAGCTGGATGTGGGTCGGCGCAAAGGCCGAGTCAGGCTATTCATGGAGACCACTTGTTGACTGAAGGTCTGCCTTGGCTTGGGCTCCTCTGCTTGCAGGGGGGTCTTCGGTTGGGTGGAGACTCTAGGATGGATATTTTCTAGAGCAAGTTTTAACTCCACCTTAAGGTCTGCAACCTGACCCTGGAGAGCTTTCACCGTTTCCTCCTGAGCCTTAAATTTGGAAGCTTGCTCAGAGTGATTTTTGAGCTGCTCCTCATATTTAAGTCTCACTTTGTATTCTTCAACCATTACTTCAATAAGGCCTTTATTGCGGGAGGCGTATTTTGCAGCCTCCCGCTTGAAGTACTCCAGCTGTTGAAGAACACTCTTGTCAACTGTGACTTTGGAAGAGCAGGGAACCTTTGGCACATCTGTAATCTTTTGCTGGTGACGTTCTTTTTCCAACATCGTTTGCAGCCTCAGAATCTCCTCCTGCTGGGATTTAACTTCAGCCTGACATGCAACCCTTCGGTCTCTTTCCTCGTGGAGTTCAAGATTCTTTCTCTGCAACTCTGTTTTAAGATCGTCTACCTGCTTTGTCAGATCTTTGATGTGTTGGTTTGTCTCTTCCAAGTCTTCCACTGAGGGGGTAATCTCGAAGCCAGCAGATGGTGTTGTTTTCTGCTCGACTTCCAAAGATCTTGGACTCTCAAAGTTGCCGGAAGGACTTGATTCCCCCTGGATCTCTGATAGATCTTCCGGCTCAATGGGGCTGACGCTGTCATCTTCAACAGGGAAAATGACAGCGTCGTAGTCGACTTGGATGTTGAGATCTACTATGTCGACCCATGAAAGCTTAGCTGGAAAAGCTTCATGTTTAAAAGCAGTCTGCTGTTGCTTCATGACTGGTAAATTCTCACTTCTCTGGAATCGATATCTAACAAGCTCTGAAGGGTGATCTGCCGCGATTGAACTGTGGAACAGGTCAGAGAAAACTCTGTCTGCGAGCCACATTCAAGAGAGCGATTCCCTTGTGATATCATAGAGTGATGACATCACTGCTGATGTCATTGATACCATTGGAACATTCTATTGTAGCCTGACGTAAAAACAGTTTGCTAGACAATGTCAAACATTGAGAAGTTTTAATTTTTGTTATCAAACATTATGAAAAAAAAAAAAAAAAAAACTCGGAAATATATAGGGCCAAGCTCGAGAATCAACTCAAACCCAGTTTTTCTTAAAGTGATGGTTCGGCTCAATTTATTTTATAGTCATGTTGTTTATATTAACCCTTTCATGCATAGTGGTCACTACAGTGGACAGCTATCTAAAAGGCATTTTCTTGTGCTTCTTGTGGCTTTTTATGTTATAAATGCACACGGACCACTGAATTGGACACTAATGCATCATAAAATACACTATCAACTACTGGCTATCAGCTGCTAATGCAAGAAATAATTTTTGTTAAATCCAATATGGCCGACAGACAAAAAAGCATGCCGACCGACCCGGTCCTTCCTTCTACTATAGACAGATGAAAAAATATATTGTGATATCAGATAACCCCTAAAGAACAATACTACTGATGCATTTTTTCAAATAACAACTTTGTATTTGGAGAAAATTACAATTGATCAACTAGAAAAAAAATTAATGGAATTTATTTATTTATTTTTTTTACAAAATAAAATTTTTTTCCCCTACCTTTTTTATGCCTTAAGAAAAAAAAGAAAAAAAAAATCCTGCCACAAAGGATCATAATTCATGCATGAAAGGGTTATTTTTTATTTTTATTTGTTTCTGAATTCCCAACATTTGCACATAACTTTAGACTTTTTGTTCAGCTGATGAGTTAATTTCTGAATATTAAATCAGATGATCTGTTGAGATACTTTAGTAAACGTTTCACCAAATACTTTTCGTTGTATCAATTATAGATCAAAAGATCTTGCCACGTTATCTTATTCCTTTGTGTTTCTTGAATGTTGTTCTTTGTGCTCATTTCATTTCTTAGCTTTTCTTGGTTTGTGATGTCCTCTTCAGTTGTTCTCCGCCTCCAGGTTCTGTTGCATCTACTCTCACCTGTTCCATTTACTTCATTATCCCCATGTGTTTCATCTGATCTGCCTCTCATATGAGCTCTTGTTTCTTCGCTGTTCGGCGCTGGATTCTTCGTTTTCATGCCCAGATGCACATCTATTTCCTCACTCTGTTCCATATGCCGTCTTTCCCGTTGTGCTTATTAAATTCCATGCCTCTCATCAGCGGCTGTCTGGGGATTGGCGCTCTGTCTCTTCACCACGAAGGTTGACAGGTTGTCATGGTGCTTCTGTGTGCAAGCGGAGCGTTGCAGGATGGGAGAGGGAATGTGTGTCTTTAATGTTGTTGTTGGTTTTATTTATTTAGTTTTGCACGAAGCGCAGCTGTAGGGGGAGCACAATGATGGGGAAACGCAGACTAATATAACACCTGTTACAACACCGGAAAAATGCCTCGGTACGCACCGAACTCTGGAAAGAAAAGTCCCAGAACGGTGAGGGGTTATGTGTACCTGTGCATGCTGTCCCACTTAAAGCAGTGTGTGTAGCAACTGAGAGTTACATTTGCTAACAATTTAGGAGTATTTGATTGAAGTATCTCAAAATTAGATATATTATGACGACACAGGATGTCAAAAATGTTAACGCTTCACAATCTGAGAGAATTGCTGATTGTCCCGCAGACAGTCCTCCACGATCACCTATGATGAGGTGAGTCGAAAAAGGTCACTGCTGGACAATCTCACAGAAATAATGGAAAACTGAGAGGATGGAGAACATGTGTTAAAATTAAAATAAAATACATTGTACAGGCCAACAGCCAGGATTAAGATGCAAACCCCAAATAAGACTTTGGGAAAGATTCACAAGGTGTGGGCTGATGTTCTTCAAGAGTCACTGCAGAGATGCAACCAGGAAAAGGGCAACAAATGTTGCATTTGTTGTGTTGAGCTAATCCTGAAGCAGAGACGTCAGGAACTGAAGCTTACTCAGGAGAACATCTCAGCTGAGCCACAGGCTTATCGCGTGCATGCCACGACAATTCATGCAGAAGGAGCTCAGAGTGTGTGTTCTGCACCGTACATAGACCTGGGTCCACGATGCTGATTTGAACAATATTTAAGCTTTTTTCCGACATTTCAAGACATAACAATTTTCTTGTTGAGCTATTAAAGAGGCTCGTCTAGACACGCTTGCAACAGCAGTGACTGTGCTGGAGCTGACTGCACTGTATTGAGTCAGCTCCCTGTTTTTCCACAACGCCCAATCCCTCACAAATGCAATTTATTCCAACCTCCCCAAATGAACAAACACACATACACACACACACACACACACGCACACACACACGCACACGCACACACACACACACACACACAGGGAAAGCGCCAAGCAACAAATGCAGCATTCTGACAGTTCAGCATCCGTCCCCGTCTTGCATCAGTGTAATAAATGAATATTCAGGCATTCCCAGAGAAAGGTTCACCAAGCTAAAATGGATCTGACAGCAGTCTGTTTCGGCAGTGCAGCAGCTCGGTGCTTTACAAAGATGAGAATGTTACTGACACAGAGGCAATCTGTTTCTTATGTAACACTATGCAATAAGGAAACAAGTAGATTTAAACATAGCTTAAAGGTCTCCAGGTATATGTGAATCAAACTGTAAAAACATGCAGACATTTTGTCTTTATCAGAAAACACCATACAGTTTTTGATCAATTTCTTTCAGAGGATCTTTCTCTTTTTGAGAACTTTGATCGCGTTCAACTATTTTCAGAACAATTCGTGGCCATGACAGCATATTTTCAGCTTTGTTTTTAAAGAACGGGAGAGGTGGATAAATGAAGAATAAAAGAAGAAATCTCATACCTAAAACAAACAAAAAAAATCTGCAACTGATGAGCAGATGATTCTGAGAATTGCATATTTCATAAAATCCAGCAAAGATTTAATACAAGACCTGACAGATGAGTCACTTGCTCTTCATCAGCTCTGATAATCCTATTCCCTGTTTTTCTCTTAGGCCTTTTTTTTTAAATATAGATTCAGCTGAAGACACAGGGATAGCTTCTCTCATTCTGACAAGCTGCTAGGAACACAGCTTCTGAAGTAACCATCCAATTTAAAATTGGTTACATATAAATTCATTTCTGAGTATTAGGAGTCTTTCTGCCTCAAAGATTCTTATGTCAAAGTTAAGAGACTGAAAGAAAAAGTTCACTTTCCGAAATAGTTGGCTAACTTTGAAAAAATATGTTTCCGTAATAAAAAAAATAAATAAAAAAGACGGATATATTGCCTCTGTAATAAAATCTGGAAATCCCCCGGCTAATTCCAAAACAGATTGTTTACGTTACAAAAAATGTATTGATTGTGAAAGTGTTAGCTGGATATGCGAGCGCTAATTAGCAACACAGAAGAAAGATTAAGTGAGCACTTTTGCTACATAGATTATCCAGAAATCATCCAAGAATCATAAGTGATTTTATGAAGTAAATGGGTAAAGAGCACCTCAGCTAAAATCTTCCTGTTATGAAATATGCAACCATTTGAAATCTGGGTATTACAAGAAAGAAAAGTAAAACCTGAGAAGAGGATGCAACTCAGCAGCCAAACCATCCACGGCCCATTTTTGTGTCCTTAGGTAAAAATATTTTTGTTTTTGCCGATTGTGTTTTTAGAAACTCCAACAACAAAATCTCCAATGAATCGTCCTGCATGTTTACCCACAATAATATTTTATAGCTCCATCCTCTTTTGTGCATGTGAACTTTTTAGGGTCCAAACACGTTGAGGGAAAATCAAACTTCTTAGAGAGTTTGACACGGATACAGTTTTATCGAGGTGCAGCTGGACAGGACAGAAAGGCTGATAGAGAGAGAAGAGAAAGACATGAAAATGGCCTCGGGGACGGGAAGCAAACTGGGCACCAAGAGGTAAAAAAAAGTATAATTCCCCTCTGTTCACTATAATATAATAGCATAGCCGCTATATGTGGTGCAGCTGCTCTAACAATGAGCCATGTGGTTCCCCAATAATCACCAATCTAGTGTTGCTAATCCATCATGACTGAAACATGAACTGATTATGTAAAGCGAGCCTGGCTCAATCACTTCATGACCCGATAATAAAAAAATGAAGGACCTCAGACGGGTCTTTTTCCAGGTGTTTGCTGTCAAAGCCCTAACAAGGCCATTGTGCTGAGGACAGATGCAGCGGCTCATGGAAACTCAGAGTTTCTCTTGTGGTTTGATTCCACACTTTTCTGCAGAGCAATGCCAGGAGCCAGAGGACTTTGAAATAACTTACTTTTGGACAGTTTGCTGCTCTCCACCGATTATCAGACTGCTCTCACAACATGTTAGATTTTGCTCGACCACCGGACTTGGAGCTGGTTGGGTTCTGACCCAGCAGGTGTTGGAGAAGCAGGAGGGAGAGAAAAGCAAAGGCAGGACTCTGTTTTTAAGTGCAGGTTCTGCTACCCCTGTGATGTGATTGTGTATGTCGACTTGTCTCTGTTGTGCAATGAAGAGATTTTTTGATTTTGTTTCCATTTTCAAATGTTGCTAATTTTTAATATACAATAACAATTGATGATTTTAATTCCAGAGACAGTTGTTGATTCACAGGATGGTGGTGTAAATTGGAGTAATACTACTTAGCATCAGCTTCATTTTACTCATTTTTGAACCTAATATGAAATTTCCTTTTATTATTTTTTTATTTTTTTTCTAACTATTTTTTTCACATATACATATTTTCATTTCAATCATTATTCTCAGAACCAAAGAAGAAAATATAACTTCAGTCTCCAAGATACTGCTCTGCACTATCAATTTTTATTATTACTTTCCTCTAAATATCATATCATAAAATACACAATTTTTCAGGTACATTTGATTTATATATATTTTTCTATCACTACATGCGTCTTTCGTGGCATTTGAACTGTGCATCAAAGATCAGATATCAATATTTGAATGTTTCTGCTGCCTTCAGCTCAATTTTTTCCACACATTTTTTCATATTTCTCAACTTTATAGCACAGAAATGGAACCAAGCACCAACAGCAATGAGCCTGAAAACATTTAAAAAGAAAGAAAAAGGAATAGATGATTCCCTTAAATCAACTACCTGATCACCAAAGATTCTATCAAATATTGAAGCATGACTAAATTTCACAGCTCTGATCAGTCTCGTTAATTAGCTCACCTGGCCCCAGGAGGAAGTGTACCAGTCAAGGCATGTCTGAACGTTGCAGGGCATTTGTGTCAACGGCCTGGTGAACATGGCCCGGCAGTGGAAAGGTCGCAGAGGTCGTTGGTTTCTCAGGTCAAAACACTGGACCTCTCTGAATCTCATTCCGCCTTCACAGTTCTTGGTGCACTGCGGGGCCAGAGGGGAAGCACGTAAACCAACGAGGCATGAGGAAGCAGCGTGAATTTTCCTTCCCGACGTTAATTAGCTTGGTGGTTCAGAAGTGAAAGGTCCGACACATACAGCGGAGCTGCATGCCGTCTCACCTTACTCCACTCCCCGACCTTCCACGTGGAGCACGGCCTCAAGTAGCACTGTCGGGCAGGCGCAGGCCTCTTGGTCTGATCGCAGTCTGATTCTGAGCCAGTACTGCAAACCAAGGTCCTCCAGACGGCGCCCAGACCGCAGCTGGTGGAGCACTGTCCACAGACAAAGTCATTTAAGAGAGAACAAGTCTGACAGCTTCAAACCAGAGAGACATAATTCACATTTCCCCAGCTTGTCATCTGCACTCCACTGGTTTTACACTTTGAGGTTTAAGGGGTTAGAAACATTAACCACACCAGGAAGCAAAATATCTGTTTGAGGATGAAGGTTACAAACTGTATGTTGTATCGGTCAATTTATACATCAAACTTCTGATGTTTTAATTGTCATTACTTCATCGTTAAAACAGGTAGAATGTGGAAAAAAAGTCAAAAATACGTACGGTGCTCCAGTTACCGGTAACCCAGAAGGCGGGCCCTGCGTCTGGGGAGGCTGACGTTTGGACCGGATGCAGCCACAGGCCCGGCGGATGGGTTGGCAGAGGTCTGGGAGTAGTGGACTTTGTGCGCTGCGGAGGAGCTGAGCTGAACTCAGGAACGGCCGATGTGGTCATCGACGGGTACGAGGGGTCAGGATGACCGTTACCGTGGCCCTGCATCACCGAGGGAACGGATATGTCATTGTAGTCAAAATCGGACAAACGGAATGAAGGAGGCTGGAATGTGGGGTCTGTTCCAGTTGTCTCGGTGTACAGAGGTATCTGTTTTACATCTGGAGGAATATTTGTAGCTCCCTGAAGATTTTCATCCGACCCAACTTCTGTTTCAGTTACAGATGTGGAGTCGTCAGATGTGCCCTGTTTACCTGAGATTACAAGGAGAGGAATGGCAGGAGGAAAGGGTTCATGAGAGGGAAGAGGCGACGGTGTGCCCAGCTGGTCCCACCAGTCATTATCACTCGTGGCAACATTATTCTGATTCAGCATCCGATCCTTTATTGTGAAAGCACCTGGTGTGTCCTGACTGGTTGTTTGAGGTATTTCTGACACATTACTGTCTGGTTCAGTCACAGCACGAGTTCCCTTCTCTGGCAACGGAAAGCCTAAAGGTTCTGAACTCTCTACGTTTTTATCTGCAGAGATGTACAACTCGGCCTCCTCTGGAGCGTTTGATTTTGCAGCAACAGCAGTGGTTTGATGTCTGGCAGCAGGAGCGCTGTGTGTCGGAGTCACAGCGAGACGGTTAAAGTGATTTTCCTCTTCGCTGAAATCGGTGTCGTTATTTTCCACCTCCTCTCCAGATTGACCCCAGGTTTCATCCTCCGCTGGTTGCTTTGTGCTGAAAACCAGACTCTGCATTGTGCCGGCGACTCCAGGCCAGGGGCTTTTGCCTTTTTTTCCCGTTCGTAAAAGCGAGTTCATGGAGGGCGGCGGCGGTCGAGTGGCGGACACTGGAAGGAGGTGATCTTCGTACAAGAAGTCATTTATTTCGTCTTGATTTGCTTCCTCAGACTTCGCCTGCGTGTCGTCTGTTTTTGTGCTTTGTGGCTCTCGGGTGTGCGAGAGGTGGAGCTCCGTGATTGTCGCAGAAGGTGTAGTGGCTGTGGGGGCTTGTGGAAGGTCTGTCCAGGCGTTTGCTTTCTTGCTGTGGGTTGGCTCGGCTCCCTGTGGAGAGCTGTCCTCCGACTCCTCCCCAAAGCGCCCGAGTTCATTCGATAAGTCTTCATGGAAGTCGATGAAGTTGTAATCGTAGTAAAAATCATCAAAGTGAACACTGGTTTCATGAGAGGGCTCGTCGTCGTCAACGAGGCGGTTATTCTCGATGTTGTTGTGGTAGTGAAAATCATCCTCCACCGCGTACTTATGGTCGTTCTGACTCCTCGGCTGACCTCTGGCGGCGCTGTGCTTTGGCGGAGGCTTAGCTTCAGGTATGGCGTTTATCTCGTTGAGCACCTCCTTGCTCAACCAGCCGCTGCCGGACAATTCGATGTCTCCAAAATTGCCCAGAACCTGGAGACAGTCCTGAACCTGGCAGCTCGTGACAGATGACGGTTTGTTCAGAGGATCGCAATCAGCCGCCGTGTTTCTTGAGCAGGTGACATTGCGGTGGCGCAGTCCAGGACCACAGGAAACCGAGCACTGCGGGCAAGAAGCACAAGACACGTGGCGATTAGAAGCATTTACACGTGCAAGTTCAAACTGCGATTCAACATAACACTGTGGAACCAATACAGGCTGAATGGTGGATAAATTGGTCGCACTATTGCCGAGCGGCAAGAAGGGCTGGGTTTGAATTCCAGCCTGGCATCTTTCTGCAAGAAGCTCCTCATGGGTTCTCACTGGGTGCTCCAACGTCCTCAGACACTCCAGAGCTATGACTTCTAGATTAATTGGTCTTTCCAAAATTGCCCTTCAGTGTGAGTTCATGCCTGTGTGTCTTGTATCGCCACAGTGACCTGTGATGCTGTACACCACCTCTCACCCACTGACCCTGGAGATAAAAACCAGGGATGGATGGATGATGGATGTTTCATATCTGTATGCAGTTTTAACTAGTAAAGCACTAATAAAGCACCAAAAATGTTTAACAGATTTCTTTCCCTCTTGGTCAGTTAATGTACAGCTATACTTCTGGGGTGGAAATTAATACATTCATTAATTGTGTTTCCTCTATTTAACCAGGTTAAGACTTCATTATGATTAAGATCTTACACGCAAAGAGTGCCAGAACAGAAAATATGCAGCATTACACATACAAAGAAAGATAAACACCCAAGTTTGTATTTTGTAATATCAGAACTGCACTAAAAAGGGACGTCTGAGGAAAAGGAAGGGTATTTTGGTCTTTAATACACGTTAGATTTTGTGGATTCAAATCTTGTTCATTTGGCATGAGTTTGATATCCAGCAATTCAAGATTTAGCACCAGCATGACACTGGAATCAGACATCATCTTTATGTAGAACTTAGGACAGAACTTATGTACTTTTGTCACAGATTAAAACATCTACAGATTGAGTTAATCTAATGTAGAGTTTTCAGAATCCATAATCTCTGTTTTTATCGTTGATAAAAGGCAGCTCTTTGTGCTTCAGCTCAAGATGTTTCAAATACAACATCCATATTTTTCACTTTTTATTTCAGTCATAATAATTGGATAACATTCATGTTAAATGCATCTAAGCAGTTTTATGTAAAACTAGCCGTTCTTTAATCGGGCCAGAAATGGTTTATGAGCCGCAGCTCATAAACTGTAATCAAAATTTAAAGTTATTATAAAAATGTCTGTTTAACACACCACAATCTCCTTTCTTGATAATTAAAGTAGTAAAGTAATATCGCGCTGCCACACAATATTTAGTACAGAAAAATAGACCCACGGGGCAAAAAAATAGTTTTATACTTATGCTTCTATATCACTGCAAATAATTATTTCCGTTTAATGCTATAATGGAATATCCAAATTAATTCTTTTAACCAAGAAAATGATGACAACTCTAGTCTAATTACTTTAAGACAAATAAATCACATTATGAAATACTGGTTATTACGCTTTTCCAGAAATACAAATAAACATTTCAGATAAACAATTACAAACAAAAGAAAAACAAAAGTGCAGATATTCCTCTCACTGATTCTTAGACAACCAGAGAACATATTTTTTCACAAGCAGAATGCTTTTTTGATTTTTTTTTTTTTGCTTTTAAAAGTTGATGGTTTAGCGTATTTTTTTCTTTAGATTCTCCTGGTAGAACCAAAGACTATGTTTATATTTTATTCAAAAGTTCACTCACAACCACAGGCAAATAAACAAGGATGATTCAGGATGTGGGCAGGTTTTCTGTCAGGGTTCAATCTTTAAAAACTAATGGTGACTATAACAAGCAACATGTCACAACCTGCTACAGAATTCAGACTCAGAAATAATTTATCATATCTTTACGTATCCCTACATAAACAATCTGGAACTGTATCTACTTCTGAGCTGTCATTTATACCATTCATATTAATTCAGAGTGGAAAATCCACCGATGAACATTTGTGATTCATAGCCACATTCAGGATGTTTTATACATACTTAATTTATTTTACTTTAAGGAAACAGTTATGTGACTGTAATAAACCAGATTTAGCAATAGGATGTTGCCTAATATGGTTTTAAAATGTTTTATGACTTGTATTTCGTCACATAGGCTTAAGAACTGCAAATGCTTAAGAACCATCAAAATATGCAAAAAAAACAAAACAAAAAAAAACAAGGTTTTATATACTTTTTGCTTTTTAATAGTAATGAAATATATGTCAGAGAATGCTGAGGCTACATTTAATCAAAAATATTTAAATTATGGAACAATGCTGAGGTTATACAAATGGCTAAGTACATGAGTATGACAGGATTTATAGGAATTGTTATTACCAATGATAAGAATTCATGGTGTTGCAAACACTCTTCATTATTATCTAAAAGCAGTGAGTGTATACAGCATCACTACCAGTTGTTTTCATTTGCATCGTCTCTGGTCAGATACAGATTGTTGTTTTCAGAACATCACCTGGGACTAAGTTTAATTATTTTCAATTTTCAAAGTCATTTCTTCAGCATGGATCGTATTTCCAACTAGCCAACTACCAAAGTTTATGCACAACTTTGCTAATGACAAAACGTGACGGTGCGCAAAATACGATAATTTGCATCGTGTCTCCAAAGGATTAGATGAGCTAACACGTGTTCAGTTTCAATCAAATTTAACATTTAAACTGGTAAAATACTTGTGCAGGTGACCAAGAAATAAATATTTGAATTATTTTTCATTACATTTTTCGTCACATATTCTGTGGTAGAATATGTGACAAAAAGACAAAAAGCTACAAGGATGCAAGGAAAGACAAAGAGGTTGGGACAAAGGTTTTATGCATTTGTAAATGCCATAAACACAACTTTTAATCACGTGCCATTAAAGCTTATATTTACAATTGTGTTCAATTAGGAAACACAGATATGGAGAAGTGACCTCTGAAATGAATACTGGGACTAAAAAGCAAAACGGCCAAGGTTATGAACTGGATAAAACGCCTCAGCTTAGCTTTGAGTTATCTGTATCTGTAAAGACAGGAGGGAAATGAAATAACGGTGCCATTCGTCTGGCACTTTGAAAAGTCTGACGTGTGAAAACACAGAGATATATTAATTAATGTGACGCACAAGCAAAAGAAACAAACTTGTGCATCTTTCTCTCCGTCTGTCGGAGGACAGCAAAAACTGACCTTTGACCAGCTGCCAGCGTTCCAGTCGGCAGGGCAGGGGACGTGTGTGTTACAGGGGGACGTGGACTCAGGTTTGGGGATGTGCTTGCAGTCGCTGGGATCCAGAGCTTCCCGCTCCTCCGCACTGACAGCTTGGACACAGAGAACCGTCCTTTTAGCCTGGCCCAGGCTGCCACAGCTCGCTGAGCACTTATCCCAATCTCCAACCCACCATCTGCACAGGCGGCACAAAGAAAGCAACGATTTCCAAATAATCTGCACGGCCGGGGTGAAAATGACTGCGCCTCGCCGTGGTCCTGATGCGGACCCGCCAATTCGGCAGTGCGGCGAAAGGTTCTGCGAGTCGCTTTCATTGTTCCCCACACAAAATGTTCATAATGTGTCAGGCATAGAGTAAAAGAAAAGCTGCTCAATGAAAATGACTCAAATTTCGTTCAATGAAGGAGGATTTTGCCCAGATGCTGAACACACATCTTTCTGCACATTGTGGTGAACTGAAATGGTAAAAGAGAGAGAGAAAAAAATGATTTTTTTGATGAAACTCATTGTGTACAGCAGCAATGGAAGTGGAAGAGACAAGGGCCTCTAAAAGATTTTTCTCTTCCATATTTCTATGCAGGTGCCAAAAGAGTAAGAAAATAATGTGGGTGAAATGTTAGCATCATAAACAAATAAATAATGGCTTAGTGTTACACTTGCAATTGAAGGAACGTATAAAAACACAAAATGTCTTCAAACTGAGAGCCGTAACTTTGGTAAACACACTAAAGTAACTGATGAAATGAAAGCTAATCTATTTCAGCCTCATAACTCTTAGGAAGAAATATGAAATCCTCACCAAGTCGGCCGTTTTATTCTGTTCCAAGCAAATCTGTAAGTGAATAATTTAATAAGTGAATGAATGAATATGGAAACACGAACCGAAGGCATTTTAGGAAGTACTTAGTATGAGACCCACAGCTTTTCTAATACTTCAAGCCATGGAACAGAAAACGATGCCAGTTCCAGCTCTGTCAAAGGTTTCCACCAGATCCAGACTCTTCGGTAGTAACGTCATCGAGTTCATTTGTTTTCACTAAACAAAAGGTTCAGAATCTTTAGTTCAGCCTGAAGAAACGCAGGCAGGCACTTCGCCATCAATACACCTAGTACTGACTGCGGGAACGAAGAAAGCCTCCAAAATTTTAAAGTCCATCTGTGTCTTTCCAACAGGGGTAATTGCTGCCATCTGCCCTGCTCCTTTAGCTGAAACACAGCTGCATGTCATCAGCAATGGTGAAAATGTGCTTGTCATATTTTCATGCATCACTGCGATGAAAAACAAATTAATGTTCCCACATGATTTCAGTGGCAATCTCAGATTTAAGAGTCGCACAATCATCCACAATCTCTATGTCTGCCTCTCCTCGGGGCACTGAACATTGTTTTAGCTTGATTTGATTTTTTTTTTATAGATTTTTTACTTATTTATTTATTTTCATTTCAATTCTGATAACTTGCAGTTTTGTTTCTGCCCATTTCTCGTCAACATCTGTGTACATGTCCTACTTTGAAGATCTTACTGCCAGGCTGTGTTGATGTCTTTACTGACAACTTGCACATTTTAAAATCTTAACATTTTTGGGGTGTGTGGTGCCAACTTAAAAAGCAGCCAGCCAAGAACAATCAACATCTTTTACCCAATTCTCTAGTTTTATTTTCTTGAATGACTTTTAGAATCTTTTTACTTGTTTCGGCAAACAGATTTAATTTTTTTAGACACTTTTTTTGTCAGTCCTTCATTCATTTCTCTCTACACGGGATAATTTTCTTGTCTGCCTTCCCTGTAAAAGAATGTAATTCTATATTCTATAAGAATACAGATTGTATATTTCTCTCAGGAATCGTATTGATCTTGAAATGTTGTCAACTGCAGAAAAATCAAATTAACTGCAAAACACAGATAAGAAGCCGAGTTTCTTGAGTGCAGACTTCAACATGTAATCACAAGAGTAATAATCTTTGGAAGGTAATTTGACCTTCTAAAAAAAAAAAAAAAAGCTATAATCTCTCTTTATTTGGTTTTGATTGCGGCACTTCATGTGTAAGAAGCTCTCGATGTCATTATCCAGGCTCTCACAGGACCGCGGTCGTGTTTAGTTGAGAAATTAAGCAGACGAGACGAATCACTCCTGCCTGGGATCTTCAGATGTAAAGAACAAAAACAACTGAACTCAAACCTATGATGAACTCCATAAACAAGAAGGAGAGAAAGCCGAGAGAAATGGGTGAAATGGGGACAATTAGTGAGTGAGAATAAATAGAGACTGAAAATGAGTAGGTAACGGGAGCTAGAAATGGAAACGACTTAAAAAAAAATAAAATGATGGCAGGGAGTAAGAGGCAAGACATACCCCAATTTACATAAGGTTTAAAATCAAATAAAAATGCATTGAATCTCCAAAAGGTGAAGACAAGACCGACACAATCATGTCTGCAGTGATTTCAATTCAGAGCTACTTTCAGTTTTCAGAGAAAATGTAGTTTCTTTTCTGATTCTACCAAAGTTAACAAGCTACAACTTTGGTATCAAAAAATGTGTGGAAGTAAAAAAGAAGAAGGAGGGAAAAAAAAAACATGCTCTTTGATCTTGAGTTGGATGGTCTGTTATGAAGTAAGAAAACCTGCATTTGATGGTGGGGCGACATGCCTTACCTTTACTGTAAAACCAGATCATGGTTTCTTAAAATAAACAGGCAAAAATGAAAAAAAAAAAAAGTACTTATCCTCTGAGATCAGGGAACCTTTAAGGAGCTAGGATGAAAATTTTACATAAAAAAAAATAATAAAAAAAGAGTATCTCAAGTATTACTTCTTTTTTATATTATGTGAAAGATGCGCTTGTCTGGCAAGACATCATATCACATAATCGATATAATTGGTAGTTGGGTTGCCATGTAGATGTAAAACAAGTCAGAAGTCAGAAAGGAAATGAATGAAGCATGGATAATCTGAAACAGATTCTGCTCAGGATCGCATATAATCTTGGGCCTCGTCTGAAAATACCTATAATCCTACTTCAAAAGCCTAAGCAACAGAAGGAATTGCATTTTGTCATTAACGCCACATTAATACAGATTCAGGCTTTTTCTTATTTCCAGGGTAAAGCCTTAGAAGCGTGGAGAATGCAGCAGGAAGCAAAACGCGCCGTGTTTGTCTGAGAAACCTCAGCGTGTCGTAAATCACAGCTCGTCTGGATGGCCGACTCACATGGCAGGGCACGGATCTCTGGAACAGCTGGTTCGGTTGTCATCGGGCCGAGTGGACGGGTCACAGAGATGCTCCTCGGCTATCCCGGTTGTCTTCTCCACACAGTAAACAATCTGCCTCTGCACACCTGGAAAACAAGTGGGAGGAGAAAGAAAAAAAACAAACTTTTCTGACAGGGCCATGACACGGAGCAACAGCAGAATGTTTTTACTTTACAGTCCTGGGAAAAAGAGATTCCCATAGTAGCACTGGCAGACATGGGGGGGAACCCCCCCACCCCACTACATCAGACCCTGCTGCTATCATGTGCCATCACCTGGCTAAGAGGGGAGAATGGCAAGTACTTCCAGCTAAAGCAACGAGCAAGTATCTCAGGTTCTGGCAACAAGCTGGTCTGGAGTGTAGAGATGTGTGCTAGGCACAGTGGCAGGAAGGAAATAAATCATCAATTACTGCAAGGAGGAAACCATCGCTGCCTACGGCGAGAGAATCCTTCACGCCCTCTGTTTGGTGCTTTTGTGCTCCTGCTTGGAAAGCAAACGGAGATGAAAATTTCTTCTGCTATCAAGTTGGTGAATGCTGAAGGCAGCCTGTAGCAAAAAAAATGATTTTAGATTATCCATTAACCTTTTAGAAAAACCTTCCCCACAAAGCAGGTCCAGGTCCAGGTTATACATTTCCTGTTGGTGTTTTGTTCGGTTATTTAATTGTGAAGCCTGTCACTGGAGTAATCTGATCTGCCCCGTGTGTTGCCGACGTCTTGCATTCCCAGATCGCCTCTCATCCCAAGAAATTTGCAAAGTCATCAGTTGCCACTGAGCCTTTCCAGAGTTTGCATGAAGGATCGTTTGCTCTCCAAAGCCTCTGTTCAGCTTCCTAGTATCAGCATTTAGAGAGAGTTAGGTTGATTAGATCAATTCTGTTTCATAATTTGATTATTCTTCACTGCTGAATTCATGCTGCTACTTAACCCCGCTAACTCATTAAAGAAGCTGCAGCTCTAGAGAATTTGAGGACGTTCAGTTATTTGAGTGCATGGTTCATAGATTTAAACAGTACCTGGCTTACAGTCCAGAGCAAGTTATATGGGTGAGACCTGTGAATCCTAGCTGACATTTCTTTCCGAGACTTTTCGTCTAAAGCCATTTTTGCTAAGACTTTTTATTCTGACACAGAGGATGTGCTAATGTACAGCTGCAAGTCTTAATCTGTCATAGAAGGGAGCAAATTAGGTTAAGGTCATACAAAGTAACTTGGCCTATAAGTACTATGGAAATGAATAGTATTATTTTATATTTAATTCAACATAAAACAACATGTGCTGCATCAGCAGATATTTCCAATATGCTCACAAAAAGATAGACTAAGAAATGTTGGGGAAATGCTAAAAAAAGACATAGAAATATCCAATATTCACACTGTGACAGTGACTACAGCACTTTTTTTTTTAATTTTCAAATCTAAATGTAATGCACATACCCTCTAAATAATGATAAATGAAAAAGATAATTTTCTTAAAGTATAAATGCTTTTCTTTTTAAGCTAAAGCAGGAGCTGCGTCATTTTACGTATGAAAGAAACATTGCTTCAGTTAATAACAATACATGTCATAGCACTATTATTATGAAAAACAATCTTAATTTTCAAAGGATTTTAATTTAGTTTTGTGGAAAATACATTAACAGCTTTGTTGATGTATTTTTCCCCCCTTGTGTACAGAAATGACTTAAT